>NW_012104920.1:2445190-2465388 GCF_000951045.1 Mandrillus leucophaeus | reverse complement strand
GTGCAATCCAATTTTCAATTGTTCTCAGAGGGGATAAGAGACATAGATACTGCACAACGCAAAGATCACTTTGAATTGGGTTTTGTGATGAAGTTAAACAAACAGAACAACCAGAAACGAGACTTACAACAATTCCATGATTCCAGAATGCGTCCAAAACCTCGTTTCAGTTCTTAGTGTCCTAGAGAGCCCCTTTTAAATGCATACCTAGACTCTGGGCAGAGTCACAGATAGTGACTAATAACTTAAATCATCCTTGAAAACAGAGAACACTAAGTTCTCTGTAAGACTGTCTTCTACATGATGCAACCTAACTTTGTGGCCAGTGGCCAAACCATCAGGGAAACGAATTGCCCTCCAACACTTTCCTTTCCTCTGCTTCCGCACAGAAAGACGCCAAAATGCCCAGGGCTGACTCAACAATGATGAAAAGGACCCTTGCCGGGCCAGCCCCATTATAGGCACGGTGAGGAACACACAATGACAACCTCTCTGCTTTCAAAGAATCTGTGGCTCAGCTGAGAGAGACCAGACACCTTCACAAATACCTTGAACACATGGTAGGACATGCCAGAAAGTGCTATGGGCGTTCACGGGCCAGGAAGGGAGCTAAGTTCCAGTGCAGAGATGCCAGGGAAAGCACAGGCCGAGCAGGATCACTGAGCCCGGCCTTGAAGAATGGCTTGACTATTATATGAGGATGAAAATGGAGGCTGGAGGAGGATTGAGGGGAAGAGAGAACAACAGGAGTAAAGCACAGAGCACTTGAAAATAGAGAGCACACAAAAGGCAACACATTAGTGTTTTGTTGAGATGGCTCATCTTTTGGTCAGAATTTGAGAGGGAGAGTCCTTTTTCTAACACAATACCTCAAAGTCCTATTTTACATGATGACATGTGACACAGGCTGCTGTGGTAAACCTTCCATTCCCCATTTCCTTTTGTCTTCATGAGGGAGTACTCAGGGCGCTTACATTCCTTAGAGGTAATGTTTAACCGCACTTTACTCTCCTCCTCTTCTTGAGTAAGGCAGTAACTGATAAGCACAAGTCAAACAGAATTTGAGTAACATTTCCCAGCCAAAGTGGTGACAGTAACCTAGCCATTGCAGCCCAAATACAAATGTATACATTTTGAAAAGTGGAGGAGAAAAGCAAAAGTCTTTTCAGTAAATGGAACTAGAACACATGGACATCCATTAGGAAAAACCAAAATGAACCCCAACCTCTACCTCAAATCATAGGCAAACTTTTATGCAAGATCAATCCTAGACCTACACATAAAACTAAAACCATAAAGCCTCTAGAAGAAAACAAGAGACTCTGTTCTCCACATAGGAGTAGATAAAGGTTTCTTAGGTCATAGAAAGCAAAAATCACTCAAGAAAGAATTGATAAGTTAGACTTCATCAAAATTAAAAATGTCTGTTCATAATGAAACATTTTGGAAATAAGCAGCTGAGCCCATTTTTTTTCCATGGGAAAAAAATTGTTTTGTAAAACCACTATCTAAGTAGACTGGTGGCTGCCAGGGTGGGAGAAAGAAGAACAGGGAGTGATGAAAATGTTCTAGAATTAGTTGCACAACTATGCAAATATACTAAAAATGAAAGAATTGTACAGTTTAAAAAGATGAGATTTAAGTATGTAAATTATCTCCTTAAAATTATTTTAGAGAAACAACAAAACAAACAAAAACATGTATCTGGAAAAGAACTTGTACCCAGAATACATAAAGAAGTTCTATGACTCAAAAAGACAAGCAACCCAAAAAAAAAACTGACAAAAGATTTTGGATGCTTCACAAGGGAAGATACACAAATGCCTAATAATCACCTGAAAAGGAGCCAGGTGAGAGGGCTCACGCCTGTAATCCCAGCGCTTTGAGAGAGGCTGGGCACGGTGGCTTACACTTGGAATCCCAGCACTTTGGGAGGCCGAGGTAGGTGGGTCACCTGAAGGCAACATGGCAAAACCCTGTCTCTACTGACGACAAAAAAATTAGCTGGGCGTGGTGGCGCACACCTGTAGTCCCAGCTACTTGGGAGGCTGATGCAACAAGAATCGCTTGAACTCAGGAGGTGGAGGTTGTGGTGAGCCGAGATTGTACCACTGCACTCCAGCCTGGGGAACAGAGTGAAACTGTGTCTAAAAAAAAAAAAAAAAAATCACTTGAAAAGGTTCTAAATATCATTATTCACCTTCACCAGGATGGTGACCACGAAAAAGACTGATGACACCAAATGTTGGCAAGGATGTAGGAAACTGGAACAAGGCTGCTTTGGTGAAGATTTGCCAATTTTTTATAAAGTTAAACACAAACTAACTTTATGATCTGGCAAGTTTGTTATTAGGTATTTATCCAAGAGAAAAACTTAAGATATACACACAAATTATACACATGGATACATTCATAGCAGATTTATTCCTAATAGCCCAAAATTTAGGAGCTGAAAGAAACAAGGAATAGATCCTTCCCTGGAGGCTCCAGAATGAACTTGCCAACACCCTCATTTCAATGCCCCCAGAACTATAGGAGAATCAATTTGTGCTTTAAGCCACCAAATATGTAGCTTAAACTTGTTACAAACTTAAATTTGTTAATAACAGCAACAGGAAATAAGCAACACAGATTTAATATATTTATGACATAAATATATTTATAAAACACTATGGTGACTAAAAGAAGTCTAGGCAAAAGGGTACACGTCGTATGACTGCATTTCTATGAAACTCTAGACAATCAAAGCTAGCTCAGAAAGCACAGTGGTTGCCTACGTGGCAGGGCATGAGGGAACTTTCTGAGGTGATATGTTCCGTATCTTGATAGGGGTTTGCATAACAGATATGTTATCCAGTTGTCAAAAACCACCAAATAGCACAGTTAGGATCTGTGCATTTTATCATCTGTAAATTTTATCTTGAAAAAAGAGCCATAAGTAAATATTAAACTCTAGTTGATAATAAGCACACTTTAGGGGTAAAGTGTGCTACTATCTGCAACATTGAAATGCAAAGATAAGATGAACTGATGGATGGATAGAGGGATAAACAGATATGTGACAAAGCAAAGAGAGTGAAATGCTAATTGTAGAATCTAGAAGGTGAGTATATGAGTGTTTACTTTACAAGTTTTTCAATTTTCTGTATGTTTGAAATTTTTCAGAATAAAATGTTAGGGGAAACATGGGGGAAACACTCACCATTGTTTTCTTCCTGCATCCAGAGACGAGGATCAGCATATGCGATTTTATTATATCTTTGACGAACGGACTCCTGGTATTTCTTTAAAAAAAAGACAAAAGTTTAATTTATGAGAAAAAATGAGTTTCATTACAAACCAGAACTGGTAAAGATGTAAAAGTTCAGCAGAAACAACTGATACGGACGTATTGCCAGACATGGGCATCTGTCAGGCTAGGAAGTAATTAGCTCATGAGACAAAGTCTAAAATAAAATGAAGCGATCAGCATAAAGGCAGTCCAGCCAGCACTGGCCACTAGAAGCTGCTGCAGTGAGGAGATGTTCTGTAAGTGCCCTGTCCAATACAGTAGCCACTAACTACTGACTCCTTAGAGTGTGTTTAATTTTCATTGATTTGCATTTTAATAAGTGCCTGTGGCTAGTGGCTACTGTTTTGAGCACCCCAGGCCTAGACAACTATTGCCAAGGGGAGATTTCAAGACTGGGGTAAACTGCATTCTTGAAACTTTCAAATCCCCCCCAGAAAAATTGTTTTTCCTCTAATGTTTCTATTTAGCAGCAAAGCAGAAATTAGATTTAATCATGGTGCAATGAAAAAGAAAATGCTGAATTGAGAGTCAGGAGACCTGGATTCTCGTTCTGGCTCTGCCAGGATTTTTTTGTGACCTTGGCCATGTCACTTACTTCCTTATTATACCTCATCTTCCTGCACTGAATAATCCAGGGGTTAGAGTGGGTAAAGCAGTATCACAGAAATTGAAGAAGATAAAATTATCTGTGATCTGACAGGATCACACTACAGCTGGGAAGAGGAGGCAACTGAAGAGTACGTACAAGCTGACAGATGCAAAAGTCTATGATTCCATTTGTGGGCCCGGGCCCTGGTCTCAGAGTTTCTGGAATTACACATCAGTGGTATCAGGGGGATAATAACAATGGTCGCTTACTGGATTACATGGCAAGCAGTGTGCTGAATCCTCTATGCCTCTTTTTATCCTTAAAACTCCCTACTTATCAGAGGGCTTGACAATACCAAGGTCATACAGTTAGTTGGCAATAGAGCAGGGATTTAAAACCGGGACTGTGTGACTCTGACAGATGAAGCTGCAGAGGCATGAGGAGAAATTGCACTCGGCAGAAGCCAGTCCCTAGCGGCGGACCAGACCCGGGGCCCCAGACCTTACTTCCATCTCTTCCATTCTGCGCATCATGATCTCCAGATCTGGGCTATCCTTGCTGTCCTCAACGGTGGCTAAGGTTTCAGACCCCAAGATCTTAGCATGAGTCACAGCCCAGAGCTCATGGGCAGAATCTTCCAAAAAATCATCAAGCCGACGAATGTTGTTGGATTCAAAATCGACAGCGGCAACCTACAAGATGGGGTGGGGTGGGGTGGGGTGGGGAGGAGAGGCGTGGGGTGGATTAGGGGTGGGAAGGCAATATAATGCAAACAGAAAAACATGAAAATTATTGTTAATCGTAATAAACCAACAGCACACAGATCCAAATGGCAGAGTTTCTACGGTAAAACAAGATTCTCCTAAGTCAGTAAGTATCAAAAGCAATAACATCAGAACGATTTTTATCACAGTCATTTAAATGATAGCATTAACCAAGTAATACCATGATTGTCCATGTAAATTATCATTATCATCTGTTTTTCCAGTTGGTAGAACAAATATCTTCTTTTTGCTACATTCAGGAGAATGTCCAATATTTTACACATCACACATTCCAGAGGATGTAACGATTCTCTTTTGGTGCAGTGCTTCTGTGAAAACGTCTGTTCATAAGACATCACAAAGTTCAGGATTCTTTGTCTTTGAAACTCTGTACCTATCGTCTGGGAGAGCTATACCAGCCTTTCTTGACCTGCTATGTTGTACATTCAAAAAGCACTTTCCAGTTTCCAAAGCAATTTTACATGCTCTGTATTTCTCTTGATTTGAATACATGTTTATAATCTGCCCTGAAAGAGGCTTTTGTAAAGAATGTTTGCTGGGGGAATTAATTATATCAGGCAATGGGATGAAATATTTCTAGAATTAAATTCTGGTTCTGCCCACTCATAAGCCTGCAACTTTGGGCAAGTTTACTCGACCTCTCCGGGCCTCAATCCTCTCATGTGTAATATGGAAATAATCTTGTATTTCAGAGCTGTAGGGATTTCATAAGAGCTTGCATGTTGAGACACTTAGCATAGTGCTGGGCATGAAATAAGACACTCAATGAATGGTTACAGCTACAGCAATTTAAGAAACCTTTAATGATTCACAGAAGAAAATGTTAATGGCCAATAAAGATATGAAAAAATGTTCAACCTTCATCAAAGTTAAATAAAAATCAAACTCAATAACCAATATAATAAAATTACAAAAATATCAGAGACAACCGATAATGCTTGCATGTGTATATTTTCCATCTATAAAGAATGGACCACCAAAAATACTATGTCCCATCAAAAAAGATAAGGAAGGTCTCAATGCAATGACACAAAAAGAGCACAAAAATATATTATAAATAAAGAAGCAGAATATAGAACAGCAATCGGCACCTGCTTGTGGGGAGGTGTAACTTTTCATATACTTCTTCTGAATTATTTAAAATTTTGGCCATATGCATGTATAACTTTTAATTCTAACATAACTCATACATTTTAGAAAAATATATATTTCATGTGCAAGTTTAGTTAATGACAATAGTAGCAGCAATAGACAGATATGTTACAATGGTACCTTTACAAGAGCTTTTTCTGGATATGAGAGAAAATCTTGCCTATAAGTAAATCTACAGAGAGTTGTATTTTACTTGCAAATGTCTCCTCCATTTTAAAGATGAGAACACAGAGAATTTGTGTTCAAGGTCTCCCAGCTCTTTTGTAAGTTAACATAGTAAAAACAGTTTTCTCCTTCACCATGCCAACTTTGATGAGTTTGTTTGCTTTTGTTTGTTTTCATTCAATTTGTAAACACTGACTCTTGATGGTGCTGCCTGGAATACTCTGCAGTGAAGCTGCTATTTAACAGCCCAGCATTCTAAATACTAGAGAGTTACTTTTCTGTTTCAATAAATTGTGTTAAACATCATGTAATGCCTACAAAATAATTCTAATATACAAGGCTGATCACTCCTAGTATACTCAAACATGTCTATTTCACTGCCAGCATTCATAATCACTTCCTTTTCCTTTCATATTAAAGTGCAGTATGGAGTGGCCTCTCTGGGTTAAATGTTAGCCTCACTATTCCTCTAGAAAAAAAAATATATATATCATTTAGTGGCCAAGCTGCATAAAACACCAAGCCATAACACAGTTAAATCTGTAATGGCCAAATGTTGACTTTTAGCTTTCAGTCTTAGAAGCCTCACCTCACATCAGATTATGTCATAAAACCTTGGAACGATAAAGTCATAATCACAGAGATTATGAAAATATGTTACAGCTGAAATATTGCTTAATAATCAGAACAGGGACACATTCTTGAAATCTACCTTCTTCCTGTCCCTAAGGTCACTGGGCCAATGGAGCTTCATTCCAATTTCCTTCTGCTCTGAAACCTAAGAAGGAAGTTGGAATGAAGCTTCCTTTCCTTGCTCTGGGCAATTAAAGCAATAAATATCTTTCTAAACTCCACAAAGATTAAATGGATGTAACCTGCACCTTCTGCTCTGCAGCTCTAAGTCTAGGCAAGGCAGAAACATTTCTACAAATATTAAAAACAGGTCCTCCAGAGGAAGAGTACAGAGTGGACAACAAGAAAATGTGTTTTTATTTTTCTCAAATGTTTTCATTTCTTTCCTGGGCCACCTTTTTCTCTCTACTAGGCCAGATACTGGTCACATATTAGGCACTCAAAACATGCTTGCCTAACAATAAATATTAGGCCCCAAGTATAAAGAAAATTAGGACAGTAATGAGTGAAACTAGGCTGAACGAAAGGAAATGAGGGCAGCCATTCTTCTGCCGCAGGCCATCAACATTCAGGGCCACACAGGGCACCGACACTCTGTGATCCAGAGGGACAGAGCCACTAACACAAACCTGTGGCTCTAAGATTTCTGTGCCCTGTTTGCAAAGCTGACCTAAGTCTAAATACTAAAAATACACTGGAAGAATTAACATGCCAAATGTGAAAAATAATATTCATACTTCTCGAGCAGGATAATCAAGTGTTTGCAAAGTAATCTGTATTTCATTTCCATTACAACTAAAGACATTATCAAGCAATAATACCAGAACGCCAGCACCACACAACGCATACCTCCTGTGCAGGCTGGGCTGTCGCTGTGTTTACTGACGAGCCATCCTTCAAATGAGTATGTGCTTCTGTAGCAGAATTGACTCTCTATTAAAACAGACAAATACATTCATGGAGTATAAAAACTTACAGCTCCTATTAGTACAAATGAATTCTATTACCAGAATAACTTGTGTGGAACGATTCATCAGCTTTAGCTACATTAGACTTTTTGCAGCAATTCCAAGCACTTTGTCTTCATGGAAACAAATGCCACGTGTTGATCTTGGCTTTCCAGCCTTTTTCTTCCCTCAACTCTGTAAACACTGTCAGAATAGCTGCATGCTTTATGCAAGTCATTCAACTTCCCTGTTCCACAGCTTCCTCAATGATCAAATGAGGAAGTTGAACTACTTGATTTCTTTTTCTTTTTTTCTTCAGCTAGTCTACAGCTCAAGACTACTTGATTTCTAAGAGTCTTCCTAGTTCTATGCTACTGAGATTTCCATGGACTCTAATACAAATTTAACATTTCTCTAACTAAGAACAGACAAGTTCAGTGGCCTATTTAGGGATCCCGAATGTCATTCATCCCAATTAAATTTACAATATTCTTCTGTGGCCTCATCTAGTCATACACACAAGTTTGTTTCTATTTACAGGGTGGATCTACAGGGTCTGGCTACAGAATTGAGCTTACTGCTTATGGGAGGATGGCACAACCTCTTGGTGAGACCATCTATAATTTCATCCTCAAGAAAGTACTGGATTGTGCACAGAAGCTGTCCTAACATCTTTCTCCTTTGGAAAAATAGAGCCCATCATTCCAAACCACTGAGCTGAAAAAACACAGTATTCGAGTGAAAGCTGCTATTGGAACACTGACTTCACCAACAGATCTATTTCATTTGGAACAGGGATTACAATCCCAACTTGTTTCCCAAACTAAAATCTCAACTTTCTCAAAAGGAGGACTTTCCCCCTGTCCCTTTATCTCTATCCCGTCTCCACAATGGAGGGCACATCAGTAGTGTGTGGTGGTCTGGGGGTATCTTCCAGCTGCCACAGAGACACTTAGCCCTATAAAGGATCAATGAAACCTCTGTAGCAACTCATTTTAAATCTAGAACTTCCAAAAAGCAAGCAAATGAAATGAACTAGATTACCTGGGCCTTGATCAAGAGAGGCTTCAAACGATCCAGAACTGCCTCCTCTACCTTGTCTGCTAACTGGGTGGCAGAAACACTATTTAGAAAAAAAATTGAAAATTAAAATCAAAGGCAATAAAATATCCTATTTTGCATATTTATTTACCACTCCAGGTGAAGGGAGATAAAATGACCATGAGCTTCTCTAACCCTTCATGGCCACACCAATCTCCTGGGGATCTTGTGAAAATGCAGATTCCAATTCAGCTGGTCTGAGTAAGGCCTGAGAGTCTGCATTTCCAACAAGCTCCTAGGTGATGCGACAGTGCTGGTCCTAGGCCTTACTTTATGCACAAAGATTTAGGTAACATCTGAAGTGTGTTAGGCACTCAGTACACTTTAAAAAAATAATGGTTGCCATTAACAGCTAAAGAGGATAGTAAACTGAACAAGAGAAACTAATTTTGTTCCCTCTCCAAATTCCACTAAAACAACCACAGAGTTAGCTTTACACCCACAAGGATAAGGAAGAAAAAAATGGTGCTGGAAAACAAAGGACAAAAGCGGTAACTAACTTAGCTGAACTGAGGAAGCTGACTTCTCCCATCCAAGTACTAACCAGGCCCGACCCTGTTTAGCTTCCGAGATCAGACGAGACCGGGTGCAGTCAGGGTGGTATGGCCATAGACAGGAAGTTGACTTCTAAGGCCAGTAGTGGGAAAAACCAGAACCCACACAATTTGTACTGCTGACTTAATCAGGCACACGACTGGTAGTACCAGGTACATCTAGGCCTGGGCTAAGCTGGGAGGGGGTGGTTTAAAAACTGACGAGAAGAGCCAAATGACGTTTGAGAAATTAGACTCCTAGATCCCTTTCCCTACTTCACACACTATACAGCCGCCTCTTTCCAACTCTAGGAGAAGTCTGATGGCTCATTCTCTGTGTGAAGGTCTCTTGACTAGGGGCACCCAATCACAGTTGAGGCTGTAGGTACCATACCGAAAAGAGGCGGGGGTCACGTATGCAGGCTGAATGCTGTGTTATTAGACTCACAGCCCCCTTCCCCAGCTCGGCTCCTAGGATAGCAACATCCTGATTCTTACTCTCTGGGCCAAAGATCAGAAAACTTCTCCGGGCAGTCTGACCCAGGCCAAAGGAAAGACCTGAAGACCAACCTAAGTGTCCTTAACAAATAGTCCAGGTGTTTCTTTCATCAGACGGTGCTGGAATAGCCAGATATCCATTAAAGAAAATGAATTTTGATCAGTATTTCATCTCATAAACAAAAATTAATTCTAAATGAATCATAGAAATAAAAATAAATGGTAAAACTATAAAGCACTTAAAGGAAAATATAAGAGAAAATCCTTGAGACCCTAACATAGGCAATGGTTTCTTAGCTAGTTCACCAAGAATGACTAACCAGAAAAGAAAAATTGATAAACTGGTCTTAATCAGAATTTAACACTTTTAGTCATCAAAAGACACCATTACGAAGATCTGTGGGTGGGCCATAGTATTGCGAGAAAATATCTGCTGCACACATATCTGGCAAGGGGCTCATATCCAGAAAATACAAAGAACTCAAATCAACACTTAAAAAAAACTCTAATGGGCAAAAGACTTGAACCGACACTTCACAATAAGCGCTAGAAAAGGTGCCCAACATCATTCGTCAAGGAAACACAAATTAAAATCACAAGGAGATCCCACCACATTCTTACCAGAATCACTAAAAGACTGACAAGCTCAATTGTTAGCAAGGATGTGAAACCAGTAGAAACGAATTCGCATGCACTGCTGATGGGAGTAAAAAATGCTACTACTCTGGAAAATGTATATGGCTTGTTTAATAAAATTAAACAACTGCCTATCCTATTACCCAGAAATTATACTCCTAGGCATTTACCCAAGAGAAATGAAAGCATATATCTACAAAAAGCCTTGTGCAGGAATGTCTGTACCAGCTTGATTCATACTAACTATAAATGGGAAAGCCCAAATGTCAATTCACAAGAGAATGAACAAACAGAATGTGGTGTATTCCCACATTGGAATACTACTCTGCACTAATATGGATGAACTATGCTGATGCACACACAACGTGGATGAATTGCAAACATTTTCTTGAGCAAAAGAAGCCAGACACAATGGGGTAGATCTTGATAATTCTACTCATATAAAGTCTGAACAGACAAAGCTACTTACAGTAAAAGAAATCAAAGCAGCTGCCTCTGTGAGGGATGGGGGTGTGGAGTAGAGAACGACCAAGAAGGACATGTGGGAACTTTCTAGGTTGAAGTACAAATTATCTATCTTGATTAGTGTTTTGGTTACCCAGGGATATACATTTGTCAAAATTCATTGAACTGTACCTTTAAGTTCTTTGCATTTTACTATATGTAAATTATACCACAATAGAAACAATTATTTTAAAAACCAAAATACAAATGGCAACCCACATACTCTGTTTTTGATCAGTAATCACTCCCCCTACATTTAAACATGAGAAGATAGCCAAGATTACTAGGTATCTGAGGAGGGAAAGAAAAAGATTATGTAGGTCAAAAGGCAGGGGAAACGTGTAAATATATTCAGAAAGAGAACAGCACTGTATCCATAAAGAAGGATATGAGACTACTGAGTAAGAGATATTTGGAGAATATAACAGAGCTCTCAACATTTTTTAAATTTTAAAATTTAAACACTGTGGCAGAAATCACAAGCTCAATAGGTTAAACGTTAAAGTTGGAGGAAATCTCCTACTGAGGGAGGGTAGGGGTGGAGGTAGAACCGGAGAAAGAGAGAAAGAAAACAGGAAGAAACAGATAAGAAAATCAGAGGACCAAACAAAGAAGTCCAATATCAAAGAACAGGCGTTCCAGAAAGAATAGAGAAAACAGAGACAAGAAAAAAAAAAGTACAAAATAAAGCACGAAAACTTCTCAGAATTAAAGGAAATAAACTGCCAGGCTGAAAGGTCTACTGATGAATGAAAACACACCCATAATTAAGTCCTATCATTATGAATTTGAGCTACCCAGGGGAGAAGGCAGAGTCCGTGAGTCTCCAGAGAAGGATCAAAAGCAATTCTGATTTCTCACTGGAAATAAGACAATGAGCAGAAATGCTCAGATTTTTGCTTCTGAAGAGATTGAAAAAATGTACTTTCCCCTCTTCTTCCTGTTAATTACAACTAAGAATCCTGGACATTAAATACACGCAAACCTAAGAGGACTTGGAGAGAAGTAGAGAAGGCACATCACCTCGGGACACTGGGACCAAAAGAATGACAGAGCAGTGAGTTCTCTGGGATTTCTCTTTGCCTCATATATCCCAGAGTAGGTACCGGAGAAGCCGGCAACCCAAACACCAATAGGCACAGACAAAAAAGAAGTCTCCAATGCAAATAAAGTCTGCTCTCTCTATCAAAAGAACCAAGAAAGGGGCAGCCTAGAAAGATGGAAAACTTAGAAAATAACTGCTCGACTGCAGCCAAACACTGCAGAAAAACCCACGGCCACATGCCAGCAAAGACTGAGTGGAGAGCAAACAAGTACATGAAAAGATGTTCAGAGGTCACTATACACCCATCAGAACGCCTACAGGAAAGCAGAATGACACACCAAGTGTGGGCAGAAATGCGGAACAACTGGATCCCTCCAACACTGCTGGTGGGAACAGACAGAGCCGCTCTGGAAAACAGGATGGCAGTTTGGAAGAAAACAAAACAAACCACCACTAGCACACAACCCAGCAACTGCCCTCTGGGCATTTATCCAGGAAAAAAGGAAAACTTACGTTCACACAAATACGTGTACACAACTGTTTACAGAACTGTATGCGTAATAGCCCCACACTGGAAAGAACTCAGGTGTTCTTTTTTTTTTTTTTTTGAGACAGGGTCTTGCTCTGTTGCCCAGGCTGGAGTGCAGCGGCATGACCGTGACTCACTGCAGCCTCGACTTCCCAGGATCAAGTGATTCTCCCACTTCAGCCTCCCAAATAGCTGGGACCACAGGCTCAGATGTTCTTGAAGAGGTACATGGTTAAACTACGGTTTGTTTGTATCCACACCATGAATACTACTCAGCAACAAAAGGGATGAACCACTGACACATGTGATGAGCTCCACGAATTCCCAGAGAATGATGTAAAGAAAAGAAGTCCCCGAAAGTTACATACTATACAATTCCACTTATAATAACACTCTTGAAATAACAAAATTATAGACAGGGAGAGCAGATGAGTGGTTGCCAGGAGATATTTAGCCAAGCAGTGAATGGGGGTAGGAGAGAAGTGCGTGTGGCAACATGAGGGCTCCTGGGGGTGGGAAGGTTCTGTATCTGGACTATACCAATGTTAATATCCTGGTTGTAGTACTGAGATGTATTTTCCCAAGAGGCTACCATTTGGGGAAACTGGGTCTTCGTGTGACTCTATGATTACCTCACAGTAAGAAGTTTAATTAAAAACTTCCAATAAAAATAATCTTCTATACCCAGTAAGGTTACCAGCAAATATGAGAGTAGTAAGGTTTATCAGCAAACAAAGACATTTTCAGACCTAAAAGGTCTGAAAGGATTTATTCCCATTATCGTTTCTCAAGAAGCTAAATTAAGCAGAGTGTGGTGCCCTATGCCTAATCCCAGCACTCTGGGAGGCCAAGGCGGGAGGGTCACTTGAGCCCAGGAGTTCAAGACCAGCCTGGGCAACATAGTGAGACCTTGTCTCTAATTAAAAAAAAAAAAAAGAAGCAGTTACAATAGCACGTGCTCCATCAAAACAAGCAAGTAAACTGAAGAAGATTACAACACAATATGGGAAATGGGAGGTCTAAGCCTAGATTCCTGGCTTGTCTTGCCCTTTTGCTGATGAAGTTTCTGCTACTCCCTGCAGACCTGCTGTCTGCTAAGGATACTCATCCCATCCCCACAGTAGCTGACCAGAACGAGCCGAGAAGCCGTGTGTTACAGCGCAGCCCCTCTCCTGACAAGGCTTCCTCCCGAAGTCCAACGGACCTGGCTCACCGACAGGCCCCCCAGATGGAGGACGCCCTGTGTGCGCAGGACTCACTCCTGACCCTGCTCAGTGACCTCCTGAGTGGGGCACCTACAAATACTCATGAAAGCACAAATCAGATTAAGATCCAGACTCTGTTCAACCTGTCTTCCCCTAGGAGTCTTCATCTCATACTACCAGCAACACTGCCCCTTTGCATGTTCAGTTAGATTTGTGCCTGTTTCTCAGTTTTTAAAATTAAACAAGATATTGTTAGGGATACACACATAGATGACAGATTTATGAAGAAGACTAATGAAAAAATCAACACAAGAATCAGGACAGTGGCTGCCTCTGGGGGGAAAGGGGATACAACTGAGGAGGGATATGCTGGAAACTTCTGTAGCAGTGGCAATGGTTGATTTCTTGGCTTACGATGGCGGTGCGTGGATGATCATTCTGTAATATTTTGGATTGCATATGTGCATTTAGTATGTTCTTCTGTGTGTGTGGTATGTTTAATTTTTGAAGTAAAAACACACAGAGGAATAAACGGGACACAGAGGATGAAGCTTTTGCTATATGGCCCAAACGACAAGTGCGTAAGAGTCACAGAGAATCAAATTTCAGCACAGCCTAAGGTCACACCTTCTTAGCGATAAATGACCATGAAACGGATTCCCTCAGACAGCAGTGACTATCCCATCACAGAGGGTGTGTGTAAATACACTGGACAGTTCCTCAGTGGAGATAGTAGAGAGGAGCCAAAAGCATCAGCTCTGGGGAAAAGATCCTTCAAATCCCAAGATTCTGGGATTGTATGACTTGAAATCTTTACTACAGACAAAAAGTCTTGGCCTTCTAACGATATACCCACAGCCCTTCTAACCTGAGACTGAACACTACATCATGAATGGTGACAGAATGCACACAGGTTTCACAGAGTATTCTGTTAATGTGACCATAGGGTGAACTATCAGAGTTGGAAAAATGAGGCAATTGCAGCAGCAGCTGGACTAAATCTTTTAACAAGCTTCTTTACTCCGATAGTGCCCACAGTCTTGAAAACACTTATGGAGTGAATAGAAAAAGGGAACCACATTGGAAAACCATAGCCTGCATTCAAGCTAACACATGAAACTAAAGTAGCTATATGTTGATTCACATGAGCAGAATATGTACGTGCATCATACTAATCTTCTGCCCTTGGAAGGGCTGACATCTGGCTAGAGAAAAGTACCTTTGAGGGCAGTCCAAACAAATACACATAAGACTCTGATCTTTCAGACAGAACTTCTCCACAATTAAGTATTTTTTTTCAGTTCTCCTCCAAACTCCACACAAAACAGGCATTTCCTAGCAAAAAATATGGTATAATATACAGGTAGACAAGCAAGTATTCATTCATTCATGTAATGAAGTTAAGCCTTAACAGTCCAGGTTGGTTGCTAGATCTAGATCAATTAGAACAGGCAAACATCCACTATTCTTCCTAAGAAGGAAACACATACCTCAATTTTTGGAGTCTATCCATTTCTTCGGCTTTGAGCTCATTCAGTTCCTTTGTTCTTCTAGAAGTTTCAGCATCAAGCCAGTCAAGCCTAGAGAACAGTATCAAGAGTCACCCCAACTCACCTCAAGGCAGAGTAAGGACTCCCCTGAGCTCCAGTCTTGGCTCCCCACTTGGCTTCTTAAGTGACTTCATAGTCTTTTAAGGAGGTAGAAAGCCAATACACATAAGGAGTGTAGCTAGGCCTAAATAATCTCTATTTACCATAATGTATAGAGATGTAGAACAGGCCTGCTTACCTTTTCCTGCCTCAGGAGCAAATATTTACCTCTGTTTTTGCATGTTGTCAATTTCCTTGGCTTTTAATTCTTCTAGTTCCTTCAATCTTTTGGAAGTTTCAGCATCAAGCCAAGCGAGCCTAGCAGACAGTCAAGAGTCAAACCAATTCTGCCTCGACACTGCAGGGTGCCATCATCACAGAAACAGACCAGAAGTCAGGATCCCTGCAGAGCACCAATCCTGGCTCTATTAAGGTACTCAGTAGGTAACATAACCTCTCCGTACCCCTAAAGCTCTCTAGAACGTGTTCCATGTCAAAAGACATTGATGCACAACGCAATGAGAACCTGTCTCAAAGGTTCTCAAGAAAACTAGCTATCACTTGTACTTAGGGTTTCTTATTAGACTCAAACAAAACCCTTGCTATACCTTCAAGTTCAGACAAACAGTGAGCCCCCAGGAGCCATACAGGCATAGTGAAGTCAAATAAAAACAAAAAGGAAAAGTTAACTGTGAACAACTCTGTTGTACGTAAAAGTGCTTTGATTCCTTTGGTTTTGGATATATGAATATTGTCAAATTATTTAATGGACTGCTTTCATTTTTACTTTCCCATAATTGTAAGAACAATTTCAGCCAAATGAATACAGAGAAACCTGTTTTCACTGCTCTCTTCCTATGGAATGTTCTCATCTCATTTCCCATATTGAAATCCTGCCTGTTCTTCTGGTCCTAGTTTAATTTCCATCTGCATCCATGAAGCCTAGACCTCTGCAGCAAGAAGTAACGCTCTCCCCTTTCTAAACTCTCTCAGTTCCTAGGTTACATACCATGTTCTATCTTAAATTATAGTTAACTACATAACTTCTCTATTGACTATAAATAAGCAAGGGCTGGGATTATGGCCTTTTTGCCCTTTTTAAAGTCTCCATAGAGCTCATAACAGTGTCATATACAAAACTAGCAACTGATATATAATTGACACATATATAATTTATGAATGAATAAGAAAAAATAGAAGAGCTCACTATAAGCTACATAGTTTGACTGAAAACTTTAATAAACTACATTTTATGTATTTATTCTATTTTTTAAAAATAATCTACATTTTAAATAACCAACTTTAAACATAGGAAAGAGAAGAAAGGGATCACTTCCATGTCTATGTAAAAGGAGCTCTTTAATTCTCAAAGATCTGAAAAACACCAGCACAAACCTGGCTGCTTCGTGCTCAACAGCACCTGTCAGGTGATTTTCCTCTTGAGGACCTTCTGGCTGGAGAGGCTCTTTGGTGGCATCTCTGGGGCTAGATTTCACCTTTAGCCATGCGGCACTGAAAAAAATAGAAAAGCATACCTTTGTCATCATTCGCTCTGTATCCAATGACTCATCCAAGTAGGTGCCAGCTCAGAGACGACAACAGCATTAAATTAATGGTGATCTGTAGCACGGGGCCCTACAGTAGAAGCTGAATGTGAAGAAAAGTAAGATCCTCTTGCACTCAGGTGCAGTGTCAAAGGGGAGAAATTCTTCTTTGCTTCAAAGAAGCCATCACCATTTTAAATGAGAAACAGTGATCAATTACAGAATATTGGGTGAGTGTCAACAAAACTCTGTTACAATATATAAATTTGGATCACTAATTACATTGCATATTATAAGGCAACTCTGTATCTTTACAAGGCCCAACAGCACTGTGAGCCTGGAAGCCTCACCCACCCTCCTCTACCCACCACACATGCACTCTAAAAGACAGTCCACTGTACATTTGGTCTGTAATACAAACTTCAGCCATTGAGCTTACCAACTGAATGTACATCTCCATATTAATACTTGTATACAAAAATACAGAAAACAGAATAGAGTAATAAAAACAAAAAAAGCACATTATGAAATCAGAAGACCTGATTTTAGGTCTGGCTGTTACATGAATAAGACATTAAATTATCTAAACATTGTTTCCTTAACTTGAAAATAAGAGTGGATGAATGAGCACAGCCATTCCTTCACATTCACCTGGAATCTTAGGGAGCTTCTCTTCCACCGGGCTGCTCACCCTGACTTCTGATGGCTCCAAAGACAGAACCCTGCAATTACCCATCTTCTCCCTTGTTCTCCCCTGACATCACTGCTTTTTACTTCTTCCTTTCTTCCGTCCCACCTCCTGGTCCTTTCCATTGTGTTTTCAAGAACTACTGTCTCACAGTAAACAAGCTCCCCTTTATCTTCAACCGATTCCCCCAAAGATTATTTCCACCTAACCGGACCCTGCTCCTCTCCTCTCTAACCCTGTGGAATGGCAGCTTCTCATTCTAATGTGCTCCGAATGGGCATGACAAGACAGTAACGTCAACATTACCCTAATTGCTCCCTGCAGCTAAGACAGTGTTGGTGAGATCTATATGGCTTTATAGTTCATAATTATCTTGACTTAGGAGTTAGAATTATTTTAATATATTTATTTACTCAGCAAAGATATACTGAATGCCTACTATGTGCCTAGCACTGGACATTCAAATATAAAAAAGACACAGTCCCTGGCCTAGTTACTAGAATCTATTGGCAGAAGAGACAAGTGAAGGGAAGCCCACCATCTTCCATACAATCACACATGTCCCGGTGTTGGGGTGGCCCATGGAAGGGTGTTCCAACCACAGTCAGGCAGAAGAAGGAACTAGCAAGCTTCCGGACAAAGACTTCTCATGTATGACTCACCCAAAAAAGCATTTCTGTTTAATGGAAAAAATTAAGGCTATTACTTCATTTGCTCCTTATAAGCTATAGGTTGCCTTTGATATGTGGAGGAAAAAGAGAATCACATACACAAACGGTCCCTTGAGTTTTCACATACCATTTAGGAGACGCTGGTGGGGATGTGGGATTTGGGGGTATCCATGGTGCCTTGCGGACTTTCACAGGCTGCCGGTTCATTTTTAATCTGGATGAAACTGTTGTCTGCTGCACTCTGCTTTTACTGTGAAGTTGGCTTTGTCTACTTCTTTCAGCTTTGCGGAGTCCCTGTGAAAGATAAGTAAGAATTATAAAGCCAAACAAGCATCAAAGAAACTATGGTTTCAACCTCTGACTCACTGAAGCTCCAAGTTCTCCATGTTATTCATGTATCGATTCAGAAAAACCTGAGTAGAAAGCACTGTGGCAGAAATTTGGGGGAGGGTGTAAATTTCATTGAAACAACCATGGTAGGGGGCGGGGTGGAGGGTGTGGAATTGAAATCCCTGGCTCTGCCTGACACCTTTAAACATATAAACAATATATAAAATACATTTTTATTTATTTACAATTAGTTTCCTAAACAAAAAAAAATTCATATCATATTGTTAAACTATTTTTCTTTTTTCTTTTCTTTTTTTGTTTTTAAGAGACAGGGTCTCACTCTGATGCCCCAGCTGGAGTGCAGAGGTATGATCATAGCTCACTGCAGCCTCAAACTCCTGGGCTCAAGTGATTTTCCTGCCTTAGCCTCCTGAGTAGCTGGGATCACAGGTGTGAGATACCATGTGAAATAACAGGTTTGGCTAATTTTTTATTTTTTGTAGAGCCAGGGTCTCACTGTGTTGCCCAGGCTGGTCTAGAATTCCTGGGCTCAAGTAATGTGTAAAACGTTCTTCGTTAAAATACTTAACCTCTCTGGGCCTTAGGTCTAAATAGAATGAATACAGCTACTTAAAAAATGTTATAGAGAATGAGGCTCTGTCTCTGGAGAAGAGCACCCATTTGAATTCTTACAGGTTCAACCTTGACATCTCGATGATTCATCGCCGCCCCCTGCCATAGAAGTTTGGGAATAAACAGACTTGATCCTAATCCATTATCTGTCAATATCTTGTGGTAAGTGCTAACTCTCCTTTTCTGGAGGTCACCTGAAAATAAACAGATTTGCTATAGAAGCCTTTGGGCAAAGCCACCAAATGTCACTAATACAATAAGGGTATTCGACCAGGAGGTGGTCTTTTAGCCAGTTTTCCACTGATAGGGCCATAAGTAAGTTTTAAACAGAAGTTTAAAATATAACGTAGTTTTAAACCAAGTTGTACCCTGCTGGCTCCCAAAGCCGTATTAGAAAGCATTCACCCTAGGATGCCCTTTTAATATGCAGTAATTATTCTTGATCGATATTTATCTTCAGTAGGAACTAATTTTTTTTTTTTTTTCTTTAACACAGGGTCTTACTCTGCTGCCCAGGCTGGAGTACAGTGGCTCGATCATAGCTCACTGCAGCTTCAAACTCCTGGGATCAAGTGATCTTCCTGCCTCAGGCTCCCAAATAGCTGGGACTACAGGCATGAGTTACCACACCTCGCTAATTTTGTTTTTAGTAGAGATGGGGTCTCAATATGTTGCCCAGGCTAGTCTTAAACTCCTGGCCTCAAGCAATCCTCTCGCTTCCCAAAGTACTGGGATTATAGGCCTGAGCCACCACACCCGGCAGGAACCAAATCTTAATCCCCTCAAATCTCACACTTCCAAACCAGAAGTGGAAAAAAACTGAATTTTAAAATCTCCTGCCCAATTAGGATATTGGTATCATATTAGTTAGGATCTTACCAAAGCAGGAATAGAAAGAATTCTCTATTCTAGTAACAATATTAAAAATTGTTATGTTTTTGTAAAATATATGAACGACTTAAATAGCCAGACTCAAGGACTGTTAGCATCCAACTGCCTGAGAACTGGCTCCACCACATACCAGTTTCTGTGGCCTTGACAACGTCAGATTAATACGAATGGGCCAAAAGAAAGGAACGATTTCATACTTGCTGCCGTGCTGGCGCCAGTGTATCTTTCTTCCTAAATG
>NW_012104920.1:2443715-2445140 GCF_000951045.1 Mandrillus leucophaeus | reverse complement strand
TTTTTTTTTTTTTTCTTTAACACAGGGTCTTACTCTGCTGCCCAGGCTGGAGTACAGTGGCTCGATCATAGCTCACTGCAGCTTCAAACTCCTGGGATCAAGTGATCTTCCTGCCTCAGGCTCCCAAATAGCTGGGACTACAGGCATGAGTTACCACACCTCGCTAATTTTGTTTTTAGTAGAGATGGGGTCTCAATATGTTGCCCAGGCTAGTCTTAAACTCCTGGCCTCAAGCAATCCTCTCGCTTCCCAAAGTACTGGGATTATAGGCCTGAGCCACCACACCCGGCAGGAACCAAATCTTAATCCCCTCAAATCTCACACTTCCAAACCAGAAGTGGAAAAAAACTGAATTTTAAAATCTCCTGCCCAATTAGGATATTGGTATCATATTAGTTAGGATCTTACCAAAGCAGGAATAGAAAGAATTCTCTATTCTAGTAACAATATTAAAAATTGTTATGTTTTTGTAACATATATGAACGACTTAAATAGCCAGACTCAAGGACTGTTAGCATCCAACTGCCTGAGAACTGGCTCCACCACATACCAGTTTCTGTGGCCTTGACAACGTCAGATTAATACGAATGGGCCAAAAGAAAGGAACGATTTCATACTTGCTGCCGTGCTGGCGCCAGTGTATCTTTCTTCCTAAATGGCACATTCTCAGTCACAGGCTGCTTCTTCACTGCTTTTGTTTTTGCCACGGCTAACACCTCGTCTTTGAAGCTTGCACTTTGGTCTAGAATAAATGGTCCTTCTTCCGGAAGGACATCCGCATCTAATACATCAAGCTCACTCTGCAACCTCTGGGTCTCCGGAAGCTCCGCAGCAGGCTGGTACTTATCTACATGGAGATTTTTGAAGAACAAACTGAGGAAAATGCTATTCAAATCAAATCTCTGAGAATGATTAGCTATACACAGATAGGCTCCAAATATCTATCCTAGCCTTGCTGAGAAGCAGACGTTTTGTTGTCAACACTGTTCTTCCTCCTATGAATATTACGGCAGGTTTATAAGCAGAAACCTAGGTATCACGGTTGACTGCCTGAATCTTCGCTCTCATCTTTACTCATTTACCTGGCCCCTTTGATCCTAATTCTAAAATAGCTCTTACATTTATCTCTGCCCTTCCTTCCCTTTTGCTATTACCCAAGGTCAGGCTTGCAGTATCTTGTGACTAGAATAACAGTGTCTCCTAAATGATCTCTTATTTATCTTCACACTGTCTTCTGGCCTACCAAAATTGTTCTTCTCAAATGTAATATTTAAAAGTCACTTCTGGCCAGGTACGGTGGCTCACGCCTGTAATCTCAACACTTTGGAAGGCCGAGGTGGGTGGATCACCTGAGGTCAGGGGTTCGAGACCAGCCTGGTCAACATGGTGAAACCCCATCTCTACTAAAACTACAAAAATTAGCCG
>NW_012104920.1:2440694-2443390 GCF_000951045.1 Mandrillus leucophaeus | reverse complement strand
AAAATCAAAGAGATTGTACAGAAAGACTATTACAGCTGAGAAGAGGGGTCAGCAAGGTTTCTGGATATAAGAAGATGAAAACAGAAAATCAGTATTATCTCCATATATCAAAATAACTAATAGAAAATATAAGAGAAAAAAATCTCATTAACATGACAACAAAAACTATAAGGCATGTTGGAAGAAATCTAATGACAGAGGTATAAGGCTTTTACAGAAAAATTTAAAAGGTAAAGGACATGAAAGACAATCTAAATAAATTGTTTTCATGAATGAATAGACCATAACGATGTCAGTTCTCCCCCCAAATAATCCATAATTTCAAACGCATATTCAATTAAAGCCCTAGCAGATTTTTTTTCAAGGATCTAAATAAGTTGATCCAAAATTCATACAGAGTAAAATCCCAATAGCCCAAATAATTTTGAAGAACAACCAGCGAAGTGGGGAGTTGGTGGAGGCAGCAGTCTTACTTGACCAAAGATAAAGTCTTAGTGAGAAAACATTAAAGGCAGTGTGGGAGTGATGCAAACACAGGCAGAAATCAATGAGACTTTATGGATGTGACAAAGGCAGCATGATAACTCAGTGAGTATGAACTACACTGTTCAAAAAACAGTGCTAAAACCACGAGCATCCATAGAGAAAAAAATAAAACAGAATCCTTGCCTCGCATTGGACACTTAAAGTCTAAATGGAATGAAGACCTAAATGTGGAAAGAAAACTTTAAAACTTTAATTAGAAAATACACGAGACAATCAGTATGACACCAGGGCAGAAGTGACTTTCTTAAGCTCAAATGTAATACTGACATATTTGAACTTAATTGAACCAAACTACAACTTCCATTTGACAAAAAGACATCCTTAAAGTCAACAGACAGGCCAAAGTCTGGAAGTAGATCTCTGTATAATTAACATAGGACCAATATCCAGACTATATCAAGAACTTCTACAAACCTATAAGACAAATAAACAATCCAATGGAGAAACAGACAAAGGATAGAAACTGGCAATTTAGACAGAAAATCTGAATTGTCAATAAAAATAGGAAAAGATGATTGACTTCACTAGAATCAAAAATATTCAAACAATGAGGTATTTCAAATCCATAAAAAGATGTGGAAAAACAAGTACTCTCACAGACTACTAGCATGGCAGTAAATTCCCCATCTACTTTGGAAAGCAACTTGATTGCTATAGTAAAGTTGAAGATTCCTGTACACTGCAACCCAGCAAGCTCACTCCTAGGTATATACTCAGCCTAAAGGAACTCTAACATGTGGACAGAGGAAGCCAGGAACACAGATATTCACTTCACTTCATCATTGTTTATAAAAGCAAAATACTGGGAACAACCAAAATATCCATCAATAAGAGCTGAGAAATAAACTATGGTATATTCATTTAAGGGAAACCTATACAGCAGTAAAATTAATAAATTAGAATTCGTGTGTCAATGTATCAATATGAAAAAACCTTACAAACGTAAGTGGAGGGGGTAAGCAAACTGCAAATTGATGCATACGGTAAGGTATTTACATAAAACAATACTATATATGACAGATATACAAGCAGTACAAATGTAAAAACAGAATGGGTCTATAATATAATAACAATAGTAACTTCTAATAAGGGAGAAAGAGAATGGAATGAGGAGAAAAATACAAAAGGGGCCTCAACTGTACTGTCATCCGGTTTCACTTTCCTCAATTTCAGTTACCCCTCATCAGCCCTGGGTCCAAAAATATTCAATGGGAAATTCCAGAAATAAACAATTCATACGTTTTATTTTTACTTTTTTTATTTTTTATTTTTTTTTGAGACGGAGTCTTGCTCTCTTGTGCAGGCTGGAGTGCAGTGGCACGATCTCGGCTCACTGCAATCTGCGCCTCCTAGGTTCAAGCAATTCTCCTGTCTCAGCCTCCCGAGTAGCTTAGATTAGAGGGTGCATCATCACGTCCAGCTAATTTTTATATTTTTAGTACAGACAGGTCTAAAAATATAAGACCTGTCTTATATTTTTATAAGACCAGCCAGGCTGGTCTCAAACTCCTGACCTCAAGTGATCCACCAGCCTTAACCTCCCACAGTGCTGGGATTACAGGTGTATGCCACCACGCCTAATTTTTGTATTTTTAGTAGAGATGGGGTTTCACCATACTGGTCAGGCTGGTCTCGAACTCCTGACCTCAGGTGATCCACCCACCTCAGCCTCCCAAAACACAGGGATTACAGGCGTGAGCCACCGCGCCCGGCCCATAAGTTTTAAACTGTGTATCCATGCTGTAGACGCTCCCTGCCTGTTAGTCACCTAGCAGCTGTCTTGGCGATCAGAACGACTGTCTCGTATTGCAGTGCTTGTGTTCCAGTAACCCTTACTTGCCTTCACAATGGCCTCAAAGAGCAACTACAGCGATGCTGGCAATTCAGATATGCTGAAGAAGCTGGAAAACGTCCCCTTTCAGTGAAAAGGTAAAGTTCTTCACTTAATAAGGAAAGAGAAAAAAAATCATATGCTGCTATTACTGAATCTAGTAAGAATGAATCTTCTTTTTGTGAAATTGTGAAGAAGGAAAAAGAAATTCAAAGCTAGTTTTGTTGTCACACCTCAAACTGACAAGTTATGGCCATAGTGAGTGATACTTAGGATGGAAAAAGAATTAAATTAGTGGCTGGAAGACATGAACAGAAAT
>NW_012104920.1:2408644-2439568 GCF_000951045.1 Mandrillus leucophaeus | reverse complement strand
AGCGAGACTGTCTCAAAAAAAAAAAAAAAAAAAAAAAAAAAAAAAAAAATCCAAAATCCTTGGTCTGTAATTTATTTAACTCCCAAGCTTATATACATCAAAGCAACTCTGACTGTAGGTCCTGATACCTTTCCAGTAATGATTTGCATAAATCAGCATGTAAACACAGCATAAGTTTTAGGAGTGAGTTTGAGGACACTGCTGGTAGTGGGAAGGGAGCCACCATCCTCATCGCTGACAAGTTACACTAATGGAATCAACCAATGCAAGAACAGTTCAGAAGCTGCGAAAAAACTGCACCAGCCAACTCTGATGTAAATCACAAGATAGCTGATCAAATCAGGCTCAGGCGTATATTCCAAATGAAGAGTACACAGGGAGGGTTTTCCATCCCAGTGGCTCCCCAGGGTATTTTTTCAGGGGTGGGTGGGGAAGAGAAGACCTTAGGAAATCAGAATGGAAGAATTGGGTAGAGTGATACCTAAGACAGAAATAGGAAAATGTAACCTTCTGAAATCCAGAGAACAAGAAAAAACAACAAACATAAAATAAAACTAGGAGGGCTACCAAAACCTTAAGTGTTTTACTCAAGGTTCCCAAGGAGTGGCAGAGCCAAGTCTTCTGGCTTTCGGTCCCACGTAAGTCCCATTCATTCTGCCTTGTCAGGGACCATAGAGCTGTCCCCCATAAATACATTTTCCAGAGAACTGAAGTTTACTTCTCTATAGCCACGCAAAACTCCTTTGTTTTTTTCTGAGACAGAGTCTCACTCTGTCGCCCAGGCTGGAGTGCAGTGGTGCGATCTCGACTCACTGCAACCCCCGCCTCTCGGGTTCACACCATTCTCTTGTCTCAGTCTCCCCAGTAGCTGGGACTACAGGCACATGCCACCATACCGGCTAATTTCTGTATTTTTAGTAGAGACGGGGTTTCACGTGTTAGCCAGGATGGTCTCAATCTCCTGACCTCGTGATCTGTCCGCCTCGGCCTCCCAGAGTGCTGGGATTACAGGCATGAGCCACTGCACCTGGCCCAAAACTCCTTTTAAAATAGCCACCAAAGATTTGTTTCCTTAGTTAGAAAATGCCTAACATAATCTAGCCTTTTCTTAATAACTTAGTGCTATTATTAAAACTAAAAATGCCACCTTAGATTTTTACAGCATTTAGCAACTAGATAATTTGCCACTTACAACAACTAAGTCAGTCACAAAACACAAAGACTATCCTTCCCATTTTATAGATGAAAAAATTCAGATTCAGGCCGGGCGCAGTGGCTCACACCTGTAATCCCAGCACTTTGGGAGGCCGAGGCAGGTGGATCACCTGAGGTCAGGAGTCCAAGACCAGCCTAACCAACGTGGTAAAACCCTATCTTTACTAAAAATGCAAAAAATTAGCCAGGCAGGGTGGAACGTGCCTATAATCCCAGCTACTCCGGAGGCTGAGGCAGGAGAACCGCTTGAACTCAGGAGGCAGGGTTTGCAGTGAGCTGAGATCATGCCACTGCACTCCAGCCTGGGCGACAAAGCAAGACTATGTCTCAAAATAAATAAATAAATAAGATTCAGACAGATTAAGTCAACCCAGATTCACAAACTGGCAGAGGTGGGACTAGAATCTAGGTCTCCTTGGTCCAAATTTCCCCCCTCTGCCTCCCAGCTTTCCTACATTTGTTCCTGTAATGAGTTTTAGGTTAGCAGGTTTTCCAGCTTCTCTCTGAAACTGGTCTCCATTTTTCACTAGTCAGCTGATGAGCACCTCAAATCTTCTAACTCATTTAGCAAACACTTCTCTGTGTGCTGGCCTGGAATGTTCTCTCCATTTCCTCCAGTCTATCAAAATGAGCTCCCTAGCACCCAGAACTCAAGTTACTATGATTTGCTACTCAGAAATCTTTTCTTATTCAATTACATTTCTTCATAGAGTCTTTCAACAAGCACTTAAGTGCCTAACTATGTGGCAGATGCTGGGCTCATCATAGAGGATATAAGGACAAAAAAATCTGACACCCACCCTCAAGGGAAAGGCTGGCAAAGGCAGACTTCTCAATTAGAAGGAAGACACTATATTAGTTTTACCTGCCTACCAACGAAGGAGAGCGAACATCCCATTAAAGCGAATAAATACCTAATAGTAAATGAACAAATTAGGTTTTTATTGTAATATAATAAAAAATAAACATCTGGTCTCGAGCCCAGTTTCTGGCCCAGAGCTCCGAAAACCCTTCTAATTTCCCTAGCATAGGGGCGCTAGGTTCATCTTTTTTTCCTAATATTTCGTCTTTAACCCCAGTACCTGACACAGAGGTCTTATCCCTTGGAATTTCCTGGCTAAGGAAGCATTTTTCTTTTTTGTTTTTCTCTAATGAGGTGACTCTTGGAGCTGGTCACCAGAAAGACCATGCCATGATTAGAAGCTTGGAACTCCCAGTCCCATCCTCCATCCTACAGGAAGGGGAGAGGGGCTGGAGATTGAGTTCATCATTGATCATGCCTATGTGATGAAGTCTCCATAAAAAGCCAAGAACTAGCTGGGTGCGGTGGCTCATGCCTGTAATCCCAGCACTCTGGGAGGCCGAGGCGAGTGGATCACCTGAGGATGGGAGTTCAAGACCAGCCTGACCAACATGGAGAAACCCTGTCTCTACTAAAAATATAAAATTAGCCAGGCAAGGTGGTACATGCCTGTAATCCCAGCTACTCGGGAGGCTGAGGCAGGAGAATCACTTGAACTCGGGAGGCGGAGGTTGCGGTGAGCCGAGATCGCACCACTGCACTCCAGCCTGGGCAACAAGAGCGAGACTGTCTCAAAAAAAAAAAAAAAAAAAAAGAAAAAGAAAAAAACAAATCCCAGAACTGCAGGGTTTGAGGAGCTCCCAGGATAGCGAACATGTGGGGGGTCCTGGAGGGTGGCTCCCCTGGAGAGGGCATGGAAGCTCTGTGCCCTTCCACATATTATACTTTGTCCTACACATCTCTTCCATCTGGTTGTTCATCTGTATCTTCCATAACACCCTTTATGATAAATGGGTAAACATAAGTAAAGTGTTTCTCTAAGTTCTATGAGCCATCCTAGCAAACCCCAGGAGGGGGTCAAGGAAGCCCCAATTTTATAGCCTGTCACTCAGAAGCATAGGTCACAACCTGGGACTTGTGACTGGTGTCTGAAGTTGGATTGTCTTATGGGACTGAACCTTAACCCGCGGTATC
The DNA here is from genome assembly GCF_000951045.1 of Mandrillus leucophaeus. Taxonomy (NCBI): domain Eukaryota; kingdom Metazoa; phylum Chordata; class Mammalia; order Primates; family Cercopithecidae; genus Mandrillus; species Mandrillus leucophaeus. Next base: position 2,436,357 of record NW_012104920.1, on the reverse strand, counting down.
TGACTCTAACTCCAGGGAGACAGTGTCAGGACTGAGTTGAATTACAGGATACCCAGTTGGTGTCCCCTGGAGAATTGTTTGGTGTGGCAAAACCCTACACATTTGGTGTCAGAGGTGAAGTATTGACAGTCTTAAGTAAGTAGGAAAAACAGTTTGTTTTTTCCTGTCTCTTACAGTTACACTTGTGGTAGAAGTGGAACACTCAATTATTAAGGTTCCACAGAATAGTGGCAGATTGAGAAATAAATCAACTGAATTCTGGACTGATAAATATAACTTTCAAATCAATGAGGAAAAAATGAAATAAAATTTTGATTAATGTAGTAAATTACAACAAAGAAAAAAGCTTTGGCAAATGAAACAAAATCAGGCAGAAAAAAGTTCAAATATGTCATTAATCTCATTAAATGTAAGTAGATTGAATACAGAACTCTAAAACAATTAAAAACTCCAATAATAGGCCAGGCGCTGTGGCTCACGCCTGTAATCCCAGCACTTCGGAAGGCTGAGGCAGCTGGATCACTTGAGGTCAGGAGTTCAAGACCAGCCTGGCCAACATGGTAAAACCACATCTCTACTAAAAATAAAAAAATTAGCTGGGCATGGTGGTGCGCACCTGTAATCCCAGCTACTCAGGAGGCTAGGCAGGAGAATTGCTTGAACCCGGGAGGCAGAGGTTGCAGTGAGCCGAGATCGCATCACTGCACTCCAGCCTGGACAACAGAGTGCGACTCCACTTCAAAAAAAAAAAAAAAATCAGAATAATCTGGGGAAAATGAAGAGGATAAACATTGGAAGGGGTAACTCAAAGGGGAACTTCTTAGATGCTGGTAATGTTCTATTCCTTGACCTGGATAGCAGTTATACAGATGTTTTTGTTTTCTGGTAATTAATTGAGCTATAAATCTACATTATTTTGTGTACTTTTCTATCTGTATGTGTCACTCAGGCTGAAGTGCAGTGGTGCAATTTCACCTCACTGCAACCTCCACCTCCCAGGCTCAAGTGATCCTCCTGTGTCAGCCTTCCAAGTAGCTGGGATCACAGGCGTGAGTCACCACTCCTGGCTACCCTTTGCATTTTTTGTAGAGACAGGGTCTACTTATGTTGCCCAGGCTGGTCTCAAACTCCTGGGCTCAAGCGATCCACTTGCCTTGGCCTTCCAAAGTGCTGGGTTTACAGGTGTGAGCCACCGCCCCCAACTTGTATGTTCTACTTTAATTAAAAAAAGAAAAAAGAAAAAAAAAACAAAGTTTACTGGATTTGTCCATACTTATTTATAGGTGATCTCATCTATCTAGAGAAATACAAGAGTTAACCAACAAAGTCCCATATTTCATCAAATCTAAAACATCAATTATAAGACACATCAGTATTTTATACCTCACCAGGAATTTTTAAATGTTTAAAATGTTTACAATTTTAAACTGTTACAATTAACTACAAGTTGTCATCAATTAATAATGATTTCAGGAGCATTCAAATGTGTACCTCAGACCAACGAAATGCAGTATCCTAACATACACATCCATAAGCAAAACACTTAAAACCGAGCAGGGAGATGGATACAGAATATGAACAGGCAAATTACAGAAGAGGAAATAACACGGCTAAGGAGCACGTGAAGAAACGACAACCCTCACCAGGAATCACGAAATGCAACAGAAAACAAGAAGATGCCACTGTCCACTGAGACTGGAAAGCTTTCAAAATTTTTTTATATAACATACTTGGTGAAGATGAGTGGAAATACATACTGATGTCACCGCTAGTCAAGACATAAATGTGTGCCCACTTTTAAGGGGCAAGTTGGCAGTATCTGTTTAAATGCGCATACTGTATCACCTAACAATTCCACTTCTTAGAATAACAAAAACTTATCTGAGGAAAAAAAAATATATATATATATATATAAAACGTATGTGTGTGTCTCTGTGTGTGTATATCTCTCTATCATTATAAATAAACTTTTTTTTAAAGTAGGGTTCTAACTTCCAGCTCTATGGGAATTTGCCTTGGGTAGCCCAAACACTATGATGTAGCAAAAGGAAATGTTACTTTCCTCTACAGAATATTCCAGCCTCCAGCCTGAGGGAGCATCTTGGTTGCTATCTACTGATCCTACTTAAAGTTCATCTGTTGTGGGCTAGGTCCTAAATCCTGACTTTCCCCTCAGTGCAGTAACTGTTACAGCACAGATAATTGTAATGAATAAAATATCTTGCAACAAACACTTTAAGACACATACCGGCAAGAAGCTGCTTTGCCATGGAAGGTTGACTTGTTTCCTGTGGGCATGTGCCCTTTGCTGTGAGGGGCCTCCTCTCACCCTTTGGTGATATACTTGGCCATCTCTCTAAGGCCTTTTGGCTACCAACAGGAAATCTGCTCCGAATTTCACTGAAACATTTTTTCACCTTTTTTGGTGATAGTTTCTTTTCCAGGAGAGATTCCAAAGCCTGCCACAAAAACAATCAATTATTCTCTTAGTTTATCTCAGAAAAGTATGACTTTTAATCACAAAATTGAAAATAAGGACTCCAGGGAAATGTGTTATTAAACGGCTATCTCTAACAGTTAATATAATCTTAATTTAAAAAACGTTATTATTTAGGATATCTAATTAATAACAATTTCTGCAAGTACTTTCAGATGTGTAGCTCACTAAAGCCAATAGCAAAGACATAATGAATATGACTACTTTTAAAGGCATCCAAATCTTAAAGGATCATCATTTTAGAAATTAACAATAGTCTTCAGAACATTATCCCATCTGCTTCAAAAGCATTTTAATCATCAACAAAAATCTCATAAACTCAAATAGTCTTTCAAGTGGACACACATACTGTATCTAACATACATTTTCATGAACTAAAGAATACTTAATAGGTCAATAAGAGTAGAAGATCTGTGTCTCACCTTCCTAAAAAGAGGCATATCCTCTAATAAGTTCCCACCCATTCATTACTGGGAAGTCAGGGCCCAGTCTCCACCTGGTCAGTACAGATTAAGGACAACCGAACACAGTCAGGAAGATTTAGTTCAGAGAATAGTAACATAGTAAGACAATACACCGTGAGATGGTGTAGGGCCACAACAGGAAAAATAACCCATTTCTTGCATTTTGAAAAGCAGGGGAGATAAACATTCTGTTGAAGAAACATTATGTTAAAGGTACTCTTATTCAAGCTCACAATGTAGGAGAGGGACTAGAGAGTCTCTTCAGATCCTTTCTAGGATTATGAAGATGTGTACTCTAAATGAAGTTATTTCGGCCAATAAACGTTTCTTATGGATATGTTAAAAAAGCATCACATGACTTGAGATGCGGCCTGAAATTCTAAGGTCTGCATTTGACAACAGCATTCCTCACAGCGAGCTCTATATACACAAATGCAACCAATGAAAATCACAATCATATTTGCTTGACAGTGGAACTGTGAAGGCAGAAGGGGCCTTACAGACCACCGAGAGCTGGTTAATGGTGGTAGAACCGGAGTGTCATTTAGTCTAGAATTCTCTCCACTATCCACCTTTCTTCTACAGCTAACAACTTACTATAGCACACTAACATAAAGATCACCTTTCTATTTGTGGATGAAAATATATGGCGTAGGGGAACTAATACTAGCATGGGAGTCAGAAGACAGAATTTGATCTCTAGCTCTCAAGAAAAATAACTGTCATCTCTCCAACTTTTGCTTTTCTAAAAAAGCTTAATCCGTACAACAGCAGTAAAACCCATTGCAAAACATACTGCCATAGACAGGTTCAAATGGCAAAATTATATGGTACCACCATGCAAACTTCAGAGAGCTATAAAATTGAGATATCTTTGTCACCAGTGAAAAAAGAAACAAAACAAAGTTTACTGGATTTGTCCATGCTGATTTATAGGTGATCTCATCTATCTAGAGAAATATAAGAGTAAGAACACTATCAATTCCTGTCTAATGCATGCCAGTTGTGATTTCTAGAACTCTCTAGCTGTATCACAAGATTTAAGGTTCTGATTCCATATACTGTACCTTTAAGTGTTTCTTCTTTTCTAAAATCCATCTAAATTAAACACTGATATTCTAATCTAAGAATGCTTTACTGGTTTCCTTTTCTATGCTAATACATTTTTTTCTCAAATGGCATGGGCCAGGGAATGGCACATTCCGTTTAGTTAATGAACCTGGTTTAAAGTTGTTATATGTTTTATATTCAAGTCACCAATTTTTGAAGTAGTGAAATACGATAACATAGACTAGACTGTAAAAATAACAAAATAAAAATAAGTGTTTCTTCTGCCCTCTGCAAAGCTTTTAATTCACTAGGTAATTGCTTTGTCTTGTATTCTCCATAAATCCTAACGAAACTAGGTAATAGTAAGCATTACTTCCGATACACCTCTAACAAAAATTGGAATCAATTCCATACCTCAATTTGTTGCAGAATATCTATAACCACATCAGGAACAGAAGGGTCCGCATCCAGCTTGGCAGAACAAAGCGAAAGCTGGCGAATAAGGCTGCCCAGTTCCCTATACCGAGCAGGAAGTGGATGCTCCCCTCGGTCAGTAAACTGAGTGACAAACATCTGTAAGGCCCGAATGGCTCCTCGATGGGCAGCCGCCAGCTTAGACATTGCCCATGACTGGTAATAAACAAGATGAGAGAAGTCATTTCCATACTCAGAACTTGCTAACAATCACCCAACTTCTAAGAATATGTATAGCCTGTCTTCTTTCTGTATAAAGTGCTTTCTATTGTGAAAACTTTCTCATAGTAAAGTGAGTTTAAAGTTTAAAGTTTTCCAGTGACAGTCTTTTCCTTACTATTCCCAATTTCTTACACCAGCAGCAACAAAAATAAAAATCTATTTTTTAGAACCTGTTCCTTGGAAGGCAACCATATTCAGAATATTTAAAGTGCTCGCTCCCTCACTAACAGGTTTCTACAAGTACTGAAAATAACATTAGTGCAGAGGGCCCTACACAATACTAACAAAACACTGGGAAATGTGATTTATAAGTAATTTATAATATTCATATTTATAAATATTTTTAATTTATAAATAATTTAATAAATAATTTAATTGCAGCATACCTTCTTAGTGTGTTTAATTTTATGTGGACTCAATTTATCCAATTCTTCCTGGATTTCTTTTACCTGTTTTGTAAAGGAGAAAAAAGAAAACTTCATACCTTTCCATGGATCTTTTTTGTAGAAAAGGATACATCGATATATCTCATCTTGTCCAAATATAACCATTATTAATTCAAGTCACTTGAAAATGAAAAAAGGCTCTTCATTCATGTACCCAAAAAACAGTTACTGATTTCCAGTTCAAGATGGTAAATAGGCAGTGTTCACCTTCACCCCTTGGTCCCCAGTGTAATATAATAGGAATTTAACATGAAGGAGTGAAGGTGGAGGTGACTCTGGAAACGCAGGCGGACCGGATCGTGAAGTCTTACACCCCACACTGAAGAGTTTAGCTTTCATCCTCTAAGTTACAGAGAGCCACTAAAGTCTTTTAAGCAGAGGTCTGACATGGTAAGATTCATGTTTTAGAGCAATCTCTATGGCAGCAGTGTAGAATAAGAACTGAAAATAGAACCCAAAAGAATACAGTGCAAAACCTAACTCAGGCATGCTCTTTTCAATGAAAAAGTACAGTTTTTGGTTCAAGCAATAAGGCTAACATGTGACTTCAGTGACCAGAAATGAGTAAAAGGCTTACTAATGTATAAGGCATGAAAGTCACAACAAACACTTTTTTAAAATCCATCACAACGTAAAGAATGTAAATGCCTGTGTATCAGCCACTAAAGGTGTCCTCAAAGACACTTAACATGGTCTTTACTCTTTGCTGTTTACCAAATTATTTACTATTACAAACTTCTATACATTATAAACATGAAATAGATGGGAAGCTAACAAGGTCCCTTTTCTCTAAGACTGGGGTCCACAGCTAGGACCAAGGGTTCAGGGTAACTGATCCACCTGACTTCCTATGCAAAAATATGTGCTATATAACGTATAAGCATCTTGGGGGTGGGAAGGAGAGGCTTTTAATAGATTCTCAAAGGTCTATGACCTCAAAAAGTCAAGAACCATTGTTTAAGGAGTTTGGCCACACCCACCCACCCACACACACACACACACACACACACACACACACGCAGATTACAAAAAGAATGAGAATTATTTGCCCATGTGTTCAGGAAATTGAGCCTCACAAATCTCTCAGAACTCATATGGGATACTCCAGTGCTCATCTTTCTGAGACCAAAGGAAAACGGAGACTCTCTAAGGAAGCAGTACACAAGGCTGACTGCCCTGCTTCTCCCTGAACTTTTCACACCTGCTGCTGGAGCATGTAGAGCATTCGGGCAGAGCGAGCAGCTTGCTCCTGTCTCCTGACACGGATTCGACGTTCTTCATCTGGATCCAAAGCTTCTTCTAGTCTACCTGAAAATATTAATAGTTTTCCCCAAAAGTGGATTATAAACCATATATTAAAACTTAGAAAGACTTCGATTACTTACAGAAATAATAAAGTTGAAGATCTCTGGTTTTATTAAGAAAAAAATGAAGCTATCATAACACAAAATTTCATTTTTCATCAGCTAAGAAACCAGCAGTAACTGGTACTGTGTACTGACTGAGAGATGGAAGGGATATGAAGACATTTAATCCATCAAGCTCCCCTCCAGCCAGAATTCCCACTGGACAGCGATTTCACTATGAGGCAACTCTTACTGTTTTAAAATTCTTTATATTGAGCCAAAATCTGTTATTCTTGCTATTTTTTCAAAAACTTTTTATTGGCCTGTTGTTATGTTTAGCAAGATTAGTTTTACAATGTAAAGAAGACATTAATAAATGCCTATTGATCAGCCACTAAATATGTCCTGAAAGACACTTAACATGGTCTTTACTCTTTGCTGTTTAATAGAGAATAATCAAATGTTGAATTCAAAAGAGAAATTCCGGCCAGACATGGTGATTCACCCCTGTAATTCCAGCACTTTGGGAGGCTGAGACGGGCAGATCACCTGAGGTCAAGAGTTCGAGGCCGGCCCGGCCAACATGGCAAAACCCTGTCTCTACTAAAAATACAAAAATTAGCCAGGTGTGGTGGTGTGCACCTGTAATCCCAGCTACTCGGGAGGCTGAGGCAGGAGAATTGCCTGAACCCAGGAGGTGGAGGTTGTAGTGAGCTCAGATTATGCCACTACACTCTAGCCTGGGTGACAAAATGAGACTGTCTTAAAAAAGAGAAGAAGAAGAAAAAAAAAAGATACTAAGATCGCATCTTATCATAATCTTTTGTTTTCTTTTTCTTTCTGAGGCAGAGTCTCACACTGTTACCAGTCTCACACTGCAACCTCCACCTCCCGGGCCAAGTGATTCTCATGCCTCAGCCTCCTCAGTAGCTGGGATTACAGGTCCACACCACCACACCCAGCTAATTTTTGTATTTTTAGTAGAGACAGGGTTTCGGCATGTTGGCCAGGCTGGTCTCAAACTCCTGGCCTCAAGTGATCCGCCTGCCTCAGCCTCCGAAAGTGCTGGGATTACAGGTGTGAGCCACCATGCCCAGCCTTAATCTTGATTTCAAAAGACAAGTCCTTTCTCTAACATATTAAGATAGCAAGTCTTAAAATTATTTGAGTGCCTAGAGTCTTCATGCATTTCTCAGGAAACATACCCTTGTACACACTGGTGCTCTACATCTTCAAAAGACTGGTTCAAAGAAATTGTTTCTGGAAAACTGCCTGAAGGAGATGCAATCTATCTCTTCCTTCCATGCTGTGGTTTCCAAATACACTTACACAAATTCTTATACAAAACTCCAATATAGTCCAATTATCAAAGAAAAGGGAATCTTCAATTAGTAAAAGTGTATTTTATAAGTTCAAATTTTTCATATTTACTCTTTAAAACATCAAACAATGCAAAGAATATAAGGCTGTTTTGAAGAAAGCAAAAATCTGAAGTCAGAAGTTGTACATACAGATGCAGTCTCATGAGACCTTATATGTCTAATTATTTTCATCTCGTTTGGGCTGCATGGTAGGGAGGAAATCCGGATTCACATATTATACGAACACAAATGGAACGGGCTTAGGTGGGGGGGTTTGAAGGCTCCTTGCAGACGATTTCTGATGCAGCGCTTGCAGCTATCTACAAAGCAGCATTGGGAAGCACAAATGGGCCTTCGGGGCTACTTTAAAGGGGGTCTGCAGCCAGGGGCCATCGCAAACTATTATTCGTCCATGAAAGGTTAGGTACAGAAATTAAAAGCATACATTTACGTGTTTCCATAGCAGTTTGCCACTACCGTGACATTTTTATTATAGTTCACAAAGTACTGACTTATGACACACTGAAAATGTATGTAAATAAAATAAACCAACCCAGTCCTTCCCCACAGAGGCTTTGAAAGCTCTGTTCTAACAGCTCCCCGGTATTAGGCCAGATCACCGTTCTAACAGCTCCCCGGTATTAGGCCAGATCACCGGAGCAGTGGGCCTTGTGGCTTTGTTCCCCTGCTCGCAGGGCTTCAACCAAAGTGTGCAGGGGGCCATGCCACAGGCTGACACTAAGGAATGTCAAGAGAAACAAGCCACAACATTTCTGTTACTTTTATACTGGAATGTTTTTGAATTGTTCATGATATTATACAGCACACTCTTGAAGAAGACCTGCAGGAGAAATTTCTTTCTGGCCTTAATATGTGGAATCACTGTTTTCCTTACACAATTGTTTTCTTCCGTCTTAGACTTTGTAAATTCTCCAAGTGACTGAAGTCCCCTCTTTAGCTGGCTCCTAGGAAGCTCGGAAGCAAATCTGTGACTCATCCCTAGTAAATGCTTTTCCTTTCCTTTTGCTTCATTTGCCACAATGTCGTCATGTGCATTTTTGTTTTATCTCATTCAATCACAGGTATTTCTTAAGGTACCTTAAATTCTTTACATAAGATGCATATATGTACATATGCATAAATTAAATTGAAAATGCAAAAAATAATTCTAGACTATGTACTGCCCTAGCGCAACAGTTTCTTTTGATGCTCAACTCCATACCCCTTGCAGTCTGAAAGCTGGGCTTGATTCCCTACTTGTTAGTTATGGTAACCCCAAATTCTCCACGAGGAACCAGTCTTCTACTCAGCAGGGAAATGCAAGGGCCCTGAGAACACTGCAGAACTGTAGAAAACCATATACGATGATTAAACTTCTTCCTTCCTACCCTGTGCTCATTTTACACATATACCCACAACTTCCCTTGTCACTGGTGTGTACTCACCTAAATACTGCCCAAGTGAGAACTGGTTTTACCTATAATATAAATACTTTATGCTCTTTTTTTGAGCAAACTGAAAAATAATTTTCCCAGAAGAGGGAAAACATTATAGGATAATTTGCACTCAGGTCCCAGAAGACCTAAGGTTCACCCAACATTAACGCCACCTCCTAGGCTGGGCCCTCAGTCAGTGCACATTCGAAGGGCAGCCACAGTGAAAAAGTTCTTTCATGTCCCTCCGCTGGAAAGAGGAGCTGGGGGAAGACACTGTTCAAACTCTAAGCCTAACTGTCTTGTCCTGAGTGCTCACACTCCAGTGAACCAACTCACAGAAGGAAGGAATGAAACTGCTGTAGGGGTTAACGGTCCTCAAGGAATGCATTTAAACTACCCCATACTCACAGCCTTAAATCAAAGAAAAGAATCTAATTTTTCTCACCTTTTTTCGTTACCTCTTCAATTCTGTGGATACAACTGCTCAGTTCTTTCTGGAGTCGCTGGACTTCTAGCAGGCTTTTCTGTTCACTTATGCTTTTGTGGTCACCTGTCCTGGGATGAGGCTGAAGTCCCGGATCACGGGTGGGTGGTGAATTTGGCACAGTGAGATCTGACTGGCCTGGATGAGATGAGTAAAGGTATACCTTGGCACCCGAGCTGGAGATTTCTACTTTGGACGGCTGGTGGCTGCACTGACAGGCTGCTTGACTCTTTGATTCCTTCCTTTCCACCCTGTGGTCAGGTATTTTACACTTAGTATGTCCACACTTCCGAGAGCTTTGAGGCTGACTTCTGAGATGATGTTCTTTTATATGTTCTTCAAATTGTCTGCGTTTCACATCTCTTCTGGCTAGGTGGACAGCATAACTAAGTCTCTCTTCTGATATGACAGAAAATGACACAGAACTGCCTAGGTCAGGACCAACTCTACAATCTGCATCTTTACAATGGTATGATTCATTGTATGAGTGCTTCAGTTTTTCAATTCTAATGGCATGCGGGCAAGAATATCGGATTGCCAAGTTGCTTGAATGTGTAGGAACATTCCTATTAAACTGCAGCTGGTTCTTTAAGAAGCAAATAAAAGCAGACATCAGAAAAATTCCATACTGCACAGTTGGTACATGTCTATAACCAAATTTCTAAAATTTCGCCCTCAGATCATTAGTGCTAAGAGGCATTTTTCTATTTTACTGATAGACACAGCCACTCTCCTACACCCTTGGGTTCATCACATACCCCTGGTTCTATCCTACAATCATCCAGTCCCATACTATTATCCTTCTGTTTACTAATGTCATACTGGGACCCACTTCTAAAAGTCGACCCAGAAAGTTTCAAGCAGCAACCACTAAGTCCTTCAATTTCCCAGTTATGGACTTCTGTCCTATTTCAAAATGTCAGGCCCCAGCAAGTGACCAATATAACCCACTGGAGCTTTCTTAAAATTTGTTCCATGGATAGACCCAAGCCATCTGATAATACTTCTTCATAAGCCTTCCTGAGACTTCATTTGGTGGCTGGATCCATCTTTTACCCTGCCCCTAAGTGTACCTCACTTGAAACAGTCTACTTATGCTTTCTTACACAGGCTCAAGTTTTTGTCAGTTTTCCTCATAATAAATACAAGTTTTGTTTCATTTTGCACTTAAACATAAGCATGTTTCCATATCCCTACAGTTTTTATTTGTCGTTGTTGCATTTTCTAAAATCAATGAATGGTCTTTTCATGCTTAACTATAATGTTATTATTAAACATTTAGATTGTTCCAGTTTTTCCACTAATAGAAATATTACCTCAATTAATATCTCCATGCATTTAGTTTTTTAACCTTTTAAAATCATTTCGTTAGGATAAATGATCTGTTCCGGGATTATCAGTTTAAAGGAAAGAAACGATTTTATGGCTTTAAATATGTACCCTCCTTAGGCCTTCCAGAATGAACCTGTCAAAGACAGGTCAATAGCATGAGGAGAATCCATGCCTACAAATTCAATGAACCCAGTCCTGTGATGCCTTGACCTTGGAGATGACCTCCCCAGCTCTCACAATCAATGTGTTTATATAATCACAGCCATCAAGAGTCACTTAAAAATAATCCATTGTGACAAAACTTCAGGAAAGTATTTCGGATTTTTTAAAAGTAGTTAAAAAGCTCACTAAAGAGAAAACAAGTAGTTACCATCTGAAAGGTACATAGACTGATGAACAGTGTTGGTCATTTGAGGTCAGGAGTTTGAGACCAGCTTGGCCAACATGGCAAAACCCCATCTCTACTAAAAACTATACAAAAATTAGCTAGGCGTGATGGCACACGCCTGTCATCCCAGCTACTCAGGAGGCTAAGACACAAGAATTGCTTGAGTCTGGGAGGTGGAGGTTGCAGTCAGCCGAGATCGAGCCACTGCACTCAAGCCTGGGTGACAGAGAAGACTGTCTAAATAATAATTATTATTATAATTATTGAAGTACAAAAAGATCAAAATTCAATAAAAACAAGGAAAAACATATGAGTAATTTACCAAAAAAAAGGTCCTTAGGTACATACGAAGATGTCCAATCTCATAACACAAGTTAAAAATACATGGAAATACCATCTCTTACCCAATCGATTAGCAAAAATTTAAAAGTATAGTAATACACGCTGTTGGTGAGGCAGTGGGAAGCAGGCACCCTCACAGAAGAGGTGCTGGTGCTCATGCAAACTGGCATAATTCTTGTGGAGGGGAATTTGGCAATCGCTAACAAAAACACATGCATTCATCACTTTTTTTTTTTAATTAAAAAGCTTTAGAGCAGGAAAGAAAGAAAAGACACTTGAAACAGACCCAAGCAGGCAACTTGGAGGACAAGTGTCACATTTACCTTTTGACCCAGGAGTCTCACTTCTATGAATTTACCCTGCAGACACACCGCCAACAATATGTATGTATAGGGTTACTCTGTGCCATATTGTTTGTAATTGTAAATTATTAGAATCAATCTGAGTCCCCATGGAGGAGAGTAGCTAAATAAACAATAGTCTATCCACAAAATGCAGTAAAACGAAGATGTAAAAAAAAAATGAGGAAGATCTCTGTGACACTTCTATGAATTAATGTGGCGAGATTGGAATATATTGTTTAGCAGAAAGCACTAAGTGCAAAAAGTATATTTATAATATACGACCCTTCATGTAAAAAAAAAAGACACAAGAAAACATATATGCGTCTGAATGGCTTGTGCAAAAAGAAACAGAAAACAAAAATCAGAGACTAATGAGACTAGTTATCTACAGGTAACCGGTAGAAATAGGATGGAAAGGACAGAGGGAATGGGGTAGCAGATAACTTTTCTGAATATATCGTTTCGTGTATTTGGAACCATGTTAATGTTTCACATATACACGAGAGACAGGAAGAAAGAAATGAATGAATGCAGGGAGGAAGAAGGAAAGGAAGGAAAAAAAAATCCATTAAGGATAGTGAAAAACCCTCAAATAAATACCAACAGAAATCAATGAACCAAACTGAATCTCAGATAAATAACATAACCACGCTAAAAAGTGAATATGAAAAAATTAACCCCAGTAACTTTTGAACATAGTATTTGGACTATATGCCGTCAGGCTAAATTTAGACAAATGTACTCTAAATAAATACTGAACTCTAATTTTGCAGGCTTCGTTTTGAGCAGAGACACAGATTACAATTCAGAAACGACTTTTTGTACATTCTAGAATTGAGCAAAAAAGTAAATATATTGTGGATAATGAGAGCCAGCTTTCATGCTCTTGGACAAGGGAGTTGGAAATACGTAGTGTTGGATTTGAAATGGAGGTACTTGTGTGAACTTGTGAGTTTTAATGCAAACATCTAGGCAGACAGACACAGAAAGATACATAGAAACGGAAGAAGGGAAGAGAAAGAAAGGAAGGAAGGAAGGAAGGAAGGAAGGAAGGAAGGAAAGAAGGAAGGGGAAGCAGATGAGAAAGTGTACATACAGATATGTGAGTATGGATGTGCATTTATGAATGTGTGTACATGTATGTATATGCACACAAGTATACATCTATTTCCTAGTTGTCCTCTGAGAGGGCCTAGAAACAGTGACAAAACAGTATCAAGGAGCACATCCAGCCCCAGATAGTGATTTTTAAAATTTCATTCTCCACTGAAGAATCAAAGTCTCCTTGGATAAACGGTTAATTCCAGGGCCAGGACAAGGAAAAGACAAGCTGAGCCTGGAATAGCTTTTATTTATTTATTTATTTATGAGACGGAGTCACCCAGGCTGGAGTGCAGTGGTGCAATCTTGGCTCACTGCAACCTCTGCCTCCTAGGGTCAAGTGATTCTCCTGCCTCGGACTCCCAAGTAGCTGAGATTATAGGTGTGCACCACCATGCTTGGCTAATTTTTTTGTATTTTTTAGTAGAGATGGGGTTTCACCATGTTGGCCAGGCTGGTCTTGAACTCCTGACCTCAAATGATCCTCCTGCCTTGGCCTCCCAAAGTATTGGGATTACAGGCACGAGCCACCACACCCAGCCTTGGAGTGTCTTTTTACACCATAAAGTGGTCAAAGACAGATGAGATCACGTCAAAGAGACACTGAGGCCAACTCGAAGTGGCTCTCACTGGCTAAATCAGAGACCATTTGAACATCAAAATAAATATCTGCACAACAAAATAAATAATGGGAATAAAAAATAATACTGAGTCTGTGCTGAAATAAGTAAGTAAGTACTAGGAAAAGAAGGGAAAGTTCTTCCTTATAGTAGTAAGGCAACAAGTAAACGTAGAAGGAAGGGTAAAATTAGAAATCCCCATTTGCCAACCATCATAATAAAAAACTGATTCAGGCAAAAATACTAAAAGTAGTTGGTGAAAGTTTGAGGTGTTAAAGAGACATTAACATAGTCTCCAAGACAAATAATTACAAAAAGCAAAGGAGTAACTTTACAATGAAAAAACTAGGCAGATACCACCTTAATCAAATGATGGAAGTCCACACCGCTAGTGCTGGGACTAAACTGGCAGCATGTCCTTCCTGATAGGGTGCACTGAGAAGCACTCAGTATCATTCAGTGGTTCTCCTGCCAAAAGTGCATGACCTGAACGTAATTGTGAGAAGACATCAGGCAAATCTAAATTGAGAGAAAATCCACAAATAACTAGCTTATATTCTTAAAAAAATCAATGTCACAAAACATAAAAACAGACCCAGGAATCAGACTAAAGGAGACTACAGAGGTATGACAATGTAATGCACGTTATGATCTTGGATTTTCATTTGCTATAAAGGACACTATTGGGACAACTAACAAAATCTCAGTAAGGTCTGTATATTACATGATAATATTCACTTAATGTTAATTTCCCGATTCTGATAATTGTACTATGGTTATATAACAGAATTCTTCATTTTTAGGAAAAAAATACTTAGAGGTAAAAGGGCACCGTGCCTGCAATTTACTCTTAAATGGTTTAGAAAATAATATATGTGTGTACAGAGACAGTGAGAGAGAGAAGGAGGGAATATGTAGCAAAATGTTAGCATTTGAGGAATCTGGGAGAAGAGTATCCAGGAATTCTGTGGACTATTCTTGCAGCTTTTCATAATTTAAATTTCATTCTGAAATTTACGTCAAAAAATTATGTCAAAAAAATTTTTTAAATTTCTTTGTACACCACGATAAGATATTATTCAACACTCACCAGAATGGCTAAAAAGACAACAACAAGCGTTGACAAAGATGTGGAGCAACTGGAGCTCTCATACATTCTCAGCAGGAACGTAAAACGGTACCACCACTTTGTAAAAAGGTCCAGTGGTTTGTTATAAAACTAAATACACACCTACTCCATGACTCAGCAATTTCACTGTTAGGTATTTACCCAAAAGAAATGAAAACATGTTCATAAAAAGATCTGTATAAGAATGTTCATAGCAGCTTTATTTATAATAATCCCAAATTGGAAGCAGCCCAGGTATCCATTAATCGGAGAATGGATAAACAAACTATGGTATACTTATACTACGGAATGAGAAAAAAGGATTAAAAAGGAATAAACTACTGATACATGCAATAACATGGATGGATCTCAAATACTTTACAGCTAGTGAAATAAGTCTCAACACCAAAAAAAAAAAAAAAAAATCCCATTTATATAAGGTTCTAGATCAGAGAAAACTGATCTGTGATGGAAAAAATAAGAATAGTGGCTGCCTCTGGAGGGGAGGAGTGGGGACTGACTAGGAAGGGGCATTTAGAGAACTTTTTAGGATAATAGAAATGATCTGAATCTTGATAGAGGTATGGGTTACACATATGTATGCATTTGTCAAAACTCAGCAAATGTGAAAAGATGTACACATTGTAATGTGTACATTACACCATTTCTGATATAATATGTATATTGAAAGAAAAAAAATCAGTAAATGGGGTGAATTCTTTTCTTCTTTTTTGAAATGGAGTCTTGCTCTGTTACCCAGGGTAGAGTGCAGTGGCACAATCTCGGCTCACTGCAACCTCCGCCTCCCACGTTCAAGCGATTCTCCTGCCCCAGCCTCCTGAGTAGCTGCGATTATAGGTGTGTACCACCACACCTTTTTGTATTTTTAGGAGAGACAGGGGTTTCACTATGTTAGTCAGGCTGGTCTCGAACTCCTGACCTCAGGTGATCCACCCATCTCGACCTCCAAAAGTGCCGGGATTACAGGTGTGAGCCACTGCGCCCGGCCCTAAACAGAGTGAATTCTAATGTGCAATATGCATGCGGAAGTAGTTCGGGTATTCATGTCTGCAATTGATTTTGAAATGTGTCAAAAAATAAGATGGATTGATGGATGGATCTCCAGAGGGATGACTGAGGGACAGATATGCAATGAAACAAATGAGTGAAATATAATGGAATCTAGGTGTTCATTGTAAAATTCAACTTTACTGTATTTTTTAAGATTTTCATAATATAATGCTAGGGGAAAAGACATTTTTGAGACAACTGAGTAAACCTGAATAAAGGCTGGTTATTGGATAACAGGGAATTTTTTGGGTCTATTTTCTTAGGTTTAAGAATAGTATTATGATTAAGTAGGAGAGTTCATTTTTGGAAGAAGTATTCTCAAATATTTAGAAGTGTCATGACTGCAACTTACTTTGGGGTGATTCTGCAAAAATTTTAGAGACAGATGGTTGAGTAGGTAGAAAAACCGACAGAAAAAATTGTCAGCAATTGCTGAATCTAGGAGGTGATTTCAAAAGTGTTACCTTGTCCTTTTCTCTCAAATTTTCTTTATGTTTGAAATATTTAATTAAAAAAATCAGGCAAAAACAGAACTACCTGGGTCTGAAGAACTGTGGGATCGCTCCTCCCATCAAGTTGGGTCCTAGGTGCTAGATGAACACAGGTGGAAGCTGGCTGGCCTGGTCCCATCATGGCAGGTAGTACACAACAATAGTGACAGCCTTGTCATCAGGCAACAGTCTTCCCTAAAACCATTCCTAAAACGAAGCAAAGTCACTTCAGACCAACAGCGTTCAAACAAGGGAAGAGAATAGATAAAACACAGTGCCATGTGCCTGTAGCAATATACTAGAAGTAGCCAATAGCAACCTCATACTGAGAGTGATTGCTTAAACACAGGTAAATGATAGTTTCTTCCATTTATAAACACAACCACACTTTGGAAGTTCCCAATATCAAAAAAAAAAAACAAAAAACAGGGGAACACTTACTATTTTAATAATAATCTCTTGATCCCTTTCCATTCCACATTTCAAATCTCAAAGGTCTCCAGCAAGACGTTATTCCCAAAACAGAGCTTTGCCATGGTAGACTAGCACGTCCCAGCAGGGTGGTTTCCGGACACGCAGTCTATACTAACAAGTCTTAATACTAGTCAGAAAGCAGTATGCTTCACTGTACTGGGTGGCCCAAAGGCACACAACGCTCAACGACTCTAAGTAAACCTGTAGCATCAGAATTCCTTGATTCAAGCCAGGATCTGCCATTTGGAGAGCTGAGTCATCTCTTTCAATCTTCATTTCTCCCCATCTTTCCCCCACCCTACATATATGTATACAAGATAACAGATATGAAAGCACTCGGTAAGCTGTCAAGGGCTATACCCTTATCATTGCCTTGCCCTACTCTGAAGGCCTCATTATAGACTTTACTATCCCTGCCACTCACATACTGATCATGTATAGTGTTGTCTCATACTGTTATTTACCTATTTCACATGTGTATGTCGCATCTTCCCAGCCAGACAAGGAACCTTGAGGGGAAGGGCCTTGTCTTGCTCTTCTATTTCCCATAACAAAGTGCTTTGAGCGTAGTACACGATTTAGCGTTTGTTAAGCCGATTTTCTGTGAACTGACTAGTTTTAAATCCCTGGGGAATTTGTTCTCTCAAAAAATCTGCTAGTAAATCAATTGGGAAATTCAAGGTTTAAAAAAAAACCCTAATTTAAGCTTTTGAATAAATCCAAAATTTGCAGACTAGACTTGCTTAAAGACAGATACTTCTTAGGAATATAAAGACAGCTTCTAAGAGTCCTTATTTCTAAGGCTGTAGACACACGGTGAAAAAAGCAGACGGGAGGAGGCAAACGAGCGAGGCAATCCCAACTGGCTTGACATCGGCACGGGTTGCGCGGCTGGAGTTGCAGAATGAAGTCTGCAGAAATGGGGCCCAGGGATCTGCAACTTCTGAATGGTCAGTACTTTCCCCTGGCTGCTTCTAGGTGCCAAGGGCCAAACAGTCCATTCTCCACTAGGAAAAAACTAGGTGAGCCCCACAGTTCCAGGATGCCTCAAGTGATGCTACATACACACATACACACACACACGCACAAAGTCCAGGGACACCCAGCCCTAAACTGTCCCCCTATACAAAGTTCTGGGACTCTCCTTGCAATCTGGCCCTTTCCCACTGCTCCAGGAAACTTCCCAATTTGTCCCTCTACATACCCTGGTGCATCTCTACAAAAACCCTCTCTCCCCCATGCCGAGATGCCCTTACAGCCTGTGCTTCATCCACAACCCAGGACAAACCTCCCCCTAACCTGTTCCCTCCCACAGAGCCCCAACTTCTTCCCTACACACACTACTGGAACGCCCCCCTCAATCTAGCCTCCCCCACATAACTCTCTCCCAAATTGCTCCCTCTCACTCTGACTGCAGACACTTCTCCAGCCAGCCTCCTCCCACTTGGCTGTAGGTGGTCTCTGAAATGGCCAAGGCCTATTTCCTCTCTTGAAACTGGGGGTACCCCCACAGCTGTTCTTGTCCCTGACATGTCTAGAGCATTCTCAAACGCCGTTTCTTCCCCCACAGACCTTGGACAACTCCATAACCTGGTCCCGGGCACATAAGTGTGAGATGCCCCCACAGCCTGGCTGCTCCCGGCCAGTCCCAGAATATTCCCACCACCTGTCTCATCCTCTGAAGCCCCCACTCCCCCTGTGGACTGTCTCCTCAGCATGGTCACACCTGAGACACCCACATCCGCTTCTGCTCCCGAGGACCCAGTCACCCACACCGCAGCAGGTGTGCGCCCTGCCATGGGAGCTCCTACAGCTGCAAGCACCCCCAGAGGCATAGGCACCCTCCCGGCCTCGGGAATGGCTCCACTGTGTCTCCTTCTCCACAGGCCTGAGACACCTTCAGAGCCTGTCTCTCCTTCCACAGGTCCAGGAACCCTGGCAGCTGTGGGCCCCTCAGTGGCCAGTGTCCTTGCCCATATGCCTGAGCAGTCATCCCCAGAGCCGGTATCCCCTAGCATCGGCCCAGGGAGCCCGGGAGCTGTGGGCACTCCCACAGCCATGGAACCTCTAGCAGCTACAGGCCTCCCAGCAGTGTGCCTTCTTCCAGACAGGCCAGAGACACGCTCAAAGAGGGTCCCCTCCCCCACAGACCCCGGAAGCCGCACAGCCATGGACACTCCTGTAGTCTGTCTGCCTCCCAACAAGCCTGAGACACCCCCAGAGCCAGTCTTCTCCCCCATGGGCCCAGGCATCCTGGTCGAGGTGGGCACCTCCATCCTTGTGGGACCCTTGGCATCTGCAGGTCCACCCACTGTCTCTCCTTTGCCCCACAATTCTGAGCCAGTTTCCTCTTGCACAGGCCTAGGCACCCTGGGAGCCACGGGCACCCCACTAGCTGCAGAGAGCCCCACAGTGCCAGGCACTCCTGCAGTTTGCTGCCTCCCCGACAAGCCTGAGAAGCCCCCAGAGCCAGGCTCCAGCTCCACAGAACCAGGCGCCCTAGGGGCCAGAAGCACTTCAGTGGCCACAGGAGTCCTTACCCTCTGTCTCCGTCCCCAAGGTCTTGGGATACCCCCAGAGTCAGTTTCCTCCCCAAGCCCAGGCCCCTCAGGTGCCACAGAAACCCCAATAGTCTGTCTCCTTCCCCATGGGCCCGAGAAGGCCCCAGAATCACAATCCTCCCGGCCAGACCACAGCTCCTCCCGAGCCACAGGTCCCCCGGAAGCCAGAGAGATTCTGGCAGCCCGAGCCCTTTCCCACAGGTTCCAAATGTCTCTGGAGCTGCCTTCCTGACACACAGGGCCAGACGCCCACACAGCAGCGGGCACTCCAGCAGGCGCCTTTCCAGAGCCGGGCACACCCAGCGCCACGGGGACCCCTGCTGTGGCACACCTGTGCTGGGCCACATCTGCTGCCCTGGGTATGCCCACCATCTCAGACACCCCCACAGCCTGCCTCCTCCTACACAGACATGAAACAACTCCACAGCCAGCCTCCTGATCCACAGACCCAGGGACCCCTAAAGCTGGAGGCCCCAGACTCTCTGGCTCCCCCACAGCCTGCCTCCTTTCCCACAGGCTCAGGACATTCCCACCACAGGTCTCCTCTCCAAGCCCAGGCACTGCCTCGGCTGGGGGCCCCGCAAGAACTTGCTGTCCATCCCACAGGCCCAGGGCCCCGCTGTGGCTCAGCTCTTCTCCCAGGGCTCCAGGTACTACCACAGCCTGGGGCACCCCTACCACCTGTCCCGCTCCCCACAGTCCTGGGACATTCACACAGCCTGTGTCCTTCCCCAAGGCCCTGGGTACCCCTGTAGCCTGTTCTATCCCCCACAGGCCTGGGGCACCCCCAGAACCTGCTGCCTGCTCCCCAGGACATGATGGCTCTGCAGTCTGTGCAGCTCCCCGTGACCCTGGATCACCCCCAGAGCCTGTCTCCACCCACACAGGCTGTCCCCTTTCCCTGAACCCTGGGTCACCTCCACATCTAGTTTCCTCTTCAGTAGCACAGGGCACCCCAACAGAGTGTCCCGTGCCCCACGGGCCAGGCATACCCACAGAGTCTGTCTCCTCCCCAGCCTGTCTCCTGTAACACACACCTGCGGCACCCACAGAAGTAGGCTCCTCCTCCACAGCATCGGACACCCCCACGGCCTGTCCCCTCCCCCATACGCCAGGGGTGGCCCCACAGACTGCTTCATGTGCCAGAGCCCCAGGAATCTGCGGGGAATGTCCTCTCCCCCACAGCCCTGCAGCACCCCCGCAGCCGAGCTCTCCCTCCACGGCTCTGGGCGCTCCCACAGCCCCAGGCCACCCCACGGTCCCAGGCTCGCCCACAGCCTGTTCTTTTTCACAAGGGCCTGGGACAAGCCCATAGCCTATCTCCTCCCCAGTCCCAGGAATCCCCACAGCTTGTCCCCTCCACAGGTGCGGGGCCATCTCGGAACCTGACGCCAGAGCCCCAGGCACACTCACAGGAAGAGGCACCCTCCCAGCCTGTCCCTGTCCACAGAAGCCTAAGGTTCTCTCGTAAGCTGCCCCTAAGCCCAGAACTGTAGGCCCTGAGGGGGCCCGAGGGATCCCCCTTGCCTGGCCCTTCACCCAGGGCCCTGTAAGACCACCACGGCTTGTCTCTACCCAGGAAGCTCGGCCAGGAACACCCCTTTCGACAGGTCCCTCTCCGACAGGCACGGGATGGAGCTCGACTCTACTTCCTTCCCCACATCCCGAGGCGGCCCTCATAGCCTGCACCTTCAGCCACAGGTGCAGAATGCTCTCATGGCCCAGAGATCCTGGGCGACCTTTTCCCTCGCAGCCCCGGGGACTTCTATCTTCGGCCTCCTCCTCCCCAGACCCGGTCACCCACACAGCCCCGGCAGGCCCCACCACCTCGGGCTCCCCAACAGCCCCATTCACCCACACAGCCCCAGGGTCCCTTGCAGCCTCGATGGAGCCTGGGGGGCCAGGAGCTTCCAAAGCCTCATTCGCCCCGGCGGCATCGGCTGTCTCCGCCGCTTGTCTCGTCCCCCACGGGCGCTGACAGCCCTGCGCCCTTTCTGCACTCACACAGCGCGTCTCCCACTCCAAGGACCTCGCCCGGCGCCTTGCACCACGGCCCCGGGACGTCCCTGCGCCCCGTCTCTTCCCCCATGGCCGCCGAACTCCCCGCCCCGACCTGCTGGGCCCCACGCAGCGACCCGGCATCTTAGCCGCCTGCTCTCCCCGGCGCAGCCTGGGCAAGGCCCCACGGCCAGTCGCCCGGCTCATAGCTCCAGAGCAGTTCCCTTCCTCGCTACCGCGGCCCTGGGTTGTCTTAGCACCTCGCTCCCTAAGCTGCTCCACACAGGCACTCACACACTCAGCTCCGGCCTCGCAGCCTTTCTCCCTCCTAGCCCCTCACCCATCCCACCCCCGCCCAGTCTCAGGAACCCGCCCCCAGTCCCAGGCCCCCCTAAAGCCTAGACGGCAGAAAAGGTAATTGGGGGGACAAAACAACAAAGGCTTTCCGAGTCAGATCTCCTCTCCCCCAGGTCCATGACTCAAAGCAGCTTCCCAGAATCCCCCCTAGCCCCATCCCGAGCCCACCTGGCTGGGGCGAGGCGCCGCTACCGGGAAGCGGGCAAGGGGGGCCCCCAACTAGGCCGCGCTTCCGGCCGCCCGCCCAGTCGCCATAGCAACAGGCGCAGGGCGGCTTGGGAGCCGTTGAGACGCCGAACTACTGAAGGATCCAGGTGTTGCCAGGCGTTAAGTTTTGCAGCCAGTGTCCATGGGGTCGGAGCTGGGACTAGATTAGGGTAGAGGCCTGGGCTTGGGAGTGCAGCGAGCGCAGAAAAATCTGAGAAACTAGGGCAGAAAGCCATGCGGATGGATTGTGGTCCTCAGAGGCTCCCGTACTCTTCAGCGTCGCTGGCTTCCGCAAGCTCCGCCCTCTCGCCCATCCGGAAACAGCCTCGCCCCGCCCACGTGGGCCCCGCCTGC
This sequence comes from Mandrillus leucophaeus, assembly GCF_000951045.1. Lineage (NCBI taxonomy): Eukaryota > Metazoa > Chordata > Mammalia > Primates > Cercopithecidae > Mandrillus > Mandrillus leucophaeus. The sequence goes on along the minus strand of NW_012104920.1, from coordinate 2,413,829 downwards.
AGCAGCCAGACGTGCACTCCTCCAGCAGCTGCTGCACGTCGTGCCAATGGCCCGCTACGAGGAGGTGAGCGTGTCCGGCTTCGAGGAGTTCCACCGGGCCGTGGAAGAGCACAATGGCAAGACCATTTTCGCCTACTTTACGGGTTCTAAGGACGCCGGAGGGAAAAGCTGGTGCCCCGACTGCGTGCAGGGTGAGGCCGGGATTCGGGGGCTGCTGTCCAATGGAAATGGCAAGAAGGCCGAACCTACGACCAGAAAGGGGACTTAGCAGAGGCAGAGTCTTGGTTCCAGACATCCGCGGGGCAATCTAAGCTGTCCCCATGTCAACTCCTATTAAATTCTACCCCGTCCTGCCAAGAGCGCTCTTCCTTTTACCATTTAACCCGGATGATCTTGGAATCTAGTTCCTTAAAACTTCTCACTCCCCCAGTACCATTAGAGTCTTACAGGATACGTGAGTTGGTCAGCAAATACATGTGCTTTCCATTGTTATGGGCGCGGTGGTGCGGGGGCAAATCGGGACTGGGATTTGGTCTTTACCCTTAACGTGGCTCTAAGACCAGAAGTGAACACCTGACTTTTGCTGACCGCTTCAGTTAGCTGCAGGTTAAAGTCTGAGTACTTACCAAGACTGGGGGAAGGGGAAAAGAACACTGTTTATCAGTGCCTGATTCTGGAGTTGACGTGCGATTATTTTATCTCAACTTTTTTTAAAGCTGAACCAGTCGTACGAGAGGGGCTGAAGCACATCAGTGAAGGATGTGTGTTCATCTACTGCCAAGTAGGAGAAAAGCCTTAGTAAGTGGCAACGTATAATCTACTTCACAGACATGCACAGATTGCAAACTGAGGCGGGAAGGGCCTCAGGGACACGCACCCAGTTTCTGTGTTATAAGGCAATGTCTCACAAGTTAAACAATTAGAAGCTATTAAATACAAATTTAAAATGCCCACCTGAATTAAGTAAGGGTAATTCAACGAATTTGGTCTGGTGTAAGCTCAGAACTTAGCTGGCTTTACTTTTATATCTTAGTCACACTTTAAAACTTTGCACAGGGTAATTAACAAATTAAGCCATAGTCCACAAGGTTTTTTAAGTGTTTGCAAGAACAGTGATTACTAAAAAATTAAGTGTAGGAATATGTCAAATATTAGGCAAACCGTAATAAACCAAGTAAATTTTTTTCATGATCACTTTTTCTTTTGGAACAGTTGGAAAGATCCAAATAATGACTTCAGAAAAAACTTGAAAGTAACAGCAGTGCCTACACTACTTAAGTATGGAACAGTAAGTATCTTTAAATATGCTGGGCCTGTAATTCACTGTCAAAACTTTTAACTTGCTGTGGATCCAGATTTGAAAAGATCTTGACATGTCATCTCAATTCCATTGCTGTTGAGAGTGCTGCTGAAAGTCCATTCCTATGGCCAATCCCAATACACTAATAATGTAAATATCTAGCTATTAGGTCTTTTTCATGTTAAGTCACTCTTTAAAAATTCTATAGCCAGAAAGTAGGTTGACTCATAATTCCTTAAAACACTGGCATCAACAGTTGTTTTCTATTTAATTCATAATTCTGGTTAAAAAGTAAGGGCACCTCTTCTAGTTCAGTCATGCCCCTGGGATCCTAAATTAAAGAGCTGAGGGGAAGAAGAGGGCACTGGGCTTGCTGTTTCCTGTTTTAGTCTGTGGAGCTCCTGGTATTTGGGGTTTAAGTCTCTTCAGCCAAGTATGTTAGTGATTCATCTTACAGCAAATATCTTGATTCTTTCATAAAACTTGTTATAACTAGTTGATAGTTTCTGAATTGCATAATTTCTGTGTTCAAAGATTAGTGTCATTCAAGGCAGAACCTATTCCACTCCTAATAACGTTTTATAGGAGTAGTGAAGATTTGACTGTTCTTCTCTTACAGCCTCAAAAACTGGTAGAATCTGAGTGTCTTCAGGCCAACCTGGTGGAAATGTTGTTCTCTGAAGATTAAGATTTTATGATGGCAATCATGTCTTGATTTCCTGATTTGTTCTAGTATCAATAAACTGTATATTGCTTTGAATACATGTTAGCAATAAATGAGGTTAAAAAACTGGCATGTGTCTAAACAGTAGAGTGCTATTAAAATGCCCATGAACCTTTAGTTTGCCTGTAATATATGGATATTTTTAAGATACAAACAAGTCTTCAGAAGTAGCAGTAAAGGCTCAAAGGAATGTATCATTGAAGGTGACGGAAATACCTAAAAACTCCTAAAGGCGCAGAGCACACCTTCCAAATCTTTCAAAAGATCAGGATCTTTTATTTTAAATTCTCTGCATCTGCAAAGCAACTGATATTCCTGAAACCCCTTCTTTGATTTTGGAACGTAGAACCTAACCTCACCACTGAAGGAAGCATATTACCTCTAATCCAGCCTCTGCTTAATTCAGGCAGTTTTGTTTTGTTTATGAAAAAACCGATCCTGAGCACTAGAGGCAGTTCGTTTTACGGCTCTCTCAATGTGCTTTACTTGGGATAAGGCAGGTGGCGGAGAGGGGCTGGAGAGAGGCTGGAGAGACTGTGTAACCCAGTGGTGGGAAGAACTCCAAGCTGGAGTCAGTCACACTGATTCTACCACTTACTAGCTGTGTAACCACAGGCAAGTTACCCGCCCCATCCAAACCTCAGTTTTCTCTTCTATAAACAAGGTTCTGAGAATAAAATGAGAATTCAAGGAAGCACTTAACATAGCACCTGGTATGTGGTACCTCCCAAATCAATGTTTTCCCAAATGAGCACAAGTATTTGAGGCTCCTCATGTTTGTTCTAAAGTCAAGAGTCCAATTAGTAATTAACCACTAGTTGTCCTGCCATGACTAGGTCAAATGAGGCCACAGTGATTCTTAAAGCCACCTTGCAAAGCAGGTAATACAGGTATTGCCTGTCCTGCAGAATTTGAGAACCTTTATGCAGTTCCTATCCTGTGATTTAAAGAGGTCACTGACTCCGCTACTCTCACTACATAGATAAGAGTGGTAGAGTAGTTGATCTGAGAGACAGTAAGGTTCCAGGAGATGGCCTTGCGCTACTATATGTCAGGAAGAGCTAGCCTTAGAATTCAGTATACTTGGTGGCCCACCCCTACCCCATGCCCCAGTGCCTCATTTGGTCTAAAGCACCTAACTTTTCCATTCTTAATCAGCTGATTATGCTAAATGTATACAAAAGAAAACACCTTACAAATCCACAGGGAAATCAAAGTAGACCAATTCAGGTTTAAAAGAAATAGTCTATTAACAATAAAAAGTTGGATTAAAAAGCACACTAAAGGTTCTAGGGGCTACCATAATAAAGGTAGATAGGAAGAGTTTTCATTTTTTGTCTTCACTGTACAGAAGAAATACATTATATACATGTATTGAGAGCCTCATCTGTATCCGGTTTTTCATTTTCCCGACGTGTTATTTTGCTGTTGCTGCTCTGCCAAGGCTTGCTGAAGGCGCATCCGCTTCCGGGAATAGTGCTGCCAATGTAGAATCTGCTGTTCATCAATGAATTTCGCACACTGAGCATTCACCAGCTCCTTTCGGAAGTGTTCGTATTGGAGCAGCTCTAACATGTGTAAACACTGAGGGTACCTGGGTTTAAGTTTATAAGTAAATGAACAACATAATTTAAGTAAATAATGCCAAGGTCTAATTAAGTTATTCTCTTAAAAATGATCTTGTAGCCTACCATTTCTTTAACAGTAACTTAGTACACACTGGCAGCATAGGGTGTTTTCCCTGATTGGTCATCAAAGGTCAGTGTTCAGCAATATTTTCGAAAGGGAGAAGGTTTAAGTTCAGAAAGATTAAATTTAAACTTGCTCAGGACCACACAACACAGTAACTGGTAAGCAGAGTGAAAATGTAGGGACAAACCATGCTATTCCCTTCTAGTGGTTTCCAACGTGAAGAACATGAACATATTTTACTAATTCTGTGTTTAATTGATAGTTCTTTGTTTTTCCATCAATAGTGATAAAAAGACAACTTTCATTTAAAAGTGAGTTGGTTTGAAAGAGAACTATGCACATACATTATACTCTTGTTGTCCACAGGGATATACCAACTCTGAAATTAGATATACTCTAGGATTGGACAAGTAAATATACTGTGGATAAGGACAGCCAAATTTCTGGCTATCAGAAAAGGAGTTATAGACAAGGAAAGGAAAAAGGCTAGAATGAATCCTGTGTTACTGAGCTGGTATTGAAAACATTATTATGTACTTAGGGCTTTTAATATAGGTAGACAGGATAAACAGATGTATACATGTGTGCATGTATACACATACAAACATAGAGTTCTTGAGCTTTGTGTACTGAGAGGGCCTAGAAGCAATGACACTGTGGTACTAATGAACACACAATGTCCAGATTGTGGTATCCAAGGAGCAGGTTTCCTTGGAGAAAAGGGGATTCAGGGATAAGAGAGGGAAAGTACAAGATGAGCCTGGAACATTACGTAGTGCCAGAAGAAAAAGTGCTAAAAATTATTGGGACGATCAAAAGTATTCAGGAACCAACTTGAACCAATCAACTCCCAGTGGCCAAATCTAGAATACTCAGAGCAAGAAAATACATAATTCTAATTCACAGGATAAAAATAAGAATCCAAAAGTCCATACTAAATGGATGTAAATTTCTTTAATAAAATAATAAATAGAAAACAAGGGAATGTACTGCCTTACAATCGAATTCCAAACTAATAAATGCAGAATGACAGAATTCGAAAATCACCACAGTAAAAAATGTTTCAAACAAATATCTTCAAAAGATGCTAAAATGGGCATGTAATATGATATTTACATAGTCTCAAAGGATTTCCCCATAAGATACTTATTAAATACATAAGGAAAAATAGTAACTTAATATGGAGAAACCTAGAAGGTACCACCCTCAACCAAGTTATCAAAATTAATGTCACCAGTAGTGGGACAAATAGACTTCATGTGACTGCAGATACATGAAGGATACAAAATCATTTCTGTCATAGTCATGGAAAAGAAAAGACCACTGAGATGAAAGGAGACTAAGATGTGACAGCAAAATGCAACATACAGGCCTAGACTGGATCCTGTACTACATACAGCACCCCAGCAGGACAACAGGCCTGGACTAAAGCCCATACTACATACAGCACCCCAGCAGGACAACAGCCT
>NW_012104920.1:2398799-2408594 GCF_000951045.1 Mandrillus leucophaeus | reverse complement strand
CCTGTACTACATACAGCACCCCAGCAGGACAACAGCCTGGATTGGATCCTGTACTACATACAGCACCCCAGCAGGACAACTGGCAAAATGTGAGTGAGGTCTGTAGATTAGGTAACAATATTAATGTGCTGATTTTTGCTGATTGTAGTGTTAGACATTTGGAATATCTGGGTGAAGAAAATACAGGAATTATCTTTACTATTTTTCCAGCTATTTTGTAAGTGAAATTATTTCAAGTTGAAAAGACAAAAACTAACTGAGACAATTAAAATACATTAAAATATAGGAAGTGTGGGGAAAAGAGAGATCAGATTGTTACTGTGTCTATGTAGAAAAGGAAGACATAAGCAGATCCATTTTGATCTGTACTAAGAGAAATTGTTCTGCTTTGAGATGCTGTTAATCTGTACCTTTAGCCCCAGCCCCGTGCTCACAGAAACATGTGCTGCACTGAATCAAGGTTTAATGGATTTAGGGCTGTGCAGGATGTGCCTTGTGAACAATATGTTTGCAGGCAGTATGCTTGGTAAAGTCATCGCCATTCTCCATTCTTGATTAACCAGGGGCACAATGCACTGCAGAAAGCCGCAGGGACCCCTGCCCAAGAAAGCCTGGGAATTGTCCAGGTTTCCCCCCACTGAGACAACCTGAGATATGACCTCGTGGGAAAGGAAAGACCTTACAGCCCCCAGCCCGACACCCGTAAAAGGTCTGTGCAGAGGAGGAGGAGTGAAAGAGGGAGGCCTCTTTGCAGCTGAGATAAGATGAAGGCTTCTGTCTCCTGCTAGTCCCTGAGAATGGAATGTCTCAGTGTAAAGCTGACCATTCCCATTCATTCTATTCTGAGATAGGAGAAAACCGCTCTGTGGCTGGAGGTGAGACATGCTGGCAGCAATACTGCTCTGTTGCTCTTTGCTACACTTAGATGTTTGTGTAAAGTGAAACATAAATCTAGCCTATGTGCACATCCAGGCACAGTACCTTTCCTTGAACTTATTCATGATACAGATTCCTTTGCTCACATGTTTCCCTGCTGACCTTCTCCCTACTTGTTGCCCTGCTACACTCGCCTCACCAAGATAGTAAAAATAATGATCAATAAATACTGAGGGAACTCAGAGACCGGCGCCGGTGCAGGTCCTCGCATGCTGAGTGTGCCGTTCCCCTGGGCTCACTGTTCTTTCTCTATACTTTGTCTCTGTGTCTTATTTCTTTTCTGTCTTTGGTCTCCGCCTGACGAGAAATACCACAGGTGTGGAGAGGCAGGCCCCCTTCAGGAAGAAAGCAGATAAAGCCAAAGTTGCACAAGTGATATGCAAATGACTCAAGTGTGGAAAATAGGATACTACAGCAATGATTCTAAAACTTTAATGTGTATATGAACCACTTCTTAAAATGCTGATGGATTCCTTAGGCCTGGAGTGGGGCCTGAGCTCTGCATTTCTAAAAAGCTCCCAAATGAAACCAATGCTGATGATGTGAACACCACATTGAATAGAGGGCTTAACACATGCTTCTAAGATAGTAACTTCCAAGACAGTAAAGGTTTGCTATCTACGCACTGAAAATACACAGTTGCTCTAATTGTTGGTTGCTTATGCTAGAATGCTCTATTCACACCTGCCCTGGCTAACTCCCTTTCATGACAGCATTAGTAGTTAAAATGAACCAGGATGTAAGTTCCAGCCGGGTGGCCTTTAACAAGGTACTTAACCTCCCTAAGGTTCAGTTTCTTCAACTGTAAAATAATGTGACAACCAAGAGAATGGTCTCAAGCAGCACTTAGTCAGTAACTAGAATTCAGACATGCAGTGATTACATCAGAATACATTAGATGACAGTAAAGAATCGTACTCTGATAGGCTACATGTCAACAAGATGAAACAGCGGCAGTATAAAGGGGAAGTTCCGCATTTGGTGTTTTTAAAAATAAACAAGATAGGGAGAACACTGATGAAAATAACTTAAGGATTTTAATTGACGTAATGCTCCCAGCAAGTCAACAATGTGATCCTCTCCCACCCCCACCCTCAAAAGTAACATAAGGTATATGTCCACGTGAAGAAAAGAAAGGACCTCTGGCCCACTGTACTCTGACCACACATGAAGGCCTGTGTTTAGTTCCTGGCTGAACTGCATAAAGTACCACTGCCAAACATCCAGCGGAGGGAACCTGAACTCCCGCACACCACGGCACAACGGCTGAGGGTAGTTGAGAAACACAGATGGAGAGAGATGTTATAGTGACACCTACTGGCTGTCAACGAAGCAGGCCAAGTGGTAGAAAGTGTCTCTTCCACCAGCTAGCTGGAAAGCAGCTAGTAGTGACAGCTGCTCTCAGCTTCAGCCAGTTGTTGACTTGGGAGAATTAAGATCTATGGTTACTAGATCTTCCAGATTTGAAAGAGTAGCGGGAAATCTGCATTTGTTATATAAAACTTTCTGATCTTCAAATGTTGGCAAGTATTAAAAAAAAAAACAAACTAAAATCTTCTGCAGACTGAATAAAATGCCCAAAAGGGGCTAATCTGCAATCTCCCTTGAATGTAAGTATCTGGAAGGTTGTTGTCCTCAAGAGGGTATAGAATGGTTCTAGCTCAATCCAGGGACAACCAAGTTATCAAAATTAATGTCACCAGTAGTGGGACAAATAGACTTCATGTGACTGCAGATAGATGAAGGATAACACTACAATCAGACTAGAGCTACAAGGAGAGACATTATATCACAATACAAGGAAGAACTTTCTAACATCTGGCTAACAATCAAATCAGCTGTCCCTGACAGAGTAACATGGGCTCAGTGAAAACCTCCAGAGTGTAGATGACCGTCTCTCGGCAACGTTGTGGGTAAGATTAAACTTGTTGGTGGCTAAGGCTTCCAACACTGAGTCTGTAAATCTACATACATAAAACATCTGTTGAAATCTATTTTTCTTAAAAGTCTTTTCTTTGGATTATTAAATGGATAAAAAGCCAGAAAAGGTGCAAAGGGTCCTGCAGGCAATATAAGATGTATATGCTTCGTGAGTCAATTGTTATTGGACACAGAAAAGTGACTTCGAAACAAGTTTGAAACATTTTCCTCTCAAACTTTTTTTTTTTTTAAGGTTCACTATTGCTTTCTACCTGCTTAAGACAAAGCAGGGATGAGTTCAAGGTGTTTTGGTTTTTTTTTTTTAAATCATTAAAAGGGAATAGGTTTGTGGTTATATGCTTCTTGCAATTCAGTAAGCCTTAACATGAAAGTGTCGCTGAATGACCTGAACGGTAAATATATATATATAAATGAGTTAATGCATATGAAGCATTTAGCACTGTTTCTGGCACATAAGGGGCCTTAAATAAAAGATAGCAACTCTAAGACTCAGGTTAAGATCACCTCCTCCAAATAACCCCAGAAACACCTTCCTTACAGATACCCTCTTTTAATTTCAGCCCATGGCTTATGTCACTTCATTTACAGACTGTTAGTTCTTCGGGACCAGAAACCTGGTGAGATGGGGAGGGTGGTGAAAGACAAGGTCAGACAAGGCAGGGCCAGATCATATAGGGCTTTAGCCCAAGAAAAGAGACTGGATTTTATTCTGCATGGTATGGAAAGTCATTGAAAGGTTCTAAGCAAGAAAGTAAAGTGTTCTCATTTATATTTTTAAATGACTAAGTTGGTTTCTGTGTAGAAAGCTGTTTTGCTTGGTTTGGTTTGGGGTGGAGAGGAGGCAGGAAGGTAAAAGTGGAAGCAGAGATAACCAGGGAGTAGATTACTGCAGTGATACAAGTTAGAGATGAGAGTGTCTTGTGTTAAGATGGTGACAACGAAAAGAAGTGGAGAGATTCCAAATACATTTTTGCCAATGTGAAACGAAGAAATCTATCATATCATAAAGTATACACATGCTTAGGATTATAAAAATTAAACTTACTTTAGATACTTGGCATATTCTGGGTCTTTCCAGTAAAGCAAGTATTTAAGATAATTAACAAAAGCTTTGTCTTTGAAGTAACCTCTTTGGGCAAGAACTGAAAAGCATTAAAAAAAAAAAAATGTCTGTAGGTCAAACCAATCTTTAAACTATGCTTTGTTACCCCTAATGTAAAGGATCTATTTACATAAAACCCCCACCACCAACACACATTGAATTCACAACACAAATCCCAGTGCGCAATTATATCTATATACCAGCATAAGTGTAATGTCATTCAATTGAGAATGTGTAAAAGTAGATACTATTTTGAATTGCAACTCTTCTGTCAGAAATCATTAGTAGCTACTCAATTTAATGAGGTGCTTAACAACTTACAATTAAGGTAATTTGGGTTGGCTAAACATTGCACAAATTCCAACTCCAACTGAAACCGAAGTCGATTTCCAGCATCATCTAGGAGACAAGACAGCAAAAATCATGGAAAGTAAGGGTCACTGTATATAATACTGATTTGTAGTAAGGAAACAGCAATAAAGAAACCTGACTAATGCTGAGATGGTCTTCCTAAACTGGGAGTGGGGGGAGATAAACCTTTCTTCGAAATCTAAGAAAAGCGGAGCCCTGATTAAAAGGAGTTAGAAGTTTCTCTAAAATTAAAGAGAAATCATCAAAGAAAGCAGCAACACAAACGGAGAATTCCTACTACTCGTGGGCCACTATGTAGGAATTTTAACAGTGATCACTAAGGTAGGCTGTAACAACTATGGCTTCCCCTATTTTAATAATGCGTTATAACAATTGTTAACAGTGATTAAGTTTTGCAAAAGCTACGTGCTGAATCAGTTAAGAAAAAGTTAGGATGCAAGAGACTGCGTAGAGCCTAAAAGATCATGGAGCGTATGCATATAAGAAGCACCAGTAGCAGAATGACACATAAAGTCCGGCGACGATATTTCAAACTTAGGCAAGCTCATGTGAGAAGCAGAAAACCAATCAAGGAGGACACGGTTTAACACACAAGTCCTCTCCCTTAGTCTCACCCACGCCCGGGAGCTGGTGGGGTGGTGTCTGAATAACAAAGATGTGCGAACAAACCAAATTAGGAAAACTGCAAAGAGTACCTTAGTCTTTCTAGACGCTACAAGAGCCTTCTCACCTCCTTGTCCAAATATTAACCCTGCCAAGAGTAAGGCCTGGAAGGAGGCCACGGGGAAGCCGTCTGAGCCGAGGGGAGTTCCATCTGCGAAGACTCCAAGATCAGAGAGCTACTCACCTGTCTCCATAGCGACGGCAGCGGCCATAACAAACGAAGATACCAAAACGCCACCAGCCTGACCGAGCAAAAGCCCAGAGTTGCGGGGGAAGTTCCGGAAACCACGGGTCTCACTTCCGGTCCCGGGGCACTGTGGGATATGGGGCCGGGCGGCTCCGCCCATCCCCGGCCAGCCCTGGGATGGCTCCACCCGCGCTGGCTCCAAAATAGCGAGGGGGCGGGGCCCGGGCCGTGGGAGCGCCTGAGGGGCAGGAGCCCAGTGTTTTTAGCTTTCGAAGGACCATGGTGTTTCCACGTCATCGTGTTGTGGCGCTCCCGGCTATGGCAGTACCGTAGTTTTCCTCTCTTCTGCCTGCGGTGACCGTTGGGCTGGGGGGTGCCCCGAGGCCTCCCTGGCCCCCTCAAGCCGGCAGAATGGCCTCAGCCCGAGGGGCCAAGCAGTCTTCTCCCCGGGTGGGGACCACCCGCTACACAGAGACGTCCACAGTCCGCGTGGAGACCTCGTCCCACCGTGTGGAGACCTCGTCCCACCGCGTGGAGACGTCGTCCCGGCGGGTGGAGACCTCCCAGCGCCGCAGCGAGGGGCCCTCCCTCTCCCCCTTGGGGAAGCGGCTCCCTGGCATCCTCGAGGCGTCCTCCCGGCACGTGGAATCCTCCTCGCAGCGCACGGAAACGACCTCCCGCCACATCAGGGCCTCGTCCCTGAGGGTGGAGACGGCTCTGCACTGCGCGGAGAGCCCAGCCCCGCGGGCCAAGCCGGCCGCCCGCCAGAACGAAAAACCGGCCCGATGAGATGCTGCTTCCCAAAGGCCACCAAGGGGCCAGGGCCCTCAGCCAGGACAGAAAGGCCTCCAGTTGCCAGCCAGCCAGCCAGCTGCCAGGTGGACCAATCATTTTCGGTTTCATGGAAACAAACCATAAATCAATGGAAGAAACAGCCAAGCCGCAGTTTCTGAACACAGCCAACGTTTATTGACCATCCTGCGTCTTGGACCAGCCTACTTTTGACCCAGTGAACTATTTTCACTTGAAGCCAGCACAAAAGATTTTCATGCCCAGGATGCTGTCTAAATTGGCTTGATGGACAAAGAGGCTGTTTGAGCCTCTGAGCCAGGTGAGTTTGGGATCCACAGCCCTCAGAAGACCTTCACCCCTTAGGAACAGAGACCAAACTGAAATCATGACCTGTGGAATGATTCCATGCCTGCTAGAAACTTGAGGGGCAAGGAACAGACTCGTAAATTATTAATGGCCTTTGTTTATGTTTCAAGGTAACTGGTGGTTTTCTTTATGCTAAGTCTTTGTACCTGGCACTCCCATCCATACACTTTTTAAAGGTAGGTTAGATGTAGTTAAAAATGACAGTAAACCCACCAGCAAGCAAAAATAATCTTAGAAGAGAAAGTGAGAGGAGGCCATTGAAACCTGGTCTGAGGTTTGAAGAAGATGGAGAAGAGTCATATTTATTGAGAACCTGCTCTGTGCCAGGTACTAGATGTTCCTCCACTTACAATGGGGTTACCTCCCGTTAAAACTATTGTAAGTTGAAAATACGGTAATTTGAAAAGGCACTTAATATCCCTAACCTACTAAACATCATAGCTTAGCCTAGCCTACCTTAAACATGCTCAGAACACCTAACGTTGAGCACAGTCATCTAACAGAAAGCCCATTTTATAATAAAATGTTGAATATCTCATGTAATTTATTGCATACCGTACTAAAAGTGAGAAACAATGGTTGTATGAGTGCTCAAAGTACTATTTCTACTGAATGTCACTTTTGTACCATTGTAAAGTTGAAAAATCATAAGTCAAACCATCTTAAGTTGGGGACTGCCTGTATTCTGGGAACTTGGGCTATAGCAGTAAAGAAAGCAAAGTCCCAGCTGTAGTGGAGCTTACACCCTGGTGAAAAGGCAGACAAGCAATGACGAAACGAGACAATTTTCTATTGTGATTAGCACTATGAAGGAAATATATGGGTCATGTGATAGAGAATGGAAGTAAGGGGCTTCTTTTGATAAAATGGTCGGGGAAGTCCTTGCTGATTAGGTAACATTTAATCTGAGATATGTGTGAATGAACAGTGATCTGGAACATGTGCATTCTAGGCAGAAGAACAGCAAATACAAAAGCTAGAAGGGAACAAGCTTTGAATGTTCAAGGAACAGAAAGAAGGCCAGTGTGGCTGGAGGGAGAGAGAGGCAATTATATAGACATGGAAGCAGAACCGAAGGGAGGAGTTAGAAGCAAGCAGGGGCCAGTCCACAGAAGGTCTTCTAAGCCACAGAAAGGAATTTGAGATTTATTCTAAGGTCAATAGGAAAACATTGAAGGGTTTCCAACAGAGGAATGATATGATGCCATTTACATTGTATGTGGGACAGTAGTCCTCAACTAAGTGTGATTTTGACCCCAGAGGATATATGGCAACCTCTAGAGACATTTTAGTTTGGTAGACAAGTTAGGGGGAGTGGGTAGCACATTAGGTGCTACTGGCACCTAGTGGGTAGAGGCTGGGGATGCCACCTCATATCCTACAGTGCACAGGTCAACACCCTTCCCTCTGCCAACAGTGAAGAATCACTGGTCCCAAAACGTCAGTAGTGCCGAGGCTGAGAAACACAGTTCTAGCAGCTTGGAAAGCTAGAGCATGGTCCATTGGGACAGCATGCCACTTCTACATAGCAGGATTGTAGTGAGACCTAAGAAACAGTCATGGAAGAGGGTTGACTTTAAAGGTAAAGAGAAATCATTAAAGAAAACAGCAGCACAAATCGGACACAATACCTACCACTTGTGGGCCACTGTGTAGGAATTTTAACAGTGATCACTAAGGTAGGCTGTAATAACTGTGACTTCCCCTATTTTAATAATGCATTGTAACAATTGTTAACAGTGATTAAGTTTCGCAAAAGCTACCTGCTGAGTCAGTTAAGAAAAACTTAGGATGCAAACTGAACAAGAGACTCCAAAGAGCCTAAAAGATGATGGAGCATATGCATATGTGAGAAGCACAAGTAGCAGAATGATACACAAGTCTGGCGATGATATTTCAAACGTATGCAAGCTCATGTGAGAAGCAGAAAACCAATCAAGGACACGTTTTAAGACACAAGGAGGGCACGCTTTAAGACACAAGTCCTCTGCCTTAGTCTCGCCCCTGCTGGGAAGCTGGTGGGATAGTGTTTGAATAGCAGAGATGTGCGAACAAATCAAATTAGCAAAACTGCAGAGTACCTTAGCCTTTCTAGATGCTACAAGAGCCTTCTCTCCTCCCTGTCCAAATACTAACTTTGCCGAGAGTGAGGCCTGGAAGGAGGCCCCGGGGAAGCGGAAGAAGCGGTCTGTGCCAAGGAGAGCTCTGTCTTCGGAGACTCCAGGCTCAGAGCGCTACTCACCTGTCTCCATGGCGATGGCAGCGGCCATAACAAGCAAAGACACCGAATCGTCACCTGCCCAACAGAGGAAAAGCCTGGAGGGGCGTGAGAAGTTCCGGAAACCACGGCTCCCTCTTCGAGTCCCAGGGCATCGAGGAGTAAGGGGATGGTGGCTCCGGCCAGGCCCGCTCAGCTGGCGCTGGCTGCGGAATGGCGAGGGGGCGGTGCCGGGCTGTGGGAGCGCCTGTGGGGCAGGAGCCCAGGGAGGCAGAGACTTTTACCCTCAGAAGGAATGAGACCCAGAGCCTGGCACAAGGAAGAGAAGTGTGCAAAGTTGGTGGAATGAATTTCGGTGGCCTAAATGTACCTTCTTCAAATGCCACGGCTGACTGGGTCTCCTCGCCCACTTCACCCTCTCTTGCAATCCAGCTTGTGAGGCGTGTGTGTGTGTCTGTGTGACCGCGCTTGCCTTTACATGGAGGTTGGCTTCCCAGCCGTCCAGGCTTGCATACACGTGCATAAGTCCTACCCCTGCCTCGCCTGCCTGCTGTACCAGGCGTTGGTTCCTTCTTCCTGCCTGTTTTCTGTCCAAATCCGTTTCTGATTTGGACAGAAAACACGCAGGTGGCACACAGTAAGCGCTTAATAAAATTTCCGGCTACCTGAACTCCTTGGAATTGGGGAGATGCTCCTGTGCGCCCCTCACTGTCCAGAGCTCCCTTGTCTGGAAACTCAGCGGTCACCCGAGCGGCCGTGGGTCCTCCCGCTTTCTCTATTTTAAAAAACTGTTTCAACCGCTTGCGCTGTTGGATCTCTGACCTTTCGGGCTTTATCACCTGGGGTGGGGAGTCAAGACAGGAGAGCACTCTCGATTTCCCGACCCACCTCCCGTCATATCTCATGTCATATCTACCTGGTGTTCTACCCGGTCCTGTTACTTTTTTTCTTCCGCGAAACCCCAAATTCCCATCACTGCTCTAGCCCTCTCCCAGATCCCCAAATCCGGATGTCTGTCTCAGGGAACGTCAAAGGAACATGCCCAAACGAGGTCCTCCCCTCTTCCCACCTCCCAGCCCTCTCCTCCTGCCTCCCCCGGTGTCACCCGCACCTCCTCCCTCCCTTCACCTCCCTCTAAACAAGAATCCGGCGCAGTCAGTTCTAGACCCTGATCATCTCCCGCGTCGCTGGCGAAGGGAGCCAGAAAGAAAATGCGCA
>NW_012104920.1:2393130-2397049 GCF_000951045.1 Mandrillus leucophaeus | reverse complement strand
CTGGCCAAGGGGTGAGAGCAAGGGGAGGCTGGGTGAGAGGGAGGTGTCCTGGTCTAGTGGAAGCCAAGGGGCTTATGGGCTGCACTGCACTGGACTGGCACAAGATCGGTGCCTGTGGTGGTCATGTTGGAGTCTCAGAATGATGCTCAAACCCTTTGCCCCTGGTGGCTCATGCCTATAAAGACTGAGGCGGGCAGATCATGACGTTAAGAAATCGAGACCATCCTGGCCAATATGGTGAAAGGCCATCTCTACTAAAAATAGAAAAATTAGCTGGGCCTGGTGGCGGGCGCCTGTAGTCCTAGCTACTCCGGAGGCTGAGGCAGGAGAATTGCTTGAACCCGGGAGGTGGAGGTTGCAGTGAGCCGAGATTGCGCCACTACACTCCAACCTGGTGACAGAGCGAGACTCCGTCTCAAAATAAAATAAAATAATGTTCTGACTTGCTGGAGCGATCTGAATGACTTCAACTGGATTTTCTGGTGTGGCCAGAGCAAGGTGGCTGGTCAGTCCCCTCACCCCAATGTGTCTCCCAGGACCCTTACCCCTAGATCCCACCCAACCCAGGGGAACTGAAAGAAGCAGGGTGTGGAGACCAGAGACTGGGGTCCCTCTGGTGGGCTGGAGTCAAGGGAGCATGGTTGGTGGGTTGGAAGGACCAAGAGCTCAGATCCCACAACTTGCTAAACAACTGCCTTCCCCAGAGCGCGTGCGGGACTCCTGGAAGGAAGATGCCTTATTTGGGTACCAGTTTCTTAACGGCGCCAACCCCATGTTGCTGAGGCGCTCCGCTCACCTTCCTGCCCGCCTCGTGTTCCCTCCAGGCATGGAGGAACTGCAGGCCCAGCTGGAGAAGGAGCTGGAGGTACGGACATCAGAGCCCCGAGGAGGCTCAACAGTGCAGTGCGGTGGGCCAGCGTCAATGATGCTGCTGCGGGACCACTCTGGGCCGGGCTTGCTGCCAGCCAGCAAGGCGGGATTCTGCAGGAGAGGTCCTGAGGGATCCTGGAGAAGCTCAGCGGCTCGGCCTCCTTCCCACACGAGAGTAGCTGCAGAGGGAGGGCGTGCAAGGTGGAATGGTTGATAGAAACAGGGTCAAATGAAGAAACATAACTGGCCCTTGGTGCTAGGGATTCAGGGAGTGTGCAGAGTAAGAGAATCAGGGTCATAGTGCTGTGGCTGTTAATCAGGAGGCGACATGGAACAACAGAGAGGAAATTCATGGGATTGCAGGGCAGATAGGCTTGGATGTGAATCCTGGTTCTGCTATTTGTAAGCTGTGTGACCTCAGGCAAAATACCCAACCTCTCTGATTATCTGTTTCCTCCTCTGTGCAATTGAGGCTCATTCAACTATGTATAAAAATTATAAGGCTGGGCACAGTGGCTTGCACCTGTAATTCCAGCACTTTGGGAGGTCGAGGCGAGAGGATCACCTGAGCCCAGAAGTTGGAGGCCAGCCTAGGCAACGTGGTGAAACCCTGTCTCTACAAAAATACAAAAATTAGCATCTGTAATTTTTGGTGTAGTGGCATGCACCTGTAGTCCCATCTATTTGGAGGCTGAGGTGGGAGGATCACCTGGGCCCAAGGAAGTCAAGGCTGTAGTGAGCCGTGGTGATCCTGCCACAGCACTCCAGCCTGGGCAACAGAGTTATACCCTGGCTCAGAAACAAAAAACAATGATATGAGGCAATAAGCACATGATCCATTACCTGGAACAAAGTAGGTGATGGAGACAGGTTAGCTCCTCTCTCTCTCTCTGCCCCCTTGGAGGAATCAGAGTAGGAAGAAGATGCTTTATGCTGATAGCAGCCCTTGACCTCTTCCCCCACCCAGGGAGGCACACTGTTTGAAGCTGACTTCTCCCTGCTGGATGGGATCAAGGCCAACATTATTCTCTGTAGCCAGCAGCACATGGCTGCCCCTCTAATCATGCTGAAACTGCAGCCTGATGGGAAACTCTTGCCCATGGTCATCCAGGTGAGAGGACTCAAGATTTCTGCTCCCAGTCTCCAGCCTTCTTAGCTCAGCCCCTTATCGAAATTCACTGAGCACCATCTGCAAAGGCGCTGGGCTAGAGCACCGGGGAGACCCCAAAAGAGGAAATGCGCCAAGTCTCTGATTCAAAGACCTTGCAGTGTAGCTGGAGAGACACTTGGGGCCAGTCTGCAGACTCTGGGACTGAGGAAGTGGACAGAGACAGCCCAGGAGGGATGAGGGGAGGTGGGATGTCATGAGCCTTGGAGGATGGCCAGGTCTCAGACATGCAGGAGGGAGAGAAAGGACCAGTCCTCAGTGGCAAGACAGACTGGGCAGAGGCTGAGGTAGAGGAGTCAGGAGATTCCTAGGGGACAGTTGGACCAGAGGCCAGACTAAGCCAGGCTAAGGAATATGAGGTGGAAAGCTGGAGAAGGCTGTGATGAAACGTGCTGTGGGCACACAGTGTGGGCAGTGGTGTTCAGGGTGCGTTGGAGAGGGGAGATGCTAGAAACAGGGGCTGGGGCAACATGCCCCAGCACTGACCCCAGGAGGAGGGGAGCTCGGATGTGGGTGGTGATCGTCGGGATGGAGAGGACAGGTGGATGCGAGTGCAGAGGGAGATCAAGGAGAGGGGAAAAGGGGAGCCAGGCCAGGTGCCTGCAGAAATAGCACCAATAAAGAGAACAGGGTGCCCCGGTAGACTTTTGTCTGGCCAATGTTGAGGTAATGGGAAGACATTTAAATTGGCCAGCAGGCAACTGAGAATGAGATTCAGTCATTTGTGTAGAGGTGGGGCCAAAAGATGAGATTTCGAAAAAACAGTGTGGGACGAAGGAAGCAGGCGGTTTGAATCTTGTTCACACTGCAGGGACTGAAAGGGGAAGTGGAGGCTGGAGGAGGCACCAGAAGAGCAGTTTCTGCAGAATGCTGGAGGCAAAGCAGCTTGCAGGGTGCTAATGCACCGAGCGGGTAGGAAGGGGAGGGGAGGAAATGGGAGCTGTAGGGAGCGGCAGCAGTGAGATGGGGAAAGCGAAACACGTTTGGAGGACGAACGGCAAGGTTAACATGCAAGGAGGGACGGGAATCGCTCCGTGCCCGGCACTCATGCCTCCTCTCCCCACACCTTGTCCCTGCTCCAGCTCCAACTGCCCAGCACAGGATCCCCACCATCTCCCCTTTTCTTGCCCATGGATCTTCCAATGGTCTCGCTTCTAGCCAAATGCTGGGTCCTCAGCTCTGGCTTCCAGCTCCATGAGCTGCAGTCTCATCTTCTGAGGGGATGCTTGATGGCTGAGGTCATTGCTGTGGCCACCATGAGGTGCCTCCCATCGATACATCCTATCTTCAAGGTAACACCTTATCCCCTTCTCTCCTGTATTCAGCTGAATACTTGATTTCTCTAGAGTTCTCTTTCTGTACAACACCCTCAATTTCAGCACGCTGCCCTGTGTATTCTGGCTGTATTGGCCTCCCAGTACTGCCAGCTCTCTCTGTCTCCTTAACTCAGGAAGATGATAGGACTCTGCCAGGGTTGCTCCTCCCTACTCTGCAGCTGGAAAGCTTTCTCCAGGCAGTAAGCTGGGGCAATTATGGGGCCCGCTTTTGTCTGTTTCTTCAGTTACTTCAGGCAAGAGGGTAAATCCAGCTCTTTACTTCAGTCCAGCTGGAGGTCTCCTCCTCATTATTTTATATACATTTTGTGGAAGATTAACTTTACAATTTAGTTTTTAGATAACAATATTCAGACAGGACGGCAACTCCATTTATGGAGTAATTATCAGAGCTCAGAGATAAATATTACTACTCTCTCCCAGAGATGGATGCAGTGACTTTTGCGACTTTGTGTGTCTCTTTTCTCAAGGAGAGACGAATAGCATCTTTATTTCTATGAAGAATAGTTGCATTGTGTTAGATCGAAAAGAACATTTTATTTTATTT
>NW_012104920.1:2389304-2390830 GCF_000951045.1 Mandrillus leucophaeus | reverse complement strand
GCTCACTGCAACCTCTACCTCCCAGGTTCAAGCGATTCTCCTGCCTCGGCCTCCTGAGTAGCTGGGATTACAGGCGTGCGCCACGACGTCTGGCTAACTTTTCGTAGTTTTAGTAGAGACGGGGTTTCGCCATGTTGGCCAGGCTGGTCTCAAACTCCTGACCTCAAGGGATCCACCCGCCTTGGCCTCCCGAAGTGTGGGATTACAGGCGTGAACCACCACGCCCAGCCGTGTCTAGTTACTTTTAAACCAAGGTCCTGTAAAACCATCTTCATTCTGTCGCCCAGTCTGGAGTGCAATGGCGTGATCTCAGCTCACTGCAACCTCCACCTCCTGGATTCAAGCGGTTCTCCTGCCTCAGCCCCCTCGAGTAGCTGGGACTACAGGTGTGCACCACCACGCCCGGCTAATTTTTGTATTTTGAGTAGAGACAGGGTTTTGCCATGTTGGCCAGGCTGGTCTTGAACTCCTGACCTCAGGTGATTCGCCTGCCTCAGCCTCCCAAAGCGCAAAGGGATTACAGATGTGAGTCACTGCACCTGGCCTGAAGCTTTAATATTGAAGAGCAGCGAACACACACTGAGCTCTCAGTCTCCCCCAGGCACTGTTGGCAGCACTCTACATGTACTGACTCATGCACTCCTCGCACCTAGATGAGGTAGGTCAGGACACTGGGGATTGAGAAAGTTAGGTGACTTACCCAGCATTCCTGGCTAGGAAGAAGCAGAGCCAGGATCCAAACCCAGGCCAGCTGGCTCCAGAGTTTATGCTCTTAACCACCAGCCACTGTTGGTACAAGAGGAATAAATGCCTAGTCTTCTACTTACTGTATCTACTTCTAAGGATACTGAGGGTGTGATGTGGTTAGGAGAAACCCTGGAGGCCATCGGAAGAGCAGGGGATATTCAAGCCTAAGACAGGAAGAATGGGTAGACACCATTCTGCTATCTGAAGGGCTGTCTTTGTCAGAGGCAGCCTCAAGAGCAGAACTAGAATCAAATGGTGAAAAGCTAGGAGGATTTCAGCTCAGAAAAAAAAAAAAAAAAAAAAAAGACTTTAGAAAAGGTACTATAAAATCTGGCCGGGCGTGATGGCTCACACCTGTAATCCCAGCACTTTGGGAGGCTGAGGCAGGTGGATCACGAGGTCAGGAGTTCAAGACCAGCTGGCCAAGATGGTGAAACCCCATGTCTACTAAAAATACAAAAATTAGCCAGGTACAGTGGCAGCCGCCTGTCATCCCAGCCGCTCAGGAGGCTGAGACAGGAGAATTGCTTGAGCCCGGGGGACGGAGGTTGCAGTGAGCCGAGATCGCACCACTGCACTCCAGCCTGGGTGACAGAGTGAGACTTCATCCAGAAAAAAAAATATTTTACGGATAAACATAGGAAACCATATCCATCAAAGCCCCTTTGAAACCCCAACACCGTGCCACGTCTGTGTCAGATCTCCAGGGAAACCATTCTCACAGTTGAGGCAGCCCTGTGATGGTGAGCACTCTGTCTTCTTAGCAAGAGCTGACAAAC
>NW_012104920.1:2380672-2387542 GCF_000951045.1 Mandrillus leucophaeus | reverse complement strand
CTCACTGCAACCTCCACCTGCTGGGTTCAAGCGATTCTCCTGCCTCAGCCTCCTGAGTAGCTGGAATGACAGGTATGCACTACCATGCCCGGCTAATTTTTGTATTTTTAGTAGAGCCAGGGTTTCACCATGTTGGCCAGGCTGGTCTCGAACTCCTGACCTCAGGTGATCTGCCTGCCTCGGCCTCCCAAAGTGGTGGGATTACAGGTGTGAGCCACTGTGCCTGGTCAACCTTTTCTATTTCTCTATAGCACCTACTAAAATGGGACTTGATATTATTTATTCGTTGCTTAATTGTTTATGATCTGTGTTCCCCACGGGAGGGTAAGCACTTGGACTTGTTTGCTCCTATATCCCCAAACCTGGAACAGCATCTGGCGCAGAGCCAGCATGCAGTAAGTGTTGGTGGAAGGAACAAATGAACGAACGAAGGAAAAGTCGGGATGAATTTCTTGCCAGTGAAGTGGTTCACTGATGAGACGCTGGGGAAGGCTGAGGCGAACTCACACGTGCCCCTGACCTCAGTTGCTCCTTCTGTCCGATAAACTCCTGTTTGTCCTCAAATTCCTGCTCCATTTCCACCTCCCCAAGGAGACTTGCCCAGTCCTTGACTCTGAGCCCACTTCCTGGGTGTTCTCACTCCCCACTGCTGCCGCCTGTTTTTACAGGACCCATGTGGTCACTCCGTGAATGATTCTTTGTTGTTTACTCCTGTCTCTCCCGTGAGATTGAAAGCACATCAAGGGCAGGCCTGTCACAAAGCCTCTTTGTGTCCCGTAGCTATCCGTGGAGCAAATGAACAACGCTGGGCTTGTCTGGACCTGGGCACGGTCCCTGAATGTTCTTGGCCTCTGTAAGGAAGGGCCTCCCCTTGGCAGTTAGCGGGGCAGGCCAAGGGGCATAGCATCCCCAGAACACAATGAAGGGCACATTTGGAAAGCTAGACAGGCTCTGGATAGAGATGGAATTGTCTGGTGACACGTACTCATTCATACTACATGGTCATTATACTACGTGGTCTTAGAATATGTCAAATTGTCACCTTTTCATTCACCCACAATTCACTGAGTTCCCGTTCAGTGCCAGCTTCTGTGATGGGTAACAGTGGTGGGGAATATGCAGAACTGGACGATCAAGTTTAGCATGAGATCGTGCCTACTGTCGGGGCAGTGGAGGAGGGGTGACCCCAGGATCCCTTCTTCCTTTGCCTTCAATCTATTCTAAATTGTCTTCAGCCGGTGATGCGCCAGCTGGGAGTCCAGACGTCAGCTAGCTTAAACAGACCGCTGTGCTTGCAACTAGCAAGACACTTCAGAACTTGCAGAATCACTGTATCCCTTTCTTAAACGAAGACCCAACCCCACCATCTCTTTCTTTCCCTTTCTGGTTTGGCTTCTGTAGGTGTGACATCAGAGTCACGCCTCAGCAGATGTGACTCAGTGAGCACCACTCAGACTCCCCAGGGTCACCCCCCATGAGCTGGCCAGGTGGGCAGGCTTTGCTGAGCCTGTCTCCCCACCGGTCTGAGGTCTGCGGATTAGGCTTCATGACTGGGGCGGCTCCAGACAGGGAGCGGCAGGGCAGGCCCCTCAGTGGGAAGACAGGAGTGTCTGTATGGCCAGCCGGGAATCAAGACCCATTCACCCTAGACCAGCAAGGGTGGGGCTGCCCTGAGCTTTCAGGCAGCTGTTTTATGGAATTATTAATTTTAATGTAAGATGGTTTTATTTTCTGCTTATTTTCAGATATTCTAAGAACCTTAAATGTTATACTATATAGTCTTTTTTTTTTTTTTTTTTTGAGACAGAATCTTTCTCTGTCACCCAGGCTGGAGTGCAGTGACGCAATCTCAGCTCACTGCAACCTCCACCTCCTGGGTTCAAGCAATTCTCCTGCCTCCAGCCTCCTGAGTAGCTGGGATTACAGGCGCCTGCTACCACATCTGGCTAATTTTTGTATTTTTAGTAGAGACGGGGTTTTGCCATGTCGGCCAGGTTGGTCTCGAACCCCTGATTTCAGGTGATCCACCCACCTCGGCCTCCCAAACTGCTGGGATTACAGGCTCAAGCCACCACACCCAGCCTATAGTCTTAATATTCCCTATTTTAAAAAATATTCACGGTGGCCATACTGGAGCACACGGGATATAGCAGACAGCACTGCCCTCATCGTCTTTAGATACACATCTTTCATGGTTCCGTTGAATGACTTCCTGACAACATGTTCCCAGGAGCAGAATCACCACATTAAAAGATATGAACATTTTCATAGCTCGGGAAGGGTATTGCCCAATTTCTTCCCTAAACAGGCAGTGTTAATTTACATTGCCACTGGCAGTGTGTGTAAGCTGGTTTCACCACAGCTTCAACAGCATGAGACATTATAATTGCGTTAATGTTTGCTAATTTCGTAGGTGCGAAATGAATGGCACATCAGGGGTACTTTAATTTGCGTTCCCTGATGATTGTGAGGGGCAGCCTGTTTGGAGGTGCTGATGTGCACAGTCTGCCTCGTGGGGGCCTCTCCGCCCTGTCTCAGGCACTGTCTGTTTCTCAGCCTGTGTCTCCCCACACCTCTGCCTGCCTCCCGCCAACTGTTGTTCTTACTCTCTCTCTAAGCCTGTCTGTCTCAGTGTCTTAGCCCTCTGATTCCTCTGACTTTCTCTGGTTTCTAACTGGCCAGGCGTGGAGCTGGTTCCTGGAGGTCCTAGCCAAGCCCTGACAAGCTGCAGACTAGAGGCTGGGCGCAGGGTTCTGGGCACAGGGCTCTAGGCTCCTGCCTCCAAGGGCTCCCTCCCTGGGGAGCTCCCTCTGTAAACTCACATGGTGCCCTTCCTTCCACCAGGGCCTCACCAAAGGCCCCTTTCCTTTCTCCAGGTAGCCTCACCTGGGCTGACCTGCTGGATTGGATCCAGTGATTCTGAGATCCCAGAAGTAGCTGGGAGTGAGCGGGCTGTCCCTCAGTGACTCCCTCTTAGGAAGTGTTCCAGATGCCCCACTCTCAGGACAACTCACCAGACAGTGTTGTGTGTCCTGGCCGTTGGGGATGTGTGGTCTGAAAGAGCCAGAGAGTGGCGTCCCCAAAGTCCAGATGTGTGGACAGCAGAGAGGTCCACGGAGGTGAAAATGGCTCAGCCTGCCTGCCTTCTCCAACGAGCCCCTTACCTGAAGTGGCAGAAAGAGCTCACCTCTCAGGCCAAACCCCACTTGGCACCAGGTGGACAGGGGGCCGCCAAGTCCCCATGGTTTAGCAGGGTCAGAGCAGGGCTCTCACACTGCCCACTTTCGATGGCACTGAAGAGTCTTCAGCACTTGGGAAAGTTTCAGATGAACTTTAGGAAGGCTGCCGGCTTCAAGGGAACGCTGCAGATGTACTTGGTGAATCCTCATGGTCCGTGAGCTGCTGACTCCGGGCTCTGGACCTGCCCTGTTGCTGTTTGTCTTTGAGGCAGGCAGGTCTTGAGGGCTCTCTACAGTCTTCTCTCAGCCCCTGTGGGTGGTCCCAGCCCATTAGAATAGTAGATTGATTATAGCCAGAAGGGAACTCTGACATCAAGTTCTACCTTCCCTTTTTTCTTTTTCTTTTCTTTCTTTTTTTTGGTGTTTTTGAGACAGAGTCTCGCTCTGTCGCCCAGGCTGTAGTGTAGTGGCATGATCTTGGCTCACTGCAAGCTCCGCCTCCTGGGTTCCAGTGATTCTCCCGCCTCAGCCTCCCAAGTAGCTGGGACTACAGGTGTGCGCCACCATGCCCAGCTAATTTTTCTATGTTTTAATAGAGACGGGGTTTCACCATATTGGCCAGGCTGATCTTGAACTCCTGACCTCGTGATCCACCTGCCTCAGCCTCCCAAAGTGCTAGGATTACAGGCCACCACACCCGACCCTACCCTCTCATTTTATTTAACACTTTAACGTTAAGCTTTCAAAAAATTATACAAGTAACGCATGCCTGTTTCTAGGATATTTGGAAAATACAGAAAACTGTAAAGGAGAAAATATTAATCCTCCTATCAGTTCATCAAAGATAACTGCTATTCTATTTCAATATCAACCTTTTCTGTGCTCACATATTTTTATTATCACTGAGATCATACATTATATGTGATTCTGTATCTGCTTTATTTACCTCAGATTATATGCATTTTCAATATAACGAAATAGTCTTTAAAAACACTGTTAATGACTGCATAATAGTCTTTTGAGCTGACACACCTTAACTACTATTACCTAAATGGTAGGCATGTATGTTTTCAGTTTTTCAAGGATATAAAAACATACCAAAGTAAACATCTTGGGACAGTCGTCGTGGCTCACGCCTGTAATCCCAGCACTTCGGGAGGCCGAGGTGGGCGGATCACTTGAGGTCAGGAGTTTGAGACCAGCTTGACCAACATGGTGAAACCCTGTCTCTACTAAAAATACAAAAATTAGCTGGGTGCAGTGGCAGGCGCCTATAATCCCAGCTACTTGGGAGGCTGAGGCAGGAGAATCGCTTGAACTCGGCGGGGTGGAGGGGTTGCAGTGAGCTGAGATCATGCCACTGCACTCCAGCCGAGGGACAGAGTGAGACTCCATCTCAAAAAAAAAAAATACTGGGCATGGTGACTCACGCCTGTAGTCCCAGCTACTTGGGGGCTGGAGTGGGGGAGGCCGAGGTGGGAGGATCACTTGAGCCTAGGAGGCAGAGTTTGCAGTGAGCCAAGATCGCCCCACTGCACTCCAGCCTCGGTGACAGAGTGAGACTCCGTCTCAAAAACAAAACAAGACATACTAAAGTCAGCATCTTTATGTGTAAATTTTTGTCCACAATTTGATTTGGTTTTTCTCTTAGCTTAGATTCCTACATCATAGGGTACAGGCATGTTTTAAGACTTCGCGTGTGTATTTTTATTTTACTTTTGAGAAAAGTTGAACTAACACATGCCCATGTCATCACACACCATCAACTACACCAAGAGATATCATTGAAGGAAACATCGACTAACTCGAAAGTCAGTATTTCTGTCGCCTTCTTTCAGTGATCGGTCAACTAAGATTTGGAGAGGAAAAGGGACATGCTGAGGGTGGTTCTAGGAGTGTGTTATTTCATTCTGTCTTCACAACAACCCCACATCAATAGCAAGAGGTGGAGGAGCTAAAGCACGCAGATTAAGGTTAAGGAACTTGCCTGGCCGGGCGCAGTGGCTCACACCTATAATTCCAGCACTTTGGGATGCCGGGGCAGGTGGATCACCTGAGGTCAGGAGTTCGAGACCAGTCTGGCCAACATGGTGAAACCCCGTCTCTACTAAAAATAGAAAAATTAGCCAGGCATGGTGGCGTGTGCCTGTAATCCCAGCTACTTGGGAGGCTGAGGCAGGAGAATCACTTGAACCCGGGAGGCAGAGGGCTCACTGAGCCGAGATAGTGCCACTGCACTCCACCCTGGGCAACAGAGTGAGACTCTGTCTCAAAAAAAAGGCCAGGTGCAGTGGCTCATGACCATAATCCCAGCACTTTGGGAGGCCGAGGCAGGTGGATCACCTGAGGTCAGGAGTTCGAGACCAGCCTGGCCAACGTGGCAAAACCCCGTCTCTACTAAAAATAGAAAAGTTAGCCAGGTGTGGTGGTGTGTGCCTATAATCCTAGCTACTTGGGAGGCTGAGGCAGGAGAATCGCTTAAACCCAGGAGGTGGAGGTTGCAGTGAGCCGAGATCGCGCCATTGCACTCTAGCCTGGGCAAGAAGACGGAAACTCCGTCTCAAAAAGAAAAAAAAAGGAAACTGCCTGTACTCACATTCAGTTACTAAGAGTTGGAGCCCGAGCTGGAACCTGCGCCATTGGGCTCCAGGGCCCTAGTACTTCATGTCACCTCCGTGCCATAGCTCCTGTTCCCGGCTATGATGCTGGAATGTGGATTGGAGCCAGGTCATAAAGAAACTTGGAGTTTGGATTTACACTGTAGACAGAGAGAGGCCCTTAATGGGTCCTTAAGCATCAAAGCTGGGTTTTGCAGAGATGTTTCTGGAGGACGGGCCTGAGGGAGACAGGAAACAGGGAGGCGAACTGGGAAATGCAACATACAGATAATGCGATCGACAACGAGGGCTCGCACAGATGCACACGTGCCTGTGGTTGTGGGAAGCGGGCAGTTGGGAACACTGAGGGTCTCAGAGGCCTCCCAGCGTGCCCTCTTCACTGAGCAAAGGCCATTTTTATCTGCTACACGTCAGGCAAAACCTGCGTCAACTGCCAAAGCCTCCACCTCAAATCTAGCAAATAAGAGAGAGGACGGTATGGATTACGTTATATTTAAAACAAGCCCACACAATGCCTGTAATTTTTTATTCTGACTCCGTAATTATAGCTCAAGACCAGTCAGATCATAGTTATCCCCACACCGACCTGCTGTTGGGACACATGGAATTAAAGGCTTTGCTCCCTTCAAATTCTATTTTGGAGGCCGAGCACTGGCAGGTAACGGGCCTTTCTCAAGGCCCGTCTTGTTGGAGCCCCTCCCAGGGCAGCCTCCACGAAGGCCAAGTCAGCAGCAGGGTTTCGGGAAGACCACGGATGGCGTGGGAGCAGCTGGGATGCTACCGCTTTGCCTGACCTGAGCCCTGGGCCTCAGGGCTGAGCCAGGGACCCGGAAGTGGAGGTGAACACCGTCCTTGGACCAGACCTTGGGCAGGTCTATCCCAGAGTATCTGCACCCTCGAAGATTCCCAAATGCTGCTCTCCCCTGGCCCTGACCAGGGTCCCAGGATCTGATGGGCCAAGCCCTGGTTGTTTGGCACACGTGTCACAGACAGGCTGGTATTGCCCAAAGGGGCCTAAATTCAGAGGAGGAGGAGGAGGAGGAGGAGGAGGAGGAGGAGAAGGAGAAGAAGAA
>NW_012104920.1:2376540-2380337 GCF_000951045.1 Mandrillus leucophaeus | reverse complement strand
AGAAGAAGAAGAAGAAAAAGAAGAAGAACATCCAAGGAGTGTGAAGGGGCCAGGCTTACATGGACAGCCTGGCTAACCAGACCCAGGCCAACTAAGGTTTCCTTCCAGTGGGAGCACCGCCTCTCAGCCCCATGATGGCACCCCAGACAGAGCCAGAGTGGGACGGGGTCCCTGCTCGTGGACCTGGGTTACCAGCAGGAGTCAGGAGGGCCAACTGCCCTTTCTCCACACGGCCCTCCCAGGCCCAGGCCTGCCTCCCCATAGCCTTGCCGGGGAGGCAGAACAGCACCCATTCATCCAGGTGCTGCAGGACCCGCTCTATCCAAGCCCTTCACGTACCATCTCATTTACTCCTTCCGTCACTCTGCCCAGGGGGTGTGGTTAGTGCTATCACAATTTCCAGTTGAGACATGAACAGATAGAGCTCAGAGAGGTGGCATGCGTAGCTCGAGGCCACTCAGGTCATAAGTGAGGGGGTCAGAGCTGGGACTGAGTCGTCCTAACACCCCTGGACCACACAGCGCTTCCACAGGCAACTGGCCCGAGACCACCAGGCCTGCTCCTGGCTGTGCCTCAGTGACCCCTTGGTAGACCCACACCCTTGGGCAACTTGCTGAGCCCTTAGGCCTACGGAAGCTCAGGCCCAGTGCCTGTCTCCCAGCCCCCTCTTCTCCTGGTGCACACTGCACTGCTCTCTTGCCTCAGTCACACCAGAGGACAAACCCACTCCCTACACAGGTCCTTGTTCTCACATCCCCACATGGATGGTTCCCTCTTCCAGCCAATGGTACATCTTACCCATGCTTCTGTTTTAACCCTCAAGTCATTGTACTGTCACTATTCTTATCACTGTCTCCTGCTAGACTTCTCAAGGGCAGGACCTGTATCCTGTCTCTTTGTTGCTAGTTTTATGCATAGCATGCAGTAGGTGCTCAGTAACTGTTCTTGCAAGAAAAAAAGGAAGAATCTAGAAAACTCCTATTTGTCTTTAAAACTCTCCCTAAAATAGATCCAATGAAGACTTTGCTAATTCACATAGACCAAGCTAACCCTGTTTACTAGGCTGTATCCTTAAGGACAGGGACAGAGCCTGATTCTTTTCGGTGACCCCATCTCTCAGCACAGAAGCAGCATCTACCAAGGGTCAGTAAACGTAGAACTGAATTGCTCTTTGCAGTTGCAAACACACACACACACACCCGCGTGCGCGTGCATGCACGCACACACACACATACCACACACTGCTTCAGCCCCAGATTAAGGGCACCATGACCTGAACCAGCCAAGTGCCCATGTTACTGGGCCGAAACCACCCTGGGCTGGCATGCCAGAGATGTTTGCTAAGGAAGAAAGCACTGAAATCCTTACTTTAAAAAAAGAAACACTGTGAATAGGTGTTCTATTTATATGAAAATCAGGTCTGTTTTTAGGTAACAGCCCTCCCTTCTCACCTCCCTAAGGTGGGTCCTGCCCTTGCACCAGTTCCTTCTACACCCTACCCAGTAATCATGGCCCTACCTGCTCCACCTCCCCTCCCCTGTTTGCTCTCTGGGGTTTCCCTCGATTGCAGGGTTTGAGCTTTCAGACATTACAGGAGCCTGTCTCAGACTGGCCCCTTCCCTCCCTCCCTGATGCTGGAGTTAGTGAGAAGCAGGCCAGAGCCAGGGCCCTATGAGAGGAGAGGGGGCAGGTAGGGAGTCAGTCTGTCGCAGGATCTGTCGCTTACCTGATCCAAAGCACAGAAGATGCATGGCTGGTGCACAGAAGGAGCCAAGCCCTGCTTTTCCCAGGCCTCTGTCAAGCCAGCAGGGTCTCACTCCCTAGCTCGGATCATGCATGGGAGGGGCCCCATGGTGCAGTGCAAACAGCAGAGGCTTTCGAATCAGGGTTCCGGTCCTGGTCCTGGCTCCTTCATTTAGACAAATCCCTCCAAGCCTCAGAGTCCTCAGCGGCCAAAGGGGGCATCACCTGCAGAGAGAACCCACCCAGTCACACCGTGAGGCAGGGATGGCACAGGACCAGCCACTCCAGCAGAGGCACTGTTTGTGAAACCCAGCAGGGAAAGAAATTCCAGTTTGAGAGCAGCAGCTTTGGCAACTTAGAAATCATTCGGAGGCTGCCTGTGCACACATCAGACCTCAAGCTCCAGGTAGCCCAGCCCTGCTTCTGTAAGCGGCCAGATAGGCCCACCTGGGCTCTTGGCAGCAGGGGAGGAGCTGGTGGCTCTGAAGACAGCACTGGCTGTGGCACCACAGGGGCCAAGAAGACTTTGTCACCTGGCTCCTGCCCTTTCTCTAGCCTCAGGACTCCTTCACCTCCTCCGACCATCCCCTTGCCTTCAGGAGTCCCACTATGGCCTGAGGAGCACCCTGCTCTCTGGCAAGGTTCCTGCACTTGCTGGAACACCAGATTACAGCAGGGGTGCCGGGAGCCCCTCAACATGCTGACAGCTCCCTCCAGCCTCAGTCAGGTTCTAGGAAGAGACCAGGGCTAAGCCTGAAGCTGCGGGCTGGGCCTCACTGTCCTGGGAAAATCCTGAGCCTCCCTCACAGCTCAGCGCTCAGGCAGGCACCCAACAAACCACAGCTGCGGTTTCCAGAGAGCCAGGCCTCCCACCACAGGGACAGTAAGCTGAGAAGCACTGTAGCTATAAATGTGAAGTGGCGAACCGCGGGACACTGCCGCAGCCCAGCAGCGGGCAGGAGCCTGCTCCCAGCCTCCCTGCAGGGCCAGCCCACTAAGCTTCAGACCTGCCCTGCCCACGGGGTCTCAGAGCTCTGGGCTCCGAGCAGAGCTGTTGTCTACGCCCCAGCCGGTAATCTCCCACGGGGCCAGATGGAGGGGGTCCCAGAGACAGTGCAGGGAGAGGGGCAGGCAGGGCCCTACACAGCATTTTCTCCACAGTCAGTGGTGCTGGTCTCCTCACAAGCATAGTCTTGTTTTCCATTGACTTGTGCAAGAAGGGGTGGGGGCCATATAATCATTTGGGTGCCTGGTGCTTCTAAAAGTCTTACTCCTTTCCTGGGTGGCACGAGCTCACAGCTACAGCCCCATCTGGAGGTTGCCTTGGGGTGGACCTGGGACTCTTGTGGTCCTGGTGGGCATCCTTAGAAGCACTGCAGAGAAGGAGAGCCTGGGGAGGAGCCGCAGAGGCTGACATGAGCCCCCAGAAGCTTAGAAGGCACATTATGCCCATTTCACAGGCAAAGAACTACACCCAGGAGGAGAGCCCGGAGCTCAGCGATGCCTCCCGGTCTCCCAGACACTCCTGCGCTGTGGACAGGGGTGGCCCATGTGAAAGAGTCAGGAAACAGAGGAAGGAAAGGAGAGCCGAGCCTTTTCCCCTCTGTCCTCTCAGAGTCTGCCAAGGAACGGTCTTTCCTCCAACATCCTCCTCCACTGGACTGTGTAGGGAAAACATCACGGGTTGAGGGGTCATCTGGTATGGCCCTTCCCGTTAGGCTGGTGAGCTGGCCAGGTAAGCTAAGGTCATCTCAGCCTGTGTGTCGCCAGCCCATGGGAGAACTCAAAGACGAGATCAACCCTCTTCTTATGGGAAAGAGCCCAGAGCTGTTCCAAGGAGCCCCTTCCCAGATCCTGACCCTCTGGGGTTGGCAACAGGAGTGCACAAAACAGAAAAAAATCCCTGTCCTCAGAGGGCTTACGTTCTTACAGAGGTGGGAGAGACAGACCAAATAAAAAGTAAATTGCATAGTATGTCAGAAGATGAAAAGTGCAATAGAGAAAAGTCAAGGAGGCTGTAGAGAGAGAGTGTGGAGCAGGTGAGGGAGTTGTCA
>NW_012104920.1:2366559-2375520 GCF_000951045.1 Mandrillus leucophaeus | reverse complement strand
TTGCAGTGAACCGAGATTGTACCACTGTACTCTAGCCTGGGCGACAGAGCAAGACTCTGTCTCAAATAAAAAAAAAAAAAACAAAAAAAAACAACTCTTGGAAAAAATAGGCAAAAGACAGGGAAGTCATGGAAAAAGATACAAATCAATTATAAACATGAGAAACAATATTCAATGTTACTTGCAATTTAAAGAACCCCAAATAGAAGTCATGAGATGGCTTTTTCAGCTATCGGATTAGCAAAGGTTGCTGGGGGTTTGTGAGAGCAAGTCTCATGAGCAGATCTCGAGAAAGTGTATTGGAACAGCCTCCTGGAGGGCAGGGTAGTATCGGTCTCGGATTTAAATACACATCCCTTGACTGAGCGTGTCATTCTAGGGAACTTTTTTTTTTTTTTTTTTTTTTTGAGGTGGAGTCTCGCTCTGTCGCCCAGGCTGGAGTGCAGTGACGCGATCTCGGCTCACTGCAACCTCCACCTCCTGGGTTCAAGGGATTCTCCTGCCTCAGCCTGTCAAGTAGCTGGGACTAAAGGTGCGTGCCTCTACACCCGGCCAATTTTTTGTATTTTTAGTAGAGATGGGGTTTCACCATGTTAGCCAGGATGGTCTTGATCTCCTGACCTTGTGATCCACCCGCCTCAGCCTCCTAAAGTGCTGCGATTACAGGCGTAAGCCACCACATCTGGCCAGAAACTATTCTGACATAAATACACAAAGATGTACGTACAGATATGTTTATTACAGCATTAGCAATCCCCTGGAAACAACCCCACGCCCATCAATAGCGGACTTGATTATTCTGTGACACATACTTACAATAGAAAACCTTGCAGCTTTTCACGCCTGTAATCCCAGCACTTTGGGAGGCCGAGGCTGGTGGATCACGAGGTCAGGAGATTGAGACCATCCTGGCTAACATGGTGAAACCCCGTCTCTACTAAAAATACAAAAAAAGTTAGCCGGGCATGGTGGCAGGTGCCTGTAGTCCCAGCTACGTGGGAAGCTGAGGCAGGAGAACAGTGGGAACCCGGGAGGCAGAGCTTGCAGTAAGCCGACATCGTGGCACTGCACTCCAGCCTGGGCGACAGAGCGAGACTCTATCTCAAAAAAAAGAAAAAGAAAAAGAAAATCTTGCAGCTTTTAAAAAGACAGGGGCTCACTCTTAGGTATGCCTCAGGATAAGTGAAAACATATGCTCACAAAAGAAACTTGTACAGAAATGTTTATAATGGCCTTATTTATAATAGCCCCAAATTGGAACAACCCACATGTCCAACAGAAGACTACACAAATTGTGGTATATTCGTACAATGGTGCACTATTTAGCAACAACAATAAAATGAACAGATATACAACAACAGGAATGAATTTCAGAAGGATTACATTAAACAAAATAAGTCAGACGCAAGAGTACGTATTGTATGATTCCATTTATATGAAGTTCAACGGACACAACCCATCCATGGTGACAGAAGTCAGAATGTGGTTGCCTGCAGGAAGTGTTACTTGAAAGGGCAGAGAGAACTTTGGGTAGGGGCTTATGGAATTTGGATGCTGTTTACAAGATGTAAGCATTTGTCAAAATCATTGGATGGTACACTGAAGATCTGTGCAGTTTTCCAAATTTAATCTCACCTCACTTTATTTATTTATTTAGAAACGGAGTCTCACTCTGTGCAATGGTGCGATCTCTGCTCACTGCAAGCTCTGTCTCCCGGGTTCAAGGGATTTTCCTGCTGCAGCATCCCGAGTAGCTGGGACCGCAGGTGCGCGCCACCATGCCCAGCTAATTTTTTGTATTTTAGTAGAGACGGGGTTTCACCACGTTGGACAGGATGGTCTCAATCTCCTGACCTTGTGATCCGCCCGCCTCAGCCTCCCAAAGTGCTGACATTACAGGTGTGAGCCACTGCGCTCAGCCTAATCTTACCTCAGTTTAAAACTAACATTAACTATTGAATAAAAAAATTTAGCCAAACTTAATATGTCCTGAAATAGAATGATCTGCAAATAAATTCTTAATTGGCGGAGGGGGATGTGGAAACAAGAACAGAAAACGTGTATAGTATGCTCCCATATGTAATACAGTTAATGGGTATCTATTACATAATCTTTCTGGATTACGTAATATTTTAGAAGGGTGTGTAACAAACTGTAGACAGCGGTTCTCTTTCGGTGAAGTTGGTTTGGGGACTCAAGGTCTGAAGTGAGAGGCAAATGTCTCAATACATTTTGTGCCACTGGAATTTCTTTTACTGTGTTCATATTAATTTTTTAGTATAAAAAGTAGTTTAAAAATTTCTTGACCAAATAACAGGGTGTTCTGAGATTGAACTTTAATATTTCTCTGCCCTCGATAGCAGGAAGCAGGGACACCCCTGCCGGCCATTGGTGGCCTGTGGCTCTGAGGCTGGAAGCGGGTATTTGTACAAGCGATCAGGGAAGCTTCTGGAAGATGCTCCTGGAGCAGGCAAGAGGGTCCTGGCTCAGGAAGCCAAGTGAAATAAACGGAATCTCGATTGCAGAGATTTCAGCCTGAAGTCGCAAACTTCCGGTTGAGAAATATGAAAGCCCATCCTGTGGTATGGAGGATTTATCTTGATAAAACTTGTGTGTGTGTGTGTGAATAGATTTTTAAAAAGTATCTGGTAGGTTGGGACACAAAAGCTTTTCAGAGGCTGTGTAACTAGGGGGAGAAAGTGCCTGGAAGAAGGGATTCTTG
Source organism: Mandrillus leucophaeus (assembly GCF_000951045.1). Lineage (NCBI taxonomy): Eukaryota > Metazoa > Chordata > Mammalia > Primates > Cercopithecidae > Mandrillus > Mandrillus leucophaeus. Next base: position 2,372,798 of record NW_012104920.1, on the reverse strand, counting down.
GCTAAGAATAGGACAGACAGCTGTAGTTTGTTTGTTTGTTTGTTTGTTTGTGTTTGAAACGGAGTCTCGCTCTGTCACCCACCCTGGGGTGCGGTGGTGCGATCTCGGCTCACTGTAACCTCCGCCTCCCAGGTTCAAGCAATTCTCTGCCTCAGTCTCCCGAGTAGCTGGGATTACAGGCGCCCACTCCCATGCCCAGCTAGTATTTTTGTATTTTTAGTAGACACAGGGTTTCACCATCTTGGCCAGGCTGTTCTTGAACTCCTGACCTCGTGATCCACCTGCCTCAGCCTCCCAAAGTGTTGGGATTACAGGCGTGAGCCACCCGCCCGGCTGCCAGCTGTAGTTTTTAACTGGACAATACAGCTTTTGGGCTCTGTTTCCACAGACAAGAACATGCCATTACAGGTCTCACCCAAGAACATCCTGATTTGTTCATCTCAAGGACTGGGCTTTGTGCTAGTGAGGTGGTATCCTGCTTGGAACCCAGAGCAAAGACTTGTTTCGTTTATGCACGAGAGATGGTGGGGAGGAGGGAAAACTTCACCTGTCCCAGGTAAATGCCAGACGGGGAGACCCCGGTCCTTCTCCAAGAAAGCTCTCAGCTCATGATGAACAGGGGAGGAGACCTGTGTCCTGCCCTCAGGAGCATCTCATTCAGAGGTCAGAGGCTACAGAGCCCAGGGACTTAATTTTGGAATGCAAAGAATCTTTGTGGAGCCGTAAGTCCCTGCCAAAAAAAATTACGAAAGCAATCCTGGTCAAAATTGTGTGTTCAGCTAACCTCAAGCCCAGATGTCTGATCCAAGCACTAAGAAGAGAGAACCCAAAGGTCTAGGGTGGAGCCTCTTTACAAAATGTCAGAGGCAACATATAGATGGGGGAAAGGCCTGAGATGGCCTTCAGTGAAGCCCCATAGGGAAGCAGGCAGTGGGACCTTGGACAGGCTCCAAGATGAGACAACATGGGAGATTGGGATGGGGGTGCTGCATCTGGCCCAAGCAGAGGGAGGGTCAACTAGGGTAAGAGGATCCGTGACTCTGGGAAAAGCCCTTAGAGACCCTCTGGTCCAGCGCCTTCATGAAGAAAACTGAGACCCAGAGTGCAGCATGACTTATTCGGTGTCAGATGTTAGGACGGAGCTCCATCCGTGGCTCAGACTCTAGCCTCCCAATCCACAGGACCCCTGCAGAGGGCCTACCTGTTGGGAATTGGAGGCATTGTTGAAGCTCTTGACCAGACAACCATGTACTCACTTCCTACCTAGCAACACGCTTCTACTGAATTCTGCGGAAAGAGGGTCACTCAGATCTCATGGAGTGATCACGCTGGACACTTATCATCGCCTACCCAACACCTCCTCCCACCGTTTTTTCCTGCCAGAGCCCAGATTTTGTAGTGGGTGGAAATAGCTCAATTTGGGGAAACATAGGCTAACTCCCCAACCCCAAGAGATGAGTCTTAAGTGGTCACAGTATTCCAAGGGGGCTCTGATTCCCCTTTGTGAATGGTGGGTCTAAGGGTAGGCGTGTGACCCACTTATGGCCCGTAAGACATAAAGGGAAGTCTGCATGGGGCTTCTGAGGAAGCTTTTACTTTCCTAGTAAAAGAGAAAATGCAGCTGACACCATCATGCCCTCACCCCCATCCACCTTTCTGCCTTGAAGGAAAGCAGCTGTGTATGTAGCCTGGAGATCAAGCATGGGGGTAAAAGTGTGACGGCTTTAAGATGACAGAGTGGACTATGGAGCCCAAGTCCTTGGAGGCTGAAATGAGCTGTTGGGCCAATGCCAGCAACCACCTACCTACAGACTTCCCGAAAAGCAAACATTAAATGACCTTCTGGTTTAAGCCACTGTTTGCTGGGCCTTCTCTTATTTGCCATCCGAAGCAAATAAGAGAGCATGTATGGCCAAGTTAAGCATTCAAAACCACAAGTCAAGTTAGTGGCAGTTACAATTCCAACCCAGATCTTCCAACTCCATGCCCGCTGCTCCTTCCGCTAGACATGAAGGGCCTTGGCGTCATAGGGCTTGTAGGGAAAGGTGAGAGACCAAGAGCAAGTCATGCCAAGGGAAGATCTCCGAATATGGGTCCCTCTCTGTTGCCTCCCCTGAGATAGGCTCAGGACAGTGATCAATGAGACAGAGTGGTCCTTACCCTAAGAAGCAAAGTGTTTGGTTGGGGAGACCATACATGTTAGTGCAACTCCGGCCAACTCCTAGAGAAGTTATTTAGAATTGGCCTCTGGTCAGCCTCTTCAGGTGGGAGCTTGGTACTCTGGAAGCCCTCCACCTAGCTTTCTGTCAGCCCTCAACCACATGGTGTCTGGAAGAGTTCTCCACCCACCCACCAGTTCCTCCCCCATTACCCCTGGCCATTCTACTCATCCTTCGATGCCTACCTTGGATGACCTTCATTGACCTTGCCTACTACCACCAGCTTGCACCTAACGGACCACACTGACCAATCATTTATTTATCCATCATACTAACTATACAGCCTGCCCTGGGTCAGTCATACTGCTGACACTACACTCGGTGGGCAGTCAGAGCCCTCAGTCTGGTGGGGCAGGCCAGTCAACAGCAGCAGCATGGAAGGCAGTGACAGAGGGCTGGGGAGGAAGAACAGTTGTACCTTGGTAGGGGGAGGTGGCAGCCTTTTCCCTACTTCCCTCCCCAACCAAACACTTTGCTTCTTAGGGCAAGGACCACGCCATCTCATTGATCACTTGTCCTGTGCCTATCTCAAGGGAGGCAACAGACAGGGACTCATGTTTGGATCTTCCCTTGGCATGGACTTGCTCTTGGCCACTCACCTTTCCCTACAAGCCCCATAAGGTCAAAGCCCTTCATGGCTAGCAGAAGAGCAGGGGGTATGGAGTTGGAAGCTCTAGGTTGGAACTGTAACTGCCAGTAACTTGATGTGTGACTTCGGACACTTCCCTTGGCCTCTCTGAACCTCACTTTTTTTTTGAAAGACAAAGCAGGATAATAACACTTTCCTATCTCACAGGGTTGCTGCAAAGATCGAATGAGATGACTAGTGGATTCAACAGGGACAGGGAGGCCTGACACCCAGTCGGTGAGCAGGGAGTAACCGTTCATTCATCCGCCTCCCTGAGTTCCCCACACTGCAGAAAACCAGAGACAAGTCAGGAGCACAGTGGAGCTTTCCATGGCAGACAGAGCATTTAATGAGAGCAAGAGCTGGACAGTGTGGTCAGGAATCATCCCACCCAAGAAACCAGACACATACTCGGTCCTTGATGGGGTTTCCTGAGGCTCTCATACTTTCTCCTGCCCTGGAAAATGCCATCCAGGAGCCCATCTCTTTGCTACTGCCCCTCTTCCAGAGCAGCACAAGAAGGAAATAAAACGGACTTGCAGGGAAAAGAAGGTGCTTGTCTCTCATGTCCGTCTCTTACAGGGGGGTTCTGAAGATTCCCACAGCCACTCTGGAGTTGTTGCCCCACTTTGGGGTCTTTGTCCAAGTAACTTCAAGTAGATTGGCCCACAGGCAGGGGTTGTTTGCTGAGAGATCAGCAATCCTGTTGTCACCAGCCATGGCTGTGAAGATCAGTCAACAAAGGAAAGGCTTTCCCCAGAGGAGCTCAAACTCTGGCATGGAAGACTCTGAAGTGGCGTAGCCAGTGGAAATTAACAGCTGTGTCCACTCTGGGCCTCAGGTGGGGGAGGACCTAGATAGCCCACTGTGGCCCCCAGAGCACCATCACTGCCCATACTTGGAGTGTGATCCTAGCTATTTGGGGACGGCAGGGGAAGCATCTCCCAGAAAAGATGACCTGCCTGGGAGAAAAGGGGGACCCCCAGAGAGTGCCAGCCAGGGCAACTCGGCAAATGCTGGCCCAGACAACAGGGGACCAAGGAGTTGAAGGAGGCTCACTGGAGAGGTGGGACAGGGGTCCAGTCGATTAAAACAGAACAAGGTGACAAAGGGAGTAGGTCGGCCTGTGGTGCGCTGTGGGTGGGAAGCCAGGTGTCATCCTGAAGTTAGCAACTCAGATTCCTCATCCTTTGGTGGTGGCCACACGAGGAGTTCCCAGAGGCTCCAGAAAGTTCTGATTCCCACTCTCGCAGCGGGAGGTTGCGCAAGACCAGGCATTCTGTCCCTGGCTGGGGTGTCCCTTTCAGAGTGACAGAGATGATCTGAGGCGGCTCAAGGAGAGCCGGAAGGGGCATGGGCAAGGGTGGGTGGTTGTCTTACCTCTCAACCAGGGGGTCTGATTCCCATTTAAACTACCTAGGACGAAGCGAGTGAAAACCAGAGCCCCGTGTGGGGGATGCTTGAGGCAGAGCGGGTACAGGAGCCTGCATCTGATCCCTCAGCTACCTGCCCTCCCTCACAGAGATAATGGCAAGGCTTGGGAAAGATGGGTCCAGCACGCCACTGAGGGGTTCCCTTCATTTCTGAGCCTGCCCTCCAGCTGCCCATGACCATCTCTGCATCCGAGCCTGGAAGAAGAGGTGGCCCATTGGCTGGGTTTTGGTGGTGTGTGGACATCATTGGGTCGCTTTGGGGTGTGAATCCCAAAACTCTGTACAAGGTGTGCCAGAAGGTTCGGTAGTCCTGAGGAGGGCGAGGGCTGTGTGCGTGGTCTTGTGGCTCTTCCTAAGTCTCAATATGTGTCACATTAGCCCAGTCAGGGAAATGATCCAGGTCAAATATGGCCCGTCCCCAGGTGTTGACAGCCAAAAACACACAGAAGACTCCAATTATGTTCATTACGACTCCTGTTTTCACCTGGAAAAGAGACAGTGTCAGAGTCAGCACCCTGAGGCCTGCTGGGAACTAGCGCTCTCAAAGAGGAGGACAAAGCGTCGGCTCACTGGACCTCAGTGTCCCCGTGCCATGCTCTGTCCCTGGCTGGGGTGTCCCGACCCCCAGGACAGAGCGACTTCATGTCCCCCAGGTATCCTCAGTGCTCAAGGCATCCCTGGGAAGTAGGCAGAACAGATGGGTTCTCTATGCCCATGAGCATTTGGAAAATAACCTCAGAGAGGTGACAGGAGGCAACAGCTTAGGCCATTCAGGGAAACGGTGACAGAGCCCAGTGTGTGAGTCCAAGTTCGTTGCTCACCCCAATGCCTTAACCATCCTACAAGGACGTGCCAGCTTCCCCGTGGACCTCCTCAGGCTCTTTCTGATGCCCGCTCTGCAATCTTCCCTCATGATCACTAACCGTTGCTTCACTAGCCCGTTGTAGATATTTTACTGGGGACTGCAATCAAGTTTGCAGTTCATGGTTTCTGGGACCCACCCTATTTATGAAAACATTCCTTGGAGTCCCCGAGATACCCAGCCGAGGTTCTGAGATAACGAACATCAAATGTCCAAGGGACATTTCTGGCCTCCTGGGCTCATACACTTGCCCCTTTCCCAGCCCAGAGCTGCAAAGCTGCCCTTCTCCCAGCAAAGGTGACAGAGCCAAGCCAGGCATGAAGAGTTCTTCCGCTGACTACATTTGTTTCCAAGGCATCATCTACTCCCAAGCAGTGGTCTCTCTCTTCCTCTCCCTGCTTCTGCCTCTTCAGACACCCCTACCAATCTCTGTGACTGTCACTAGCATCCCCTGCTGCCTAAGCCTGCCCTGCCTATACTCACGGTTCTTGCTAATTTGTCAAGTCCATCCTTGGCCATGTGAGTCCCTCAGCCCCATCTTCACCCCTTCCAAGGACTCCCCTGGTGCCTGCATTGGCTTCTCCAGGTGGGAGAGTCTATAACCCACCTCAGAGAAAGAACAGTGTGTGAGGTTTGAGATCATCTCAAAAAAAGAAGAAAAGCTCCCTTATAAATGTCAGCAACGGCTACGGGTCTGGGTGCTCCGTGGTATTCCCAAATCACGTGACATCGTTTCGAAACTCTGTCACTCATAAATGGGGCATCCCTTATGACAACAGCATTATAGTCCGATGGGAGTAAATAAAAACAGCTGTTACCATGTCAGCAACCTTGAGGTGCCCGTAGGTGAACACGATGGCATTCGGAGGGGTGGCCACAGGTAACATGAAGGCAAAGGAGGCGCTCAGGGTACAGGGCAGCATGACGTACAGAGGATTGAGGCCGATGGAGCGAGACTGCGGAAAAACACAGCACTGCAACATCACCGTAGAGAACACAGAAGCTCTTGGGGATGCGATTCTGAAAGGGATTCTCTGAATGTGCCGGGTACGTTTGAACCTCTGGGCCTCTGTCTTGATTCCTCTCCCTTTTGCCAC
>NW_012104920.1:2361113-2361764 GCF_000951045.1 Mandrillus leucophaeus | reverse complement strand
AAAAAAAAAAAAAAGCCATTGTTTTTCCTCATCAACGTTATAACAAAGTGACATTGAGTGAAAGGACGTTCTTCAAGGACATTAAGTCATTTTGCAGTGAGCTGAGATTGTGCCACTGCACTCCAACCTGGGCAACAAGAGTGAAACTCCATCTCAAAAAAAAAAAAAAAAAAAAGCCACTGATTTTCCTATAAGCTCTCCTTTCTTCTCAATCCCAACCCAAAAACATGCTTGTCCATAGAACAGAATGCTTTAGCCTGGCACTCGGCAGCTTTTCCCACGACCAACAGCTACCCCTCTCAATTCCCCGGGATCCCTTATCCCTGTGCTCACCAAGCAAGGCTTCCAGGAGTCCTCGGTCATGTGCACCATTGCCTTTACTTGTGCTGTTCCATCTTCCCAGAATTCTCTCTCCCCTCCTACCTACGCCTAAGTCCCCACTCCTCCAAGGCCTCTTCCTGGGGGGTTCCAGCCAGTGGTGCTCCTGGTCTGCAGTCCTCCCGCACACCTGTGCTACATGCTCAGAGACCATGGCACTGGCCTGCTCCTCCTTAGCCCAAGTCCTGTCTCCCCAGCTTGAAAAACAATCCAGTTAGATTTATAAAATAAACTTGAGCACTTGGTCCATGGTTGGTGCTTTGGTCAGCACGA
>NW_012104920.1:2352272-2356323 GCF_000951045.1 Mandrillus leucophaeus | reverse complement strand
GAGGCCAGGGACCACATCTTCTCTCCTGCATATAAATCTGTGGATGTGTGTGTTTTTATACATGCGTGGGGTCATTTTGCACATGGAATTTGGTAGCCCACCTTTTAAATTCTACACTTTAAAATTTAGCCACATCTAACAGCACCTGTCAGAGAGTAGGCACTCATTAAATAGTTGTTGAGTGTATGAAAGAATGATGTAATTCCTAAAATCTATCAAATCAATCATGTATCATGCAGATTTACATGCACATGAGGGCAGACACATGCAAACATGTTTGTTGCAACAATGTAATGGCAAAACGCAGGAAGCCAATTCAATGGTCATTAATAGCGGGATGATTAAATAAAATATGACACATACAAATGATGAAATAGTATGCAGCTGTAAAGAATTGGATTGGTTTTTTGTGTTAATAAGGAAAGATCTCCAAGACCGATGATTAGATTTTTTAAAAATTAAGATGTATGGCCAGGCGCAGTGGCTCATGCCTGTAATCCCAGCACTTTGGGAGGCCGAGGTGGGCGGATCACCTGAAGTCAGGAATTCGAGACCAGCCTGACCAACGTGCTGAAATCCCATCTCTACTAAAAATACAAAAATTAGCCTGGTAAGGTGGCGGGTGCCTGTAATCCCAGCTACTCGGGAAGCTGAGGCAGGAGAATCGCTTGAACCCAGGAGGTGGAGGTTGCAGTGAGCCGAGATCACACCATTGTACTCCAGCCTGGGTGACAAGAGTGAAACTCTGTCTCAAAAAAAAAATAAAATAAAATAAAAATAAGATGTGTAATGACTATAGAATGATACCCTTTATTTAAAAAGAATGTGTGTGTGTGTGTGTGTGTATAATATCCAGAAAGATACCTGAGAAATTAATAACAGAGGTCATCTCTAGGGAGGAGGCTAGAGGATTAAGGTCTGTATACATCTTTGCATTATTAGACATTTTTAGCCATATATCATCTGCAATTTAAAAAATCTATACTATGAGCATGTTCCCATTTTATTACCCTTTGAAACTGATTTTTAATGGCCTGATAGTGTTACATTACATGAATATATGATAATTTATTTCAGCAAACCCCCTTTTACTATGGATATATTTGTGTAATAATTCTGTCATACATCATCATAACATATGTTGGTAGGGATCTCTGATTACTTTCCTAAGATATATTCCCAGACACGAAATTGCTGAGTCAACGGGTCTGAGCAGGTTTAATGTTTTGGTTCCCCGACCATCCTCATTTTCCTGGCTGTGGGTACCTCATGGTGTCTGCACCCCACACTCCTCTGCAGCCCAGCCCAAGGACCATCACCTTTTCCTTTCTCATAGGTGGGCGTGAGACAGGAGTGTGATGGGCCTTAGAGGTAGCTGGGGGAAATTTTACTTGGGGTTTCTGGTTCTAGAAAAGCTTGTTTTCAAAGAGCCCGTTAGGGCCTGCATTTTCCTGGTTGGGGCCCTCGGTGCTCCCAGTTAGGGCTGGAGATGACAAAGCCAGGGTCTGTGCTAGGAGAGAGGAGGCATCACCACCACGTGCCTTGCCTAGCATCAAAGGTGCTCCTCCTACAGGGCATCTGTTTGGACAGTCTGCTTAGGAGAAGAGAAAAAACACCACGTCATTATTAACAACACCACCACCTCCCTACTATTAACAACACCATCATCACCACGAAGAAAAAAAAAAAAAAACCACTTAGGTTTGCTTTTTATACACACAGACACCCAGGCAGCTGAATGGAAATTCACCACCTTCAATCCTGTGTCCAGGCCCTCTGGAAATCTGTCTCCTAATTCCAGAATAATGACAGCCTCTCCCATGCTCATTTTGTAGTCTACAGAGGCTTTTCACAGCCCTCGTCTTACGTGGCCATCAGCACAGCTCTCAGAGGAGAGAACTGAAGGGCCACGTTCAGAGATCCCACATCTTGAACTCGGGTCTTCTGACTGTGAGACCAGGGATCTTTCCATACTACCCTGAAGCGGTGTGTCTTTGCAATGGATGACAGAAGGAAATGAAAAAAAAAAAAAAAAAAAAAGCCACTGATTTTCCTATAAGCTCTCCTTTCTTCTCAATCCCAACCCAAAAACATGCTTGTCCATAGAACAGAATGCTTTAGCCTGGCACTCAGCAGCTTTTCCCACGACCAACAGCTACCCCTCTCAATTCCCTGGGATCCCTTATCCCTGTGCTCACCAAGCAAGGCTTCTAGGAGTCCTCGGTCATGTGCACCATTGCCTTTACTTGTGCTGCTCCATCTTCCCAGAATTCTCTCTCCCCTCCTACCTACGCCTAAGTCCCCACTCCTCCAAGGCCTCTTCCTGGGGGGTTCCAGCCAGTGGTGCTCCTGGTCTGCAGTCCTCCCGCACACCTGTGCTACATGCTCAGAGACCATGGCACTGGCCTGCTCCTCCTTAGCCCAAGTCCTGTCTCCCCAGCTTGAAAAACAATCCAGTTAGATTTATAAAATAAACTTGAGCACTTGGTCCATGGTTGGTGCTTTGGTCAGCACGAGGGGTACAAAGAGGAGTGGCAAAGCAGCAGAGGCCTCAGGGGCAGAGGCATCCAGGGTGCACAAATCCATGTCACAGCCAGACACAGGTCTCCATGTCACAGCCAGACCAAGCCTGGTCTGACTCTGGCCTGGATATCGCTGCCTCGTCAGGGACCCACAACATGGCCATGGGTTGGCAGCTTCCTGTGAAGTGGAAGGGCCCCTCCCCACCATCAGGTTACTTACCATGGAGGCAAAGATGGGCAGGAACAAGGTGGTGGTGGCCACGTTGCTTGTGCACTCAGTGAACACGGCAACAAGCAAGGATAAGATCAAGGTGATGGCTGCTGCGGGCACTGCATGCAAGGGCTCCATCTGCTTCCCCATCCACACGGACAGCCCCGAGGCCTAGGAAGCACCAGGAGGGCAGTCATCTGAGGGCTCCCAGCTTGCAGTTCCTTCAGGGCCAGAGCAAGCTTGGCCCATCCTCCCCTCCCCACCCTGTTTCTCTACACCTCATAGGTGACCTCATCCATTCCCACCATTTTCATTCCCATCCTCACTCTGCTGTCTCCTAAATCTGTATTTCCAGCCAGCTGGCCTACTATGTGGATTTACATACCCCTACGCCTTCTGGAAGTGTCCACCCAGATGTCCCAAGAGCACAATAGACTCAAATGCTCCACCCTGCATTCATCCTCCATAGACCGGAATCTGCTTCTTTCTCTGGGCCTCCCAGTCTGGTGAAGGGACTCACCATCCACCAGCCATCCAGCCCAGTAGGCTGGGAGTCATGCTGCTGGTCTCTGTTCCCCTCCTTCCTTAAACCCAGTCAGTCACCAAGTCACCCAAACGTCTCACATCCATCTCCTCCTCAGCCCTCCACAGTTTTGGAAGCTCAGAAGAATGATTTCGGCCAGAAATTGAGGGTTTAGATTTAGGGCTTTAGGCTGAGAAGAGATTGTCCAGGGAGAGAATGAAGTGTGAAAAGAGGAGAGGCCAAGGACAGAGCCTGGGCAGACACTCTTATTTCAGGGAGAACAGAGGAGAAGTCAGCAATGAAGGCTGAGCAGGAAGAGTCCGAGTCCGAAGTAAAGCTGGAGACTGTGCTGAGCTGGGGGCCAGAGGAGGAAAGAAAGTCCACAGAGTCCAAAGTTCTGAGCTTGAGTGAGATGAAGGCTGCAGAGTCTCCGCTAGCTCTCCTCCAAGCCCTGCCCATCCCAGGCCCCCACTCCAGACATCAGAGTGATTTCCTCAAGTGCAGATCTGACCAACTCACCCCCTGGCCTCAGTCCTTCAGTGGCTGTCTACTGCCTTCACAATCAAGTCCACACCCCCCTATATTGGGGCCCTCAGAGAAGTGGTTTCTGGTAGCCTCACCAGCCTCCTCTTCTACTTCTCCTCAGCTAAATACCTCACATTTTTCCCTCACCTGTGTGCCACTTCCTGAAATGCCCTTCCACATATGTGCCCCTCCCTAGTCTGTGAAGTCTGTCACTAACAGGGACCATATCTCAATCTCCTCTGTAATCTCTGTGCCTGGCCTAACACTAGA
>NW_012104920.1:2349853-2350647 GCF_000951045.1 Mandrillus leucophaeus | reverse complement strand
TCTCTAGCAGATAATTCCACCTACAGAGCACTGAAGGCTGCGCTTAGAGGTTACCTGCCCTGGAAGCCCTTACCCCCTCAATTCATTCCACATGTATTTCTTGGGCACCTACTATGTGCCAGAGACCATGCTGAGTACTTAGACTGTGCTCAACCTTACAGTGCCACGTGCACTTGTCTGTCTGTCCTGCCACAGACTGAGACAGCCTAGAGGCCAGGGACCACATCTTCTCTCCTGCATATAAATCTGTGGATGTGTGTGTTTTTATACATGCGTGGGGTCATTTTGCACATGGAATTTGGTAGCCCACCTTTTAAATTCTACACTTTAAAATTTAGCCACATCTAACAGCACCTGTCAGAGAGTAGGCACTCGTTAAATAGTTGTTGAGTGTATGAAAGAATGATGTAATTCCTAAAATCTATCAAATCAATCACGTATCATGCAGCTTTACATGCACATGAGGGCAGACACATGCAAACATGTTTGTTGCAACAATGTAATGGCAAAACGCAGGAAGCCAACTCAATGGTCATTAATAGCGGGATGATTAAATAAAATATGACACATACAAATGATGGAATAGTATGCAGCTGTAAAGAATTGGATTGGTTTTTTGTGTCAATAAGGAAAGATCTCCAAGACCGATGGTTAGATTTTTTAAAAATTAAGATGTATGGCCAGGCGCAGTGGCTCATTCCTGTAATCCCAGCACTTTGGGAGGCCGAGGTGGGCGGATCACCTGAAGTCAGGAATTCGAGACCAGCCTGACCAACGTGCTGAAATCCCATCTC
>NW_012104920.1:2339262-2346423 GCF_000951045.1 Mandrillus leucophaeus | reverse complement strand
GATGGATGGATGGATGAAGACATGAATAGATGCATGGATGAATGGATGGAGAGGTGACTAGATAGATGGATTTGTTCACCCCCACAAAAACTTAGCACCCACTAGGCACCAGGCTGTGTCCTAGATATTGAAGAAACAGCAATAACAAGACCAAGTCTGTCTATTACACTCCTGGATGGCTGGGCGGATAGATGGTTGGTTGGAGGACAGCAGAAGCAAGCTGGCTCATCTCTCCTTCTGGTTCATTTCTATCCCCAGGAGGGATAGAAGGAGGTAAAGAAAGTTATATTTTTGTGTATTTTCCAACATGTTCTTCTCCTCCTATGCTGCTACATACTTAGCTAAAGAAAAATTTTGAAGTAGCTACCATGTTAACAAAGAGTTCAGCCAGTAGAAGGACCAAAGGTAGTAGCAAACAATATTGACAAGGACTGGAAAGAAAGATTTCCCTCAGACAAATCAAAGCAGAGATTACGGTGATCAAACCCCAGAGGGTACCTGACAGTGTCCTCTGCCTCTCTTGGCTAACCACGGTCACTCATTCCCTCATTCCTGCAATCGCTCAAAGGTTACTTTCTGTCTTCCAGGCCCTATGTGTGGTGTGGAGTTCTTAGATTACAAGACAGAATCCATGTCCTCAAGGAACGTGCGATTATACGAAGGATGCAGGCATAGAAACACACAAGCCCATGGATGGAAGGGAGGAGAAACGCCACCCTCTTGACCAAGAAGAGGGCTCTGGGCAGCCTGTGGCTGGAGAAGTTACCTCGGATCCTTTAGCCAGAGCAAATCCGCCCCCTAGTAGCAGCACGATGCCCCAGGGCACTTTCTCCTGGGTTACCTTCCAGTCCAGCAGGGGAGGGGGATAAAATGGAGTTTTCCTTTCTGGGAAGAAAAATAAACACACGCACACACACACACACACACACACACACACACGAGCATCATTAGGAGACAAAAGAAATCTAATCAAGGGGGAATAAAGCCATTAAGGACAATGAGGTACCATCTCCTACCTATAAATTAGCTAAAGTTTACAATAATATATACATTGCTGGTGAGGATATGGTGAAACTATTACACACTTTCCTAATAGCATCATAAATTGGTAAACCTTTTTGAGAAGCAATTTGGCCATACATTTTAAGGGCCATTAAGACTTTATATTCTATCACCCCAGCAATATTACTCCTAGAAGTTTATCCTAAAGAAAAAATACCCTTAAAGGAAAAGCTATAGAGAAGAAAACATTAATTTATGAAAATAAATTCAAAACAGCCAAAATGTTCTATAACAGCAGAATGATTGCAACCCCTCAGTGCAATATAATGCCATTATTAGAGAAAATATATTTGAAGACCGTAGCAATAGTAGGAAATGTTTATAGTGTAATATCAATCAAAAGCGGAAGAAGAAACAACAAAGAAATAGGATTCAAATGGTGTGTGTTTTGATTATAATGTAATAGATAGGCATATTAGCAAAGACTGAGAGGAAGAGAGAAAACAAAAAATTGCTGAGTGGAAATCAGTGTTATGGAAAATTTGAAACATTTTCTGTTCCTGTTGTAATATAGATAAAATTTCAAATGTTAAATTCAAATGTTAAAAAGCAAAAAAAGAGATTTTGCACTAAATAATACCACCGGTAGCTTGAAAGCCACTGTCTCCCAGGCTTTATCTGGGAGGCACTGTCTCCTTCTAGGGCCCAGGGAATCCCATAATGACCCTTTGCTTCCAGGGCTCCAGTCCCGATGACTGGGCCATCAGAACAGGAGACTTACCTTCCTCAGTCTGGCTGCAGAAGTTAAACTTGGGCTTCTGTGAAGGCACAATGAATAGCAGGGTGGCCACAAAGATGGCCACAGTGGCATCGGAGACATACCTAGGTAGGGAAAAGCACAGTTCAGCTGCTGCAGAGACAGTCACTCAACAAACCCATTCGAACTCTGGCAGTTCTGTGTCCAAATGCTCCTATGCAAAGAAACAGGCTCACATAGCCCTAAAAGTCAAGGTCAAGAGTGGTGGCTGGGTGCAGTGGCTCACGCCTGTAATCCCAGCACTTTGGGAGGCTGAGGTGGGTGGATCACGAGGTCAGGAGTTCAAGACCAGCCTGGCCAACATAGTGAAACCCCGTCTCTACTAAAAATACAAAAAAGTAGCCGGACATGGTGACGGGCGCCTGTAATTCCAGCTACTCAGGAGACTGAGGCAGGAGAATTGCCAGGAGGCGGAGGTTGCTGTGAGTCGAGATCATGCTATTGCACTCCAGCCTGGGTGACAGTGTGAGACTCTGTCTCAAAAAAAAAAAAAAATAAAAAGAAAAGAATGATGTGGTAGACTGAATCCTGACTGGAAATCAAAATGCCCACACTCTTGACCACCAACTTTGGGTGATCCTAAGCAGCCTAATTCCCCCTCTCAGCATGCATTCTCCATAGGTGTATTTCAGGACCTCTTCTTGACCAGGTTCTCCAGAACTCTGGGTTCACCAGGATGACCACGAAGACTCTGGTGCTGACCCAAGCCTACCTTCCAAACGAAATGGCCATCATAGGCAGCAACTCCCTGCCCACATCTTCTGCCTTTTCTAGGATGTACATGTTTCTCATCCTTTCTTACATTCTGACAATGTCTTAGCCAGGAAAGAAACCACATGTACCCCCTTTGCCAAGTCTCTGTCTATGAAGCTCCCTAGATGTGTGTCTTTGAAGGGATTTGACCAGATGTGAAGATAAGAAAGGGAAGATGGCAGAGCAGAGATTTGGAAACCAGAGCTCTGGGAGCCCTACTCCCGGTCCAAGAAATCTCTCACATCACAGCTCTGGACACCCCTGCCTGGCCAAGGATTTTCTGCTCAGCCTACTCAGGGAGGAGAGGATACCACAGGAACACATTTGGGGTCTTATTGTGAAGCTTGGTCAGAAAACAAAAATAAGTCATGAAACCACAAAGTGCTCTCTGAAACCCAGCTCCCAAAAAAGGAGAAGTCTTGACCAAGCATGAGTGCCTGGCCCACATTCCTCTTGCCACCTGTAGCCGAGAACAGCAGCATCTGGCATCAGTGCACTAAGCCAGTGATGTGGGGTTTTTTTAAATTTTATTTTTATTTTTATTTTTTTTGAGACAGAATCTGTCTGTGTCGCCCAGGCTGGAGTGCAGTGCCATGATCTCGGCTCACTGCAACCTCCGCCTCCTGGGTTCAAGCGATTCTCCTGCCTCAGCTTCCTGAGTAGCTGGGACTATAGGCACCTGCCACCACGCCCGGCTAATTTTTTGTATTTTTAGTAGAGATGGGGTTTCACCTTGTTAGCCAGGATGGTCTCGATCTCCTGACCTCAGGTGACCCACCCACCTGGGCCTCCCAAAGTGCTGGAATTACAGGTGTGAGCCACCACACCTGGCCCTAAGCCAGTGATTTCTATTGAATCAAAGACTTACTTTGTCTCACCCTCCACCCAGGCGACAGTCAGCCAGCCGGGCATGAAGCCGGGGTCTCGGGAGAACCACAGGACGACCAGCAGGAAGAAGCAGATCAGGACGTTGATCTCCGCGAAGGACAAGGGCCCCAGCTTCTGGTATTCCTCCTGCAGCACCTTGAGGGCAGCCTTCTCGTTTTTCTTGCTCTCTAGCCCACAGCCCCAGGACTTTTTAAAACTGGAGAATGCAAAGATGAGAGAAGGGCAGGGCAGACTGGTTGACTCAGGTGCTGGTCAGATAGATGGAGCCTAAATGTTCTACAGCGGAATGTAGCAAAAAGACACATAATGCTGTCCTCGCCGGCTACGGGGCCTGGAGAAAGGCCCTTCCTGCCTCTTTCCCCCTCCCGTTCCTCCATCCAGAATGTAGTAGGGAAAAGTCTCTGTAGAGAGGCTAGAGGGTCTTGGCAGGTGCCCAGCCACCTGGAGACTGGCTGCTCCAGGGTCACTTGGGGGAAGGCCATAAGAAGTTCCAGAGCCTTTGCAAGGTGGGATCAGGGCTCCCTCACATGCTCCCCAAGTCTTCCTCCTTCCACCTCAGCCTGGAGCTGCCTTCGATGGTGTTGGGATGCCAACCGCCATCACCAAGGTGGCTCAGGGAGATGCAGGAAGTGAGTATGAACCCTGGCAGACAGGGCTAGTCAGGGGCAGAATGGTCCTTGCGTTCCCTGGAGCTGGAGGTGCAGGATTAGGGATCCAGGAGACCCTGGGGTTAGCAGCAGGCATGGCTAGGGCAGGAAGGAAGCCAGCCCAGGATGGGTGCCCCCATCCTGGATGGGACCCTTGGGACCAGTATCCATTGTCCAGGGCGTCCTGCAGGGCCTCCCCTAAGGTGGTGTTGGCATGAGGAGGCAGGGAGGAGAGGAAGCTCTTGGAGGAGGTGTAGAGGGGAGCTCAGCTGTGGACAGGGGATAACTGGGGCCACTGTGCACAGGACAAAGGCCTTAAGGTATGCTGAAGAGTCCATTCACACATTCCAGTTCCAGCCACTGTTGGTTTGAAGGGGTGGGCAAGGCCAGGAGTATTGTCCTGGAGAGCCCTCCCTTGTGAGAGCCCTCCTGGGGGCCCTGAGACATAATCAGAGGAGGGCAGGGGTTGATGGAATAGGATCTCATTCCTGGAGCCAGTGCTGGATGTGAACAGCCCTGGAGAGTGTGAGGGCCAAGTGTTGGTGTGATGGTGGCTTGGCCTGGTACATGGGGGCACCAGGACATCAGGTCACAGCTTTCTGGGGTGCTCAGGGGTCAGAAAAGGAGGCAACACTGATGGGATCTCAGGTCTGCACAGCTGGCTATCATTTCCCTGCTGGGCAAGGGGGCAAGGCTGTGTGTCCTGAGGGCCACCCGCTAGGGACACTCTCCCGACATCGGGCATGGGGATGGCTCCGCTGTGTAAGACGGGGCCTCTCTGCGGTCACGCCCTTGGCTTGGTAAAGTTTGTGCTCTACCAAGCACCTATCTGCTGCCACCTGTAGTCCTAGAGACTCTGGGGCTCAGCCAGGGGCTTCAGGTTTCCAGCATAAGGGGTGACCTTGGTATTACTAGTGGCCCAGGAGCCAGAGCCTGCATTTGGTGCTGGTGGCTCATCCCCAGCACCACAGTAGCTGCAGACTCAGGGGCTGCATGGAGTATGTAACCGTCCAGTGCTGGTGCCCCACAGTGGTACCGCTAAGCCTTCAGAGCCTCTCGTGCTAAGCAGCTTTGCTCTCAGTCTCTGGGTTAATTTCATCTGGTGATGACCAGGCTGGCATGAGATGCAAGTGAATTGATCCAGTTGGCCTGTGAGAGGCCTAGGTCAGGGTCAGGGGGTGGGGACCACAGTGTCCTTCTGCAGCAGAACAGCCTTCACCATGATGCACCACGGTGAACTTGGACTGAAGGTGCTGCAGAGCCAAGAAGAGGGGAGAGACCCTTGAGCTTTGCATGCCTCCGCCCTGGCAGGGGTCCCAAAGAACCCTCATCGCTATTACAGGAGGTGAGCCTGGTTGGGACAGTTAGGTATAACCAGTAATAATAACCCATGTAGTTCTTGGGGGACCTGGGGTGGGGTCTGGCCCCTTTGGCTACATATAGCCTAGGAGGCTACACGAGGCTCCTCAGCAAGATAGTTTTTCTGGATTAGGCTAGAGGCCAAGACCTTAACCCCGTTCTCCACGATCGTTCGGATGAGGAACTCAAGTGAGGGCAGAGCCGACAGTGGAGCTGCTTCCTGCAGCTGAGACAGGTGCTCCCTGGGCTCAGGTGGGGAGGCCCATGAGGCCACAAAGCCAGGCAGGGACTACCAGGTCCTAGTTTGTGGCAGGACGTGGCCTGGGCCAGAGCACTGCTCCCATTACTCAAACCGAATGTAAAAGCTGTCCTCTACCTTCCAGATCTGGAACCAAAACAAAACTCCTGTGAGCCACCACGGCCAGCCACACTGCGTGTGTCCAAACCAGAGTGGCCTGTCGGGAAGGGGTGGGACTGGACTGCAGCCACGCACCCCACCACGAGCATGCTCAGAAGACCCCTGTGCAGACACTCTCAGGCTCCCCTGCCAGTCAACGAGAGCTGAGAAAGGCTGTGCCAGGCTGGGTGGACTCAGCTTCAGGTTCTTGGCTGCGAGTCTCCAGGGGCCTGACATCCGCCTCTGGCCAGACAAGAAGCGGATGGTGCCCTTTTGGCCCCAGCGCCACGCTGTCTCCCTCCTCTTTCTCAGCAGGCCTTGGGGTTCTAGGGCAGCCTCGGGCCCCAACTAGTGCTTGTGACACCTGGTCATGCTTAGGTCTGGAGGCAACTAAGGGCAGCAACCCTCAGCCTCCCCAAAAGCAGACGCCATGCGCAGTGGAAGCCAAAATGCCTGGGTTTAAGTCTCAGTCCCCCTGCTTCCCTGTGACACACCCCTGTGTCGACTACATAACCTCTCCATGCCTCAGCGGCCTTGTCTGTAAATTGGGAATAATAATAATAGTACTGACCTCACAGGTTGTTGTGAAAATTAAGTTTAAGAGTGCTTGGGCCAGGCGAGGTGGCTCACATCTATAATGCCAGCAATTTGGGAGGCCAAGGAGGGCAGATCCCCTGAGGTTAGGAGTTCAAGACCAGCCTGGTCAACATGGTAAAACCCCGTCTCTACTAAAAAATACAAAAATTAGCCAGGCATGGTGGTGGGTTCCTGTAATTCCAGCTACTTGGGTGGCTGAGGCAGGGGGAATTGCTCGAACCCAGGAGGTGGAGGTTGCAGCGAGCTGAGATTGCACCACTGCACTCCAGCCTGGGCGACAGAGCAAGACTCTGTCTCAAAAAAAAAGAAAAGAAAAGAAAGAAAAAGAGCACTCAAAATCGTGTCTGGTACATAATGAGCACTCAATAAATGTTGGTCATTATTATTTCTATTGCCCCATGAGGAGACACACATGGTCACCTGCAGCAGGTCCAGGACCATCTCCTGAGCGACCTGTTCGATGGATGCGAGCAAATGAACAGGACTTTGGCCCTGGTGCAGATGCAAGAGGCAGGGCAAAGACAGCTACTGTCAAAGTCAAAATGGGTGGCCAGGCAGCCATGAGACTGTCTCTTATACACATCTAGATGTGTATAAGAGACAGCTAGCAGGCATGGCTAGGGCAGGAAGGAAGCCAGCCCAGGATGGGTGCCCCTATCCTGGATGGGACCCTTGGGACCAGTATCCATTGTCCAGGGCGT
>NW_012104920.1:2321657-2339172 GCF_000951045.1 Mandrillus leucophaeus | reverse complement strand
GCAGTGGCATGATCTTGGCTCACTGCAACCTCCACCTCCCGGCTTCAAGCAATTCTCTTGCCTCAGCGTCCCAAGTAGCTGGGGTTACAGGCGTGCACCACCACGCCCAGCTAACTTTTGTATTTTTAGTAGAGACAGGGTTTCACCATGTTGGCCAGGCTGGTCTTGAGCTCCTGACCTCAGGTAATCCGCCCGCCTCAGCCTCCCAAAGTGCTGGGATTACAGGCGTGGGCTACCACGCCCGGCTAATTTTTGTATTTTTAGTAGAGATGGGGTTTCACCATGTTGGTCAGGCTGGTTACAAACTCCTGACCTCAGGCGATCTGCCCACCTCGGCCTCCCAAAATGTTGGGATTACAGGTGTGAGCCATCGTGCCCAGCCTGTATAGCAACTTTTTAATAGGAGTTTTCAGAACAGTTCCTCCTTCAGAAAAAAACTTAGGAAAATTCCCTATTTTCCCCGTGAAATCACGGGTTTCCGTGGGCACTTTTGCCTCGCAGCTCTGGTCACACATTCCCCTGGTTTGACTTGACTCGAACTCCCTGTAGACGGAGGCACAGAGCACACGCACTTAACTCAGAGCTGAGTACTTTCCATCCTGCTGTGGTCTCATCACCTTTGCACCACAGATAAATTTGTGTGTTTTAGAAAAACAATAACTTTTTTTTTAGCTATTTGTCAGCCACAGGTCATGGTTTCTGTCCAAAGTCTGGCTGCCATCAAAGGTGACCCCTGATGAACTTGCCTGTGTGCTAGGAACAGGAAGGTAAACTTTCTAGGACCTGTACACTACTGGGAACATCAGACGTATTCCGTAAATGTCTGGGTTTGGATGGATTTGGTTGTAATCACTCCTGGTTTTACTCGACTTAAACTTCCCGTGCACTGAGGCACAGAGCGTACACGCTCGGCTCAGAGCTAAGTCACAGGTTTGCCGTGACCTGGCCTGATGAACCCACACGGCCAAGAGGAAGCTCATCCAGCAGTATCAAACTGGCACGTGGGGACCAGCTTATCTTTAATTGCTTTAACCTGCCTGCTCTTGCTCCCTGTGCTGGGAGTTGTGTGGGGTGTCTGGCATCAGAGTGGCTCTGGAGGAATTCAAAGTCACTGGAACCCAAACGCAGATACTAAAGGACAGGACTGTGATATGCCCAGGGGCCACTCAGAGATGGAATGGGGGTTGGAGGGAAAGTCAGGGAAGCAGCATTTGAGCTAGCCTCGAAGGCTGAGGAGGTGGGAAGGTAGAGAATGGCATTCCAGGAAGACGGGACCACGTGTGCGCAAAGCTCAGCGAGCAGCCTGGGGTGGAAGGAACAGGAGGGCAGACTAGCAGGAGACGGGACTGGAGAAAGATCAGGGTCAGACGCGGAGGACTTTGTAAACCTGCCTATTGAGTCTGAAGGCTCTTCTGCAGCTTGGAGGCATAATTAGGTATAATGAGGCCGTGAGCGGCTCAAACTTACTTGAATCTCATGTAAGCAAACTGGAGCCACAGCCAGGCGAACAGCAGCATCACCAGCATGTTGGGAAAGGCAAATGCAAACCAGGAGGCAAAGTTCACGAGGTCCTTGCTGTCGGGAAACAACCTGCAAGGAGACACCGGTCCCCACCTCAGATGCTGAGCCGTGGGGAGCCAGCCCAGCTCTGTGCGTGGGGGCGGAGCAGCAGCTGGGCCCTGAGAGGCGGGCCTGTGTGGGGGCCATGTCCTCCTGAGGTCTAGCCTGTGGCCGGGCGCAGTGGCTCACACCGGTAATTCCAGGACTCTGGGAGGCCGAGGTAGGTGGATCATAAGGTCAGGAGTTTGAGACTAGCTTGGCCAACATGGTGAAACCCTGTCTCCACTAAAAATACAAAAATTACCCAGGCATGGTGGCGGGCGCCTGTAATCCCAGCTACTCGGGAGGCTGAAGCAGGAGAATCGCTTGAACCCGGGAGGCAGAAGTGCAGTGAGCCAAGATCGCGCCACTGCACTGCAGCCTGGGCAACAAAGCGAGACTCTGTCTCAAAAAAAAAAAAAGAAAAGAAAAATACACCTTTTATACACATGCATGTAATTTGACTGATAGCTCTGGGGATCCACAGAGCCCTCAGCAATCTCACCCTGTGGGTTTCTGCAAAGGATAGTCCCCCCACTTAGCAAAGCAAATCTCAAAAGCTTCCCAGAGTGGAGGCTGGAAGAGGGCCACTTCCGCCGCAGGCCCCGTCTCCCATCCCTGGGGCTCTGCTAGCCCCACGGGCTGCCCCTTTTAGCTCAAGAGTGTCAAAGCAGACGCAGAGCTTTCCCCACTCAGCCCAGACAGGCTGCTCTTCCCAAAGAAAGTCACTGGAGAACTGTAAGGATATCATTACAGAAAACACTCCCGAAATTAAAACAAACGGGTTGTTGAACCTCAAGTTTCTGCCCAGCCAGGCTCCAGACCTGTCCTTTCCACCTCTCAGCTCCTGCACCCACTGCCCTCCCCACCCCTGTCCAGGCTCCTGTCTACGAAGGATGGCACCACCTTGTTTCTGTTCCTGCCCACTGCAATTAGTACATACCTCCATTAATACGTTTATTTACCAGACGTGCCTGGAAGCCCCAGGCACCTTGCCACCCTCAACAGACCATGACTACCGCGCGGCAGGGTCCAGGTTTCTCTCCCTCTTGTGATCCCAGTCCCACCCAGCAGGAGGCCAGGTACAGAAATGGGGTCCTCATGGCCTGCATCCCTTTGTGGCCAAGGCTGGAAAGTTCCACACCACCCCATGGTTCACCTGTACACCTCACAAGGGGACCTGTCACCTCAAAGGCAGTCAGTGGGACTATAAGGAAGCAGTGAGGCAGTGAATGACCCAACCCCAGCCCTTCATACCATCTGTAGACCTCAGATATCACGGCACCATCACCATTAGCCACCAAAGGCAGTGAGCCAAGGGAGTGGTGGGGAGTCTTTTAGAGGTGTCTGTTTTCTACAAGTTTCAACCAAGGACCCAGCGTCTGGAAGTACATTGTCATCTGCCATGCCTTTAGCTCAGCGTTCAATCCACACTCTCTCCCTGAGCCAGAATCCCTGAGCCCAGGGCAGGTGGTGGGTCTTGCGTCATAGCAGAAAGCAGACTTGGATGTTGGCTCCCCTGGCATCAGTAGGGGTGCCAGGACACAGAGGCCGGATGGGGCCACATCTTTCCACCCCTGCCAGGCTCCCAGGCCAGGTCTGGCTGCCCCGAGCTCCAGGACTCTGCGGAGGAGCAGAGAGAGATGGGCAGGTCCCTCCAGCCCCGGTACCCACTTTGTAGTCCCCAGAAGGTGTGACCAAGGACTCACTCGTTCATCTGGCCCAGGAGCACCACGTTGGGTCCCGTCCCGGTCAGGGTGGCAGTTCCCCCGATGCTGGCCGCGTAGCAGATGCACAGGGTCATGGCCTTGCACAACCTATTCCAGTCTTGGTCCTCCTGCTGCCCCAGAGCGGGGCCTTCAAAAACCACTTGGCTCCCTGTGGTGGGCACAGCGCTGTCAGCTGAGCCGGTCACGGGGGCTGCCTGCCCAGCCCCGGCTCCTGACTCTGCTGCTGACCTGAGGATTGGGAGATCCCAGCTCTGCTGATTTAGCTGCCCCACTGGGCTCCATAAGAGTTGTTGGCAGGGATGTGCCCAATTCCTCTCTGTAAGCCCCAGGACCTTGCCCTGGGTCTGGCAATCAGGCCGTCAGCCACAGACCCTGAGTCTACTGCTGTGGGCTGGGGATGGTAAGGGGACATGGCAGATGGCATGGCAGATGCTGACTTGCCTCCCTCAGCTTGGCGCCTAGCAGAGAAGCAAGCATGGGACACCAAGTCCAAGACCTATGGGAGCAGAGAGCGGAAGGATTTGAGCTGCTCAAGGAGGTCAGAGAAGGCCTCCTTGAGGATGAGCAGGAGTAGCAAGGAGTGAGGGGCACCCGTAAGTGCTTGAAAGATGTCCAAATGAATAATCAGGTGAACACACTGATTTCTGCAAGTGATGGGAACGGAGGGTGGGACTTTGTTCAAAGCTCTATTAAAGGATCTAACTTTTATGCAATAATCCCCTTCCTAAAACTTACGACAACAGTAGTTTCTATTTTTTTTTTTCTCTATGCGTGTTTAAAGGAGGGTTCCAGGAAGCAGACAGGGAGAAGGGGGTGGCCAAAGCATGTGCCAGCAGAGGGAGGGGAAGGCTGCTGTTGTGGCCTGGCAGTGCCCTGGCCAGGGGCTCACCTGGCAGCTCACTGGCCTTGCCCTTGTCCACCAGCTCCAGGCCGGCCTCGGTGGCTGCGCTTGTGGCTTCCATCTGCTGCAATATGGCCTCCACAATGGGCACCATCATGGCCGTGGTTGCCGTGTTACTGATCCACATGGACAGGAAGGCGGTGACGCCCATAAAGCCCAGCATCAACCTGCAGAGGAGGGGCAGGGAGGAAAGCCAGAGAATCCCCACCCCACCCCCATACTTCCTAGGAAGCAGCTGGGGACTGGGTCCACCCCTGCAGGGATGCACAGGTGTTGAGGCCAATTCAAGATCGGATATTCGAATAGGGATGACAGTTTGAGAGCCTCCCCTCCCTCCCTCCTTCCCTTCTTTGCCTCCTCCATTCCTCTCTCCCTCCCGCCTCTCCCACACACATTCCTGATGTCTACTCTGCTTGCTTCTGGGGTTACCAAGAGGCCTCAGATCCAGTCGTGGTTCTAAGGAGCACCCCTGCCCCACCATCTAGCAGGGGAAGCCCAGGCATCCAGATGGTGCCAACTCAATATGAGCTTGCCCTGGGGTATGCCGGAATACCCCTACGTGCAGGCAGCCCCAGCTTCCCACTTCTGGCTAGGAAATTCCCACCCACTCCCAAACCCTGCCTCACCTCTCAGAAGTTCAGAAGGGCTAAGCAGAGTAGGGGTAAGGTGAGCTGGGGAGGGAGCTTGGGAAAGTGTGACTCTTCTCCCGCTGCCACTCCGTCCCCGCCATCTCCCCTCCGCCCCCGCATATACACTTTGACCCCTCCATGCTGCAGTGGAACTGATCACACAAACAGTATTCAGAAAATACACTCCCTTTGCTTATAACCCCTGCTCCCTTCTCTGCCGTCTATCAGGAAGACTCCTCATGGTCCTTCAGAGCCTGCCCAAGCAACGTCCCTCGCCCGGGACCACCCTCTCAGTGTGCACCAGGTGGGGCTGGTCTGGCCGTTCTCAATCCTCCTGCTTACTCTCATCGCTGTGCTGGGTTCAAAGCACCTGTTTCCACGTCTGCTCTCTCCTTAGGCTGTGAGTAGGGCAGGACCTGACTCTGCTCTGTGGCTCCACACGCCCCAGCTGTCCAAGGCTAGGGGCAGAAGGAGCTTGACTACTCTCAGCCTGCGGGCCCTGTTGCAGCCAGGCTCCTCCTCAGGGCTCCTAGTTCACCCGGGGGTAGGAGCAGGGGCAGGGATAGGAGCCTGAAGAAGGGACCTAGAAGCTGTTCTGCACCAGGGCCCAAGCTGCTGTCCTCACAGGCGGACATTATGGACCCATTAAAAAAAAAAAAAAAAAAAAAAAGCCTGGGACCCAGGCTAGGAGGACGGGGAGAGTTTGCATGAATGGAGTTGTCTTAGAAGAACCAAGGCTTCTACATGCTATTTCAAGGCACCAAGGGTGTCTCACATACAGGTGACCCGCAGGACAGCAAGTGCCTTGGACAACTGGAGATCATGCTCAGAGGAGCCGGGTGGCAGGAAGGAGAGAGAAGCATGTATGAACTTGGGTTTGGAAGTGGAAGCTCTCCAACTTCATTCTGGAAGTGCTCCAGAATGAAACCCACTGGAGTGGCCTCCCACCCAAGCTGGCCACTCAAGGGGGCCAAGAAAAAGAATTCTGAGGGCCCCGAGGTCCACTTTCCTGGGGTCTCTCGTTTCTAGAAAATACGATGGCTTTTGATTTGACGCTAAACCAGTCACTAGAAGGAATCAATGCCAGGATGTGTAACAGAGATCAGAGAGCCACAAAGCTCCCTGCTCAGGGGAGTCTGAGGCACCCAGGGAGCCCCGGGCATGGGTCAGGGCAGGCCAGCGTCTGTGTGTGCTCGGGGTCTAGCACAGCCCCCGGCACAGGGGCGTCTCAGGAGGAATTTACCGTGAACTGACCGGGAGCTGACTCCCAAGGGCTGGGCCTGGGACATGGCATCATTGAGGGGACACATTGCCTCAAAAGGATGATGTGCCCTGAGTTTCTGATTAGAGAGGACACAGACCTTATCAGAGAAGCTGGGTCCAATCCCCGTGTGTCCATGAGCAAATCACTTTACCCCTCTCTGCCTCCAATTCCTCATCCACAGAATGTGGGCGGTAAGAAGAATCCTCAGCTCTCAGAGTTGTGAGAATTAAATGAGGCAATGAATAAGCTTCTGGCATCATGCCTGGGGCCTTGTAGACACTCAATATACGCATTATGATCGTGATTGATTATGGCTATGATTATGGTTATATTGACTCCATGGCTTGGCTGGAAATGGCCAGCTAGATTGGCAGGGGAGATCTTGAAAATGGAGAGGGAAGCTGGGGTACTGAATGATGTCAGGGAGATAAGTTAAGAAGCTTCTTTGCAGTGGGAATAGATGCTCCAGCTTGGAGAGAGGACCTTTCTGTTTCCCCATGAGCTGGGTGGTTGAGCCACTTCTGGCCTGCTTCCCCTACCCCATCAGACACAGCTTGATCCAGCCTCTATCCAATTTGTTCCGTGTGGAACCCTGCAGCTAGCTGCCTCCCCCAGGAAGCCTTCCAAGCCTGCGAGGACTCTTGCTGACCCACCTCCTCTGGATTCAGAGGACCCTTACTTACTGCTGCTCACTGTGTGCCACCACCACGCATGCATTTAGTCTCTCCAGCTAAAGCTATAATGTGCCCCACCCAGCCAAGTCCAGGTAAGCCCATGGCCAGCCCTCACCAGCGGGCGGCCCGGTCTGTGCCACCCTCCACCCCCTTGCAGCCCTGGGGCTCATGCAGAGCCACGTGGCAAGAGAGAGAAGGCGTAATTACTGTGCAGGCTTGGCCCCCACCCAGAGGAGCGTGCGCAGGGCTATCCTCTTGTGCAGGTTCCAGCGCTCCACAGCCACGGCCACGATGAGGCCGCCCAGGAACAGCATGTTGGTGTCCTTCATGTACTGGACACACACCTGGAGCGTGGCACGAAGGCCCCATCAGGGCTGCCCCTTGCCACACACTAGAGCCACCCAAGTCCCAGATGCTGACTTCAGGGACCACTTGGAGTGGGGATGCAGGCCCGGGTGGTGTCTCCCTGCCAGGGAGAACCCACAATGGAGAGTTTTCCGGTCACCCCCAGGCCTGTGCGGCTCACAGAGAGGACCACAGAAAAAGACAAGGGGAGAACCAGGAAGTCACCAGGATCCCCTCGGTCTGCTTACCTGCTTGGAGTCCAGAATCTGGAAGAGTGGGAAAAGCAAGACAGGCATGAGAGAGGTGACAGCCAGAGGGATGACTTCTGTGCACCAGTAAATGGCCATGAGGATGATGACGTAGGCGCACCTGACAAACTGAAGAGACAGTCCTGAGGCTTCGGCATGTGGCCGCCTCACTCTCCCCACCCCCGGAACCCTCCGGACGGCAGCTGGCGTGGATTGTCAAGACACAGGGGTGATCTCAGAGGGAATCCACTCAAAGTCATCCTGTTCCCCAGCCCTAGTCAGCACAGCTTTCTGAGGTCAGGCTGGGGAGGCAGGCATAGGATCTATCCTCAAAGGACTCCTGCCCCATTCCCACCCCTCCTCCCTGCCTCCCTCCTTTCCAGAGGTGTGGTTCTAGGCACGTTCTTTGATCTTCTCAAACCTTGGATTAGCTACCTCTCAAAAGAAAAGATCAAGAATAGGACAAGGAAGAAAAGGAAAAAGGAGGAGAAGGAGGAGGAAGGGATAGAAGAAAGAGAGGAAGGGGGACAGAGGAGGAAGAAAAGAAAGGAAGAAGAGGAGAAGGAAAAGAAGATTAAAATATCTGTTACTTTGGTTTTTTTTTTTAAGATGGAGTTTTGCTCTTGCCACCTAAGAGGCCATTATTCTAAGAGAAGTGACTCAGGAATGGAAAGCCAAATACTGCATGTTCTCACTTATAAGCGGGAGCTAAACTACGGGTACCCAAAGGTATATAGCGTGGTAGAATGGATACTGGAGACTTAGAAGCAGGGAGGGTGGGAGGGGAGTGAGGGATTGAAAAACTACATATTGGGTACCACATACACTACTTGGGTGATGGGTGCACTAAAATCTCAGACTTCACCGCTATACAATTCATCCATGTAACCAAAAACTACATGTACCCCTAAAGCTATTGAAATAAAAATAATAATTATTATATAATAAAACTAGCCACCTCCCTAGGTTGTTTTATCTTTCATTGGCTTTTTTTTTTTTTTTTTTATGAGACAGAGTTTCAATCCTATTGCCCAGGCTGGAGTGCAACGGCACGATCTCAGCTCACTGCAACCTCCACCTCCTGGGTTCAAGCGATTCTCCTGCCTCAGCCTCTGGAGTTGGCATTACAGACGTGCGCCACCACGCCAGGCTAATTTTTGTATTTTTAGTAGAGACGGGGTTTTGCCATGTTGGTCAGGCTGATCTTGAACTCTTGACCTCATGATCTGCCCACCTCAGTCTCCCAAAGTGCTGGGATTACAGGCGTGAGCCGCTACGCCCAACCTCAGAGTTCCTTCTTAGATGTCTCCCTGCACCCCCTCCACAGTCTGGTTTGCGCCCTTCTTCTAAGTACCCTCCCCAGCCATTAGCATATGGGGTTGTCACTGTTTCCTCAACTGTCCTTCTACCACCACAACCAGTGCGTGACTCGAGAGCACAAACAGCACAGTGAGTCCTCACTTAACATCATTGATTGGTTTTTGGAAACTGCAATGCGTAAGCGAAACAACGTAAGCCAATATTCCCATAGGCAAATTGCTAGAAACAACAGTTAAATTTCTATAGCGTATTTCTGGTCACAAAAACATCACGGAGATCCTAAATAAGGACCAAAACACTTCCAATATTAAACACGGAAAGGAATGTGAGCTATACATATGCTTAAGAAACATTAATAAAAACAAGTTAGATAATTATCCAGTTACGGCAGGTCAGGGTCTTGGGTGGCCAGAGCCTGTCCTGGCAGCTCAGGGTACAAGGTAGATACCAGCCCTGGATAAGATGCCATCCCATTGCAGAATGCACAATGAACGCACACCCACACTCATTCAGATGGGGACCCTGCAGACACTCTAATTCACCTAACGTGCACAGGTTTGGGATGTGGAAGGAAACCACAGTAGCTGGAGAAAACCAATGCAGACAACGAGGATAACGTGCAAACTCCACACAGACAGTGGCCCCAGCTGGCAATCATTTTCTTTTCTTTCTCTCTCCCTCTTTTTTTTTTTTTTTTTGAGACAGCGTCTCGCTCTGTTGCCCAGGCGGGAGTGCTATGGCACAATCACAGCTCACTGCAGCCTCCACCTCCTGGGCTCAAGGGATCCTTCCTTTCCCCTCCTCCTCCCATCAACATTATAATGAAATGATGTTGAATGAATCGACATTACTCAAGAACCTGCTGTATTTGTAGATCACTGTCCTCGGCATCCAGAACAGGTTTAACACTTACGATATCTTTACAAATGCTTATTTATTTATTTATTTATTTATTTATTTTTGAGACAGAGTCTTGCTCTGTCCCCAGGCTGGAGTGCAGTGGTGCGATCTAGGCTCACTGCAGCCTCTGCCTCCTGGGTTCAAGCAATTCTCCTGCCTCAGTCTCCTGAGTAACTGGGATTACAGACAAGTGCCATCACGCCCAGCTAATTTTTGTATTTTTAGTAGAGACGGGATGTCACCATGTTGGCCAGGATGGTCTCCATCTCCTAGCCTGATGATCCACCTGTCTTGGCCTCCCAAAGTGCTGGGATTACAGGCGTGAGCCACCGCGCCCGGCCATCTTTGCAAATGCTTATTAAAGGAATCAATAGCATTCATCTGAGTTTAACTCTGACAACGCTGCGGAAGAACAGATGCACCTGTACACAATGCCTGCTTCTCATCACCCAGAAGAGCGTATGCATTATTTGCACGAAACATTGCAGGAAGACTTAGAAATTCCTTGTCGGGGTTGTGTTATCAGCCACAAGAAATACATCTTTTTCAGCATCCCACAAGCAACCCAGGGCACCTCCCTACTGGCAAGGCAGGGTTACTCAGCCTCGGCACACTGACATTTTGGGTTAAACGATTCTTTGTTATGGGGGCTGTGTACTGCAGGATGTTTAGAGCACCGCTGGCTTCCACCTGTGAGATGCCAGTAAGACTGTCTCCATTTGGGACGGCAAAAAATGTCTCTGTACTTTGCCAAAGGTCCCCTGTTGTGGGGCAGGGTGAGGGCAGGAGAAAGGATCAATGCTGGTTGACAGCCACTGAACTAAAGGCGGAACAGCAGCGTGACTGGAAACCCAGGCTTTGACACCAGACAGATATGATTGGCGCCCGCTGTCAGCCACTGTCTGGCCTTTGGCAGCCACTAACTTCTTTGGGCCTTGGTGTCAGGGGTGTACCACTGGGCAGGCCGTGAGAATGATCCCCTCCAGGGGCAGACAACGAGAGGGCGCATCGGAGAGAATTTCAAAACGATAATATTAGCTAAACATTAGTTTGCTTCTTACTATCATCAGGTGATAGCAATTCTAAACAATGTAGCTCGTAAATTACTCCTCCTGCTCCCAATCCTGGCCCCTATCCCCTCTTGTTTCATGTCTTCATCTGCAAATCGTGGATTTAAGAGTCCTCGTTCTTCCCATATGGCGCACAAAGTCCTCGGTAACTTTTGATTCTCTAAACTTAGAAGCAGTAGGTGGCGTGCGTCACCAGTGTACACTGTGTGTTCCTAGAGGAGTCAAACAGACCCACTAGGAAAGAGGATGAGACACAAGGTTAACTGCCCCCTCACCTCCATGCCACTATTTGGAAGCCCAGGAGGTGCCTCATCCCTGAAGTCAACAGGCTTGATCCCCCTAGTCTAGAATGCCTCCACAGTGTCAAGGGAGAGGGCAGGATGGGAAGCAGATGTTAGAAAAGTTTAACACTAACAAGTAAGGGTGTCCTGACACACCACCTAATGAAAAAATGCAGGCAAAACCTACTGTGTGTGTGTGTGTATTTGTGTGTGTGTGTGTGTGTTTGGGAAGAGAGAGAGGAGATTGATTGGTTTCTGGAAAGATGTTCATCAAAATATGAATAACTTATGGGATTTGAGGGTATTTTAATTTTTATTTTATACCTTACAGATTTGTTAAAAAAAAAACTTTTACATTTTAATAAAATAAATGATACAATAAATTTATCATTTATTGTATTAAATTTTTTTTAATAAAAAAGGACCCAGAGAAAGGATAGAGAAAGTGGAGCAGAGGTGAGACCAGGAGGGAGTCCAGGTAGAGACAGGAGAACTGGAGACAGCCGGTGAGGAGAGGGGCCTGGGTGTTGGGAGAGGGTGGCGTGCCCTGGGAGTCACCTCCTGGCAAGGACTGTGTTGCTCAGGCTGCCAAGGTCCTGCCAGCTTCTCACCAGCTTCCCAGCTGCCCTGCCTGTGCTGTGTACCCTCTGGGTTTCCTTCACAATGGGGTGGCCATGGAGGGTGGACGCATGGTGACCAAAACAGGCGCAAAGGGAAAAAACAAGAAGACAACGTCCAGGGTCCTCACCCAACCCCGTCAGAAGGAGAGCTCATGAAGGCAGCCTTTGGAAGGACTCTCCCTGGGTTCTCTGCTTCTCTTCCCTGGTCCTCATTCACAGGACAGCTTAATCTCTCTCTCTCTCTCTCTTTCTCTCACACACACACACACACACACACACACACACTGAGTTGCGGTTTCCAGCTCAGGGTGTGTGTGTGTGCTTGTGTGTTTTTGTGTGTGTGTGTTTGTGTGTCTGTGTGTGTTTTGTGTGTTTATGTTTGTGTGTGTTTGTGTGTTTTTGTGTGTTTTGTGTGTGCGTTTGTGTCTGTGTTTGTGTGTGTGTTTGCACGTCTGTGTTTGTGTGTTTTGTGTATTTGTGTGTGTTTTCTGTTTGTGTGTCTGTGTGTTTGTGTGTGTTTGTGTGTCTGTGTGTTTGTGTGTGTGTTTGTGTTTGTGAGTGTGTGTGTGTGTGTGTGTGTGTGTGTGTGAGAGTGGGGTCTCCTGGGGCAGGAATGTCAGCCAAGTTACTATAATCATTTCCAGGGAAGGTCACTCCCTACCAGCAGAGGTGAAGTCGCAGCTCTCCTGCCTGGCTCCTTCCCCTGGACAATAACAGCCCCAAACTTCTTGCTAGGGAGGAAGTGTGGCTGCTCACAGGTGGTGCGGCAACTGCAGAGCCTCCACAGTTGGATCTGCTGTCCTTGACCCATCCAGGGCCTGTGCTAGGCCCACCCAAGGGCTCTTCCCAGTCTCCCCCTCCCCCATCCTAGGAACCGACGTTAATCCCTTTTGATTCCCAAAGCCTTAAAGTGTCAGAACCAAACCGCCTAGCCCCATTGTACAGATGAGAACACCAAGGCCCAGAGAGCACAGGCACTTGGCTAAAGTCACACAGATGAGAGAATGGAGGAAGTCCAGTTCTCTTGCAGGTTGGCTTCCTGACACCCCAGTGCACTCCCTTCCTCTAGAGCTCCCCCCAGAGCATCCCCTGAAGAGCTCCTCTGTTTCCCAAACCTGCCTGGGGAGGGGAGCGGGGGAGCTGGAGGTTTCCTGTCTGGGCCCAGAGTGAAAGGGCTGAAAGAAGGAACGAGGAAGGAGCAGCCAGCAGCCACAAAAGGCTTCAAAGGGCTCGGGCCTCTGCCAAACTGGCTGTGCACAGCCCAGTGGAGCCTGCCCCCACCCTGCGGCCAAGGCCATTCATTCTCTGTCTCCCTCACAGAAGCATTAGGAGACTAGGGCCTGGGAGGAAGCTTCCCTGCGACTCCAGGTCCTGCCACCCAAGGCGTGAGCTCTGGGAATGTGTCCCGCCTCCTGCTACAGCCCCAGCAGGCAGCAGGAAAAGCAGGCCAACCCCGACCTGCCTGCAGCCTGGGGCAGGATTATGAATCAGATGTGGCGCTTCAGGTTGGAAGAAATGTGGATCACAGATAGAGACACTAAGGCCCAAGGAAGGACCAGAGAGTGGCAAAGACAGCGCAGGATCCACGTGGGTGATGATTTTTTTCCTGTAGGTCCCTCCTGACGGCGGAAGTCACCTACAGCTTGAAGTCTTCTGTGGCGAAGGGAAAAGACAGGAGAGAGAGAGGGAAAGGCAAACTCCCAGGTTCCCTGTTGGCGCAGGTGGCATTCTGGGAGGAAACGGGGTTATGCACTGTGGGGAGATTTAATTCGGAGCCAGCGGCTGAGCCTAAGGCTGGGATCTGTGTGACTGAGATCTGTGCTCACTTTGAGGTTTCTGTGCTTGCCTGGACGGCTCTTGCGCCCTGGGATCTGTAAACCCCAAGGGTGGTGCGCCCTGGGGTCGCCATGCCCCTCGGATTCTTTACAGGGCACCTCCTATCTGGCACCTGGAGCTCCTGAGTGCGCGCGCCCCGGGAGAGCTGTGCCCCCGGTGAAATCCGTGCGCTCCAGCTCAGGGCTCCCGGATTCGGTGCCCCTTAGTGGGCACCGGGCGCCCGGTGTCCGAAGGGCTGCCTGGAGATGCAACTGACCTTGGCGGGCATCAGAATGACGAGTGGCAGTAGCAGGAGCGGGGTGACGAACAAGATCACGAAGGACTTGAACTTGGAGACATAGCTCAGCGCCGAGGCCATCGCGCGGGAGGGAGACTGGCGGGCGAGACGAGTGAGGGGCAGCTAGAAGCGCCGCGGGCTTAAGAAGGGGCCGCAGTCCCTGGGGATTGGGGAGGGGGCGGTGACAACTCCGCCCCGCACGGGGGCGCCTCCCCACGGCCCTGGGGCGGGGCCACCCCTCGGGGTCGGTAGGACGCGCCTGCCCCCAGTTCTGCCACCCGGCGGCGGCGGGAGGCGTCTTTGGACTCTAACGCTTCGGGCCAGCCCTCTAGGGGCAGCCTGGGCCCTACTACCTCGCGCTCCCCAGCCTCTGCTGCGCTACCCGGGCAGAGGTGCGTCCCGGGGCTGCCAAGAGGGGCGTGTTTAGGTCACTGGTGCTACCCGCTTTGGCGTGAGGCGCCCTCCCGCGTCCGCACCTGCTCTTTCCTGGGCTCTGAAGGGTCCCGGATGAAAATCTCTGCAGGCCTCTGGGTCTCTCAGGTCCATCTCCCCGATCTCCCTCTCCTTCCCATCTCCTTACTTCCGCCCCAACCATGTCTCTCCGG
The DNA here is from genome assembly GCF_000951045.1 of Mandrillus leucophaeus. NCBI lineage: Eukaryota > Metazoa > Chordata > Mammalia > Primates > Cercopithecidae > Mandrillus > Mandrillus leucophaeus. The sequence goes on along the minus strand of NW_012104920.1, from coordinate 2,324,873 downwards.
GAGGTGTCCCCGCACGCCCCGCGCCCTCTGCACCGCGGGCCTCCCTGGCTTCCTCGCCACATACGCCCCGCTCTGGGTGCAGGACCCCCTTTCCCCGCTCGCACTCTCTGCCCCTGAGCTCCTGGGCGATCGCAGGGGCAGGCCAGGCCACTGTCCTCCGCGGTCCCAGGGGCTCTCGCGCTCCAGTGGACACTGCGCCCCGCGGACACCGGCGGGCAGATGCGGACGCGCGTCTTGGAGGGGCCCCACCGAGCCCCAGCAGCCACAGCTGCCCACCCGACCCAGGTCAGAGGGAAACGGAGGTCTAGAGAGGAAGGGACACAATTAAGGCGACACTGAGACAGTCGCCCATGTATTCATTCAGCCCACCAGGCAACAGACGGGTACTGAGCACCTCTTCTCCGCGACGCCCTGTTTTGGGCACTGCAGACACACGGATGCAAAGACATCCCCACCTCTGTGATTTTCTTCTTTCCTCTCTTCTGCCTGCCTCTCACTCTGCAACTTCCTTTCGGGGAGTCTCTTCCATGCTGGTGGCTTAACCACAGCCTGCTCCTTAGTGATTACCATCCTGTGCCTTCAACCCAGCCATGATGCCAGAGTCCCAGATTTCCGTATGTCCAACCTTCCGCAGACTGGAGGTGTCTCGGGCCGAAAATTCAACACATCCTGAATCAAGCTCATGAGTTCCTTTCTGTGACCTGCACCCAAGGACATGCATTCCCCCAAGCCCATCCGTAATTGCCCTCCTCCTGTCCTCCTCTCTTTGTGATTCTCATTTATATAGCCCTAGGTTTTCCCGCCTTTCCTCTTGTCCCCAGGGCACTTCGCACAATTTGTACCTCTTATATTTATTGGTGTAACTTTTTTTTTTTACTTTTTATTTTTTAAGTGTTATTTCATTTTTCATTGACAAATCATTGCCTATATTTACAGGGTACCATGTGGTTTTTCAATATATGTATAATTGTGGTGTGTTCAAATCAGGCTAATGAGCATATTTATCACTCAAATATTTATCATTTCTCTTGTTTTTGTTGTTTGTTTGTTTGAGGCAGAGTTTTGCTCTTGTCACCCAGGCTGGAGTGCAGTGGCGCGATCTTGGCTCACTACAGCCTCTGCCTCCCAGGTTCAAGTGAATCTCCTGCCTCAGCCTCCCAAGTAGCTGGGATTACAGACATGCTCCACCATGCCTGGCTAATTTTTTGTATTTTTGGTAGAAACGGGGTTTTACCATGTTAGCCAGGCTGGTCTCGAACTCCTGACTTCAGGTGATCCACCCATCTCGGTCTCCCAAAGTACTAGGATTACAGGTGTGAGTCACTGCACATGGCCCAAATATTTGTCATTTCTTTGCGGTGAGAACATTTAAAATATCTTGTAGCTATTTTAAAAGACATGATACATTATGATGTATTTTCTATTTACTGTCTGTTTTATTCATCACCACCTGTCTAGCTAGTGCCTTTCCCAGTACCTAATCCAGGGTGTGCACTCAAACCTTTTTTTCTGGGATGCATGAATGACAGCAAGTAAACAACTTCAGTTCTTTTTTCTTTTTTTTAAATTTTACTTTAAGTTCTGGGATACATGTGCAGAATGTGCAGGTTTGTTACATAGGTATACATGTGCCATGGTGGTTTGCTGCACCTATCAACCCGACATCTAGGTTTTAAGCCCCACATGCATTAGGTATTTGTCCTAATGCTCTCCCTCCCCTTGCCCCACACCCCCCAACAGGTCTCAGTGTGTGATGTTCCCCTCCCTGTGTCTACGTGTTCTCATTGTTCAACTCTCATTTATGACTGAGAACATATGGTGTCTGGTTTTCTGTTCCTGGATTAGTTTGCTGAGAATGATGGCTTCCAGCTTCATCCATGTCTCTGCAAAGGACATGAACTAATCCTTTTTTATGGCTGCATAGTATTCCACGGTATATATGTGCCACATTTTCTTTATCCAGTCTATCATTGATGGACATTTGGGTTGGTTTTAAGTCTTTGTTATTGTAAATAGTGTGCATGTGTCTTTATAGTAGCATGATTTATAATCTTTTGGGTATATACCCAGTAATGAGATTGCTGGGTCAAATGATATTTCTGGTTCTAGATCCTTGAGCAATCGCCACACTGTCTTCCACAATGGTTGAACTAATTTACACTCCCACCAACAGTGTAAAAGTGCAACTTCCGTTCTTAATACAACTGCTTCCAAGGCGATTCACCAGAGCATGGACTCTGAGGCTAGAGTGCCTGGGCTTATATCCTGCCCTAGCTCATCCTGGCTGTGTGCCTCAGACAAGTTGCCCTGTCTGAGCTTATCCTGTCATAAATGGAGATAATAGCACCAACTTTGATTTTAAACGGCTGTTTTGGAAATTATATGAGTTCATGCTCAGAGAGTGCTTAACTCAGTGCATTGGCATATAGTCGGCTGTTAGTAAATATCTGTTCTTGCAATTGTATGCAAAATACCCTGGTTGGTGGGGCCTTAGGAGAAGGATCCACCAACTCAGCCTAAAGTAATTAAGGAAGGTTTCACAGAGGAGGTGGCATTTGAGCTAAGACTTAATGGCTAAGTAATAATTTGCCAGGCAGCAGTGGAGGACAATCAAAATTAGCACCAAATGAAAAAGAATGTTAAGATTGTTAAGAAAAATTCCAAGGTCAAAGTGCTACAACAACAACAACAACAACAAAAAGTCAAATGAATGGAGAGATTATACCAAGTTCATGGATAGGGAGACTAAACATTGTAGGACTACCCATTTCTCTAAAATTAACCCATACATTCAATTCAATTCCAATTAAAATCCCAACAGGATTTTGGGTTAACAAGCCTAAGATTCAGTTTAAATAGCAGGTAAGCCAAGAATAATAAAGACACTTCTGGAAAAACATAGGGGAAATCGTTATTTAGACTTGAAGAATGACTAAGTTGTAATACTCGATGTAATCATTAACTGTTGGCATGAGGTTAGGAAAATAGTAGAATAGAGCCTAGAAATAGACCCATGGTTGCCTGGAAACTTTATTTACAACAGAGATTGCATGATCTACCCAATGTGTATTCTCAGTTGCTGGATCAATTAGTTTTTAGCAATACAGACATTTTTCTTTCACTAAGTATGCTACACACATGTAGGAGAAGTTTGAGCATAATTTCTAATAATAAAGTTATTTCTGATTTTTTTTTTTTTTTTTTTTTTTGAGATGG
>NW_012104920.1:2317973-2319677 GCF_000951045.1 Mandrillus leucophaeus | reverse complement strand
TGGGAGACTGAGGCAGGAGAATCGCTTGAACCCAGGAGGAGGAGGTTGCAGTGAGCCGAGATCACGCCACTGCACTCCAGCCTGGGCAACAGAGTGAGACTCCATCTCCAAAACAAAACAAAAAGGAAAATTGTGATACTAGGCTAGGCACTGTGACTGGTGCCTGTAATCCCAGCACTTTGGGAGGCCAAGGCAGGCAGATCGTTTGAGTTCAGGAGTTTGAGACCAGCCTAGGCAACATGAGGAGACCCCCATCTCTACTAAAAATACAAAAACTTAACCGGGTGTGGTGGGAGGGTCGCTTGAGCCCAGTGGGTGGAGGTTGCAATAAGCCGTGATCGCTCATTGTGATGAGATTGTGACATGCAGACAAGCCAAGAAGTGCAGTAGGTGATTAGGATTTTCTTAGATTTTGGATGCTTTCATTTGTATCTTACTTATTTAAACTTACTTAAACTTACTTAAATAAGTAAGTTTATTTACACTTACTTGGGCATGGTATGTGAGTATTTCTATGGACAGAGCTGCTCCATTGGTCAGTAGAGTAGCCTTATCAGTCCCCCCCCCGCCATTTTAACTTGGGAACACTGTTTTATTTATAAACAAGCTTTGATTGCTAAAAAGGCAGGTCCTGAATGTTGTCAATAGAAGAGAGTATTGATCAGCGTTCCCTGGGTTAGACTTACAACTAACTATATTTTTGGGGGTGCCGCAAGTCAGCTGGGAGTCTATGGTTTGGCAACTCTGCTCCAGGCTGTAGGTAGATGGTGGGCGACTCCATGGTCCTCTCGTTCCGTGCTGTGGAGGGGCTTCACCCAGATTGAGGAGGCAGAGGTTCTTGGGGACATGTTCTCATCACAGGAGCCAAGAGTGCTGGTGGGAATCTGCAGTACCTCTAAAAGCTTCTGCTCAGGTACAGCACGCTCACCTCTTTCACCTTCTGCTAGCCAATGCAAGTCTCATGGCCAAGTCCAAAATCAATGGAGTTGGGGAAATATACTGTGTTTATAGGGAGGGGTGGCAAAAGTGGGGGGAATTAATCATTGTGAACAAATAATATAATCTACCACCCACAGTAAATATTATTAAGTCCAGTGTCTCTCTCTTTAAAGCGTGTGGACATGGTATCAACTTACGTGAGTTAGAAGAGCTCAGTTCTATGAGTTATATAAATTTGAAGATGATTGGCACAGGGATGATAATTAACATATATATTCAAATTAGAAAATGAAATCAGACTCTTTTGGGGGGCCGGAATTTAGTCTGATTCAGGTGATTAATTTGACAGTCAAGACTAACTTTGCCAATTAGGGTTTACAAAGGATGCTTCCCATAACCAGCTGAGCTAAATTTGTAGCTCCGAGGTTTTGACAAAAGTATATTTAAAACACATGCTACCGGAAAATCATTTTCTATCATGTTGGCCAACGTGTGTTGAAATTAACATTTTTATTACCCAAGAGCTTTCTGAGTATACTGAGTCTTAAAAGATGCTTCTCGGCCGGGCGCAGTGGCTCACGCCTGTAATCCCAGCACTTTGGGAGGCTGAGGCAGGAGGATCATGAGGTCAGGAGATCGAGACCATCCTGGCCAACATGATGAAACCCCGTCTCTACTAAAAATACAAAAAATTAGCCTGGCGTGGTGGTGGGCGCCTGTAGTCCCAGCTACTCAGGAGGCTGACGCAGGAGAATGGCGTGAACC
>NW_012104920.1:2313188-2315068 GCF_000951045.1 Mandrillus leucophaeus | reverse complement strand
TTTTTTTTTTTTGTATTTTTAGTAGAGATCGTGTTTCACCATATTGGTCAGGCTAGTCTCGAATTCCTGACCTCGTGATCTGCCTACCTTGGCCCCCCAAAGTGCTGGGATTACAGGTGTGAGCCACTGTGCCCAGCTTATTTCCAATTTTTTAAATTTACGAGTCTTATTTAATTATTCCCAAGAGCTGAACATAAGAGTTCAATTTATGCACACAAATTTATTTACCAAAGGAAAGCCCTGCCTCTTGTCATACTCCTACTTCACAGATAACTTAACATTTTAGCCACATACTACATTGCACTATAAAAAATGAAGTAATGAAAAAGAAAGTGCATCCAGATTTATACCTTGTATTGGTAACTTACCATAAAATGCATAAACTATATTAGGTCATGATAATTTTATCTTGATGTAGCTACTTTTAGTAACCTGTTAAGGGAGGAGACCACCCCCTCATATTGTCTTATGCCCAATTTCTGCCTCCAAAGAAAAAAGAAGTAAAAACTAAAAGGCAGAAATGAAATCCACAGGCAGACAGCCCAGCGCTGCGCCCTGGGCCCTGTAGTTAAAGATCGACCCCTGACCTAACTGGTTATGTTATCTATAGATTCCAGGCATTGTACAAATTCCTGTCCTGTTCTGTTTCATTCTGATTACCGGAGCATGCAGCCCCCAGTCACATACCCGCTGCTTGCTCAATCGATCACAACCCTCTCACGCAGACCCCCTTAGAATTGTGAGCCCTTAAAAGGGACAGGAATTGCTCACTCAGGGAGCTTGGCTCTTGAAATAGGAGTCTTGCTGATGCTCCTGGCCGAATAAACCCCTTCCTTCTTTAACTCAGTGTCTGAGGAGTTTTGTCTGTGGCTCATCCTGCTACACTATCATCAGGTTGTGTTCTGAATCAGTATTTCTCAAAATATAAATCCAGACATTAGAATATGCTTCTTGAATACGAAAATAAATTATTCCCTGACTTAAAGTATGTTACTTACCTACATAAAACTATTTGGAAATATTTATTTATAATGGTATATAGTACATAATTGTGTGATGCAACTTTTTCCCCAATTGAATCATTTAATATAATTTTAATCTTAAAACTGAGATAGTAAACATTTACTTTTTGGTATAAAAATTCTAAAATGTGGTGTGTTACATTAATTTGACCTCAGGTTCATTTTGCAGTTACCGGAGAAATGGCACCCTCTGTACTGTTTTGTAACACCTCATGAGTCAAACTATTTCAAAATAAAAAGAAGTTTTAATTCATGGCAAATAAAAAATATATCTCAGACTGATGAATCCAATTATTTCCAACTTATTTTGATTTTAATTTTTAATTTTTATTATTTTATTTTATATTTATTTATTTATTTATTTTTGAGATGGAGCTTTGCTTTTTTGCCCAGGCTGCAGTGCAGTGGTGTGATCTTGGCCCACTGCAATCTCCGCCTTCCAGTTTCAAATGATTCTCCTGCCTCAGTCTCCCAAGTAGCTGGGATTACAGGCACCCGCCACCACCCCCAGCTAATTTTTGTATTTTTAGTAGAGATGGGGTTTCACCATGTTGGCCAGGCTGGTCTCGAACTCCTAATCTCATGATCCACGAGCCTTGGCCTCCCAAAGTGCTGGGATTACATGCATGAGACACCACACCCGGCCCCTGCTCACATTTTATGACTGATGTGGGTAGCTAAGAAAATCTTGATACTAGGTAGGCTGGGTGCGGTGGATCACGCCTGTAATCCTAGCACTTTGGGAGGCCAAGACGGGCAGATTGCCTGAGCTCAGGAGTTTGAGACCAGCCTGGGCAACAATGGTGAAACCCCATCTCCACTAAAATACAAAAAATTAGCCAGGCGTGGCAGCATGCA
>NW_012104920.1:2305422-2311463 GCF_000951045.1 Mandrillus leucophaeus | reverse complement strand
CGTGAACCCGGGAGGCATCGCGAGAATGGCGTGAACCCGGGAGGCATCCCGTCACTGTACTCCAGCCTGGGCGACAGAGCGAGACTCCATCTCAAAAACAAACAAAAAAAAAGATGCTTCTCACAAGGATCACTTCAACACAGGAGTTCAAAGGTACCGTGAGCTATGATCATGCCACTGCTCTTCAGCCTGGGAGACACAGCAAGACCCTGTCTCTAAAAAAAAGAAACAAAAGGAATATAGGGATAAATAAACCCCAAATTTAGTTTAGCTTTAATCTGTGGGCAGGGGGCATGTGATTAAAGAGTGTGATGCTTCGGCTGTATCTGAAGTGTTTTATTATTTGTAACTGGCTATGATACAGAGATATTTATCATATCATCCTTTATTCTTTTAAAAATATTTTAAAGATGGCATCATAAACATTTTGATGTTTTCTAACATTTTAAAAGGGACCCACATGCATTTAATACTAGAAATGTATTCATGAGGTGCAACGTATAAGATAAAGAAAAAAAATATTTCCGACAGAATAAGGAGAGCTGATGTCCCGCTTACTGAAAATGTAGTCCCCTCCAACACGATCGTTTATTTCTGGAGGCAGGGGTTGTTAGGTTGGAGACAGAGAGCAGCCCGGGATGAAAAGGCTGTACTGTGTGTTTTTTACTTACGCAAATTTCTTTTTATCACTGTGTGTATAAATGACGTCTGAATTAAAATGCAAACTTTGATCTCTTTCCAGATTGATGCTGGGTCCAAAGTTGTGTGTCACTGTAGTATTAGTAGCCTTGAATTCCACAGTTTCCTTCGGGCTGAGTGAGGTTTCACATTTTCTCCTTCACTCTCTTTAGTTCCTTTTTTTGCTGAATGGCATGCAATTCTTAAGTCCTTTCTCCCTCCTCCAGATGCATTCATCAATAGAAAAGATGAAAATATTTGTGTTGGGGGGATATCTTTCCATCAGTAAAATGTGTACTTTTTTTAAAAAAAATTTTTTTTTTTTTGAGACTGAGTCTCGCTCTGTCGCCAGGCTGGAGTGCAGTGATTTCCGCTCACTGCAACCTTCGCCTCCCGGGTTCAAGCGATTCTTCTGCCTCAGCCTCCCGAGTAGCTGGGACTACAGGCACCCGCCACCACACCGGCTAATTTTTGTATTTTTACTAGAGACGAGGTTTCACCATATTGGCCAGGATGATCTCCATCTCTTGACCTCGTGATCCGTCCACCTGGGCCTCCCAAAGTCCTGGGGTTACAGGCATGAGCCACCACACCCGGCCAAATGTGTACATTTTTATGGCACGTTGCATATCATTGTTAAAGATGCCATATAAAGTTTACCCTCTGAATTAAATTAGATGATGATTTCTTTTTTAAAGAAAGTTGTCAGAATCCCAAAGAAGACATCTGTGTTGGGAATGGAAGGAGAGGATTAGTGTGAGATATTTCAGAAAAAGACTCTGTAGGACAAATGTTTCCTCTCTACTGGAAGATTCTCAACAGTGTACACACATTTGGTAATGTCTATCTCAGCAAAACCCTCTCTTCCTTACACGCCGGTCCCTCACCTGTTTTTCTCGTGGCCTTGGTGGCAAAGCTCCTGGGAAGGGTTGTTTATACTCACTGTCTTCACTTTTTCTCCGCCCATTCTCCACTGAACCCATTCCAGTCAGGATTGTGTAACTCCATTCAGACCGTCTGTCAAGGTCAGCAGTCACCTCCAAATCACTGATCTCATGGCCACCTTTCAGTCTTTATCTCTCTCCCCGTTGGCAGCATCTGTTACTACAGAGCCTTCTGTCTTACAACACTTTCTCGACTTGCCTCCCAGACACCACACTCCCTGGTTTGCCTTTCACCTTCTCAGTGACTTCTTCTCAGTCTCTTTTGCGAGTCAAGTTCTTCTGAAACTCCAAACACTGGAGTGTCCCAGGGTTCAGCGCCTCCCTGATTTCATCCAGTCTCACGGCTTTCAACACCATCACACGTAGACAGCTCCCAAATGGATGTTTCCAGGCCAGCCCCAGCCTCTCTCCTAACTCCACATTTGCGTCTCTGGCAGCCTACTTGACAACTCTACTTGAATTTCTAATGGGCATCTCACACATAACACATCCAAAATCACTCCAGAATACCATTCCCCAGCCCAAACTGGAATCTTTCCCATCTTAGTAAATAGAAAGTCCGTTTTTTTCCAATTGCTCAGGCCAAAAGCACTTGGATTGGGCCAGGAGTATACCTGTAATCCCAGCACTTTGAGAAGCCGAAGTGGGTGAATCACTTGAGGTCAGGAATTCAAAACCATCCTGGCCAACATGGCAAAACCCCATCTCTACTAAAAATACAAAAATTAGCTGGGTGTGGTGGCATGTGCCTGTAATCTCAACCACTTGGGAGGCTGAGGCAGGAGAATTGCTTGAACCCGGGAGGCAGAGGTTGCAGTGAGCCAAGATCACGCCACTGCCCTTCAGCCTGCGTGACAGAGTGAGACTTTGTCTTCCCCTAAAAAAGCACTTGGATTATTCTTGACTTTCTTTCACACCCAGACTTCCAACCCAGTCCTCTGGGCTCTAACTTCTAAATATATCTATCATGCAATTATTCTCCTCACCTCCATGGGAGCCAACCTGATCTAGCCCTCATGCCTAGATTTCTAACTAATCTCCCTGCCTTCATACTTACCTCTGTTCAGTCTATTCTCAGAACAGCCCCCAGAGATAACTTTAAATCATAATTCCGATCATGTCACTTCTGTGCTCAAAACCCTCCACTGACTTTCCACCTCACTCACCATAAACTCAAGGCCTTCAAAATGGTCATGTGTGTATTAGTCCATTTTCGCATTGCTATAAAGAGATACCTGAGACTGGGTAATTTATAAAGAAAGGAGGTTTAATTAGCTCACAGTTCTGCAGGCTGTCCAGGAAGCATGATGCTGGAATCTACTTGGCTTCTGGGGAGGCCTCAGAAAAATTTCACTCGTGGTGAAAGGCAAAGCAGGAGCAAGCATCTTCAAATGGCTGGAGCAAGAGGAAGAGAGAGAGAGCAGGGGGAGGCACTACACACGTTTTGTTGTTGTTGTTGTTGTTTGTTTTTTTAGATGGAGTCTCACTCCATCACCCAGGCTGGAGTGCAATGGCACGATTTCGGCTCACTGCAACCTCTGCCTCCCAGGTTCAAGCGATTCTCCTGCCTCAGCCTCCCGAGTAGCTGGGATTACAGGCGCGCACCACCATGCCCAGTAAAAGTGGATAGATATGAACAGACACTCTCAAAAGAAGACATTTATGCAGCCAACAGACACATGAAAAAATGCTCATCATCACTGGTCATCAGAGAAATGCAAATCAAAGCCACAATGAGATACCAATGAGACACCAGATAGAATGGTGATCATTAAAAAGTCAGGAAACAACAGGTGCTGGAGAGGATGTGGAGAAATAGGAAAGCTTTTACACTGTTGGTGGGAGTGTAAACTAGTTCAACCGTTGTGGAAGACAGTGTGGCAATTCCTCAAGGATCTAGAACTAGAATTACCATTTGACGCAGCCATCCCAGTACTGGGTATATACCCAAAGGATTATAAATCATGCTACTATAAGATACCTGCACATGTATGTTTATTGTGGCACTATTCACAATAGGAAAGGCTAGGAACCAACCCAGATGCCCATCAATGATAGACTGGATTAAGAAATGTGGCACATACACACCATGGAATACTATGCAGCCATAAAAAAGGATGAGTTCATGTCCTTTGTAAGGACATGGATGAAGCTGGAAACTATCATTCTCAGCAAACTACCACAAGGACAGAAAACCAACACCACATGTTCTCACTCAGAGGTGGGAATTGAACAATGAAAACACTTGGGCACAGGGCGGGGAACATCACACCCCGGGGCTTGTCATGGAGAGGGGGGCAAGGGGAGGGATAGCATTAGGAGAAATACCTAATGTAAATGACGAGCTAATGGGTGCAGCAAACCAACATAGCACATGTATACATATGTAACAAACCTGCACGTTGTGCACATGTACCCTAGAACTTAAAGTATAATAATAATAATAAAAAAAACCTTTTCTGCTTACCCCACACAAGTAGCAGTCCCAAGCATAATTCACAACTGCCTTTCATGCTTTGTTTATTTTCACCACCTGATAGAGCATAACTATTTTGTTTGAATCTTCTCTTCCCTAACAGAAGATAAGCTCTATTAGACCAGAGACCGTCTGTTCTGTTCAATGCCATAGCACCCATCACCTGGAATTTTCTCTTCCATGGTCGGTGCTCAACAAACACTTGTTGAACAAATGAAGGTGGGAAGAAGAGGGACAGGCTAGTGTGACTTCCAGGTTTCTGGCTTGGGTGGTGGGTGGCTGGTGATGTCATTTACGAAGATAGGGATATTTCAGCAGAATGGAGGTGGGGAGGGCAAGCTGGTGAAGTTTTATTTTTGCCTGGTTGGATTGGAGTCACCTGCTGTCTGGAAGGCAGATAAGTAATTTAGATTTCAGGGGAGTGGTCCTGCTGGAAATGGAGAGTTGGAAGCCATCTGACAGTGATTTCCCCAGAGAGAAGATTTTACCCTGCAAAAAAAGAAAGGGCTCTGCCAGAACTCTGGGAGACACCAGACTTTAGCAAATGAAAGGAAGAAAAGATGCTGATGGAGAGGACAAAAAAGGTGCACCAATGGAAGAAGGAGGAAAACAAAGACAGAGGAAACCAATGGAAATCAAGGATTGGAAGGGATTCAGTAAGGAGAACCAATGGACATCAAGGATTGGAAGGCATTCAGGAAGGAGAACCAATGGAAATCAAGGATTCAAAGGGATTCAGGAAGGAGGGAGGGACCTACAGTGCTGACTGTTGAGTGCATGAGGACTAGGCAACAAGGTCATTGCAGATGGAGTGGAGTTCAGTAGCAGTGGAGGCAAAAGCCAGGTTGAAGCAGAGTAGGGAGAGAATGGGAAGCCATGCAAAGCAACACCAGCAAGATTAGACTGCTCCTTCCAGAAGTCTGACTGTGAGGAGAAAAGAAAAGCGAGGTGTACTTGAAAGGACGAAAGGGTCAAAGGAGATTTTCTGTTTATTTGCTTTTTTAATGGGAGAGACATGCACAAATTTATATGTGGGGGTGGGAGGAGAGAAGAGGCTATAGGAGGTAAAGAAAAGAAATAGGAATAGGAATGCTATGAAAGAAAGCTATGGAGGGCTGGATAGAATTGCCTTTGATGGGAAGAAGGAGATTGGGTAAGGGATGAGTCAGAATGCAGAAGTGCAGGTATCAGGGAAGATAGAGCTATATCAGTAAATGAAGCCAAAAAGAAAGCAGAAGAAGCTGTGCATGTTACCACAAAACTAGTGACGGGACACTGGTACCTCTGCTGATGTTATACTCAGAAAATCTCAAAGCCTTGAGGACTGAGCTGGCCAACAGAAAGAAGCAGGAAGCCCAGACTCCACCTTCCCTTTCTTACAAATCTCTTGCAATGCATCTGATTGTCGAAATGCGAATCACAGCTGAAGCCCTGGCTGCAAAGAAAACTGCAATGTGGGAAAGTACACAGGAGGAGGGTAGAATGGATGTTGAGTCCCAGTGTTCCATATTCAGCCACCCATGTTTTATATATTGTTTTTTATATATATACACATACACACACACATACATAAACAAATATATATGATAATGTATTTTTACATAAAATATAAAATTATAAAACAATGTATAAAACATATAAATATAACATTCTAATACTTTTAAAATTTAAATATATAAAGATATTTTTACATATACAATTATTATGCATTATATGTTTTATATGTGTATATATATGTATTTTTTTTGAGAGACAAGGTCTCACTCTGTCACCCAGGCTGTAGTACAGTAATGTGGTCATAGCTCACTGCAGCCTTGAACTCCTGGGCTCAAGGGATCCTCTCTTCTTGGCCTCCCAAAATGCTGAGATTACAAGCGTGAGCCACCGTGTCAGGTCTATATTTATTTTTCATATGTAAATAAAAATAATATGTAAATATTGTA
>NW_012104920.1:2286007-2305190 GCF_000951045.1 Mandrillus leucophaeus | reverse complement strand
TTTATAGGTAAATAAAAATTTTATATGTAAATGAAAATAATTATAAAAATAAAAATGTAAATAAAAATAAAAATTTAGACACATATCATCTTTACTGAGATAAAATGCACATCTCATACAATTTATCCATTTAAAGTATACAATGAATGGTTTTTAGTATATTCACAGAACTGTGCAACCATCATCACGATCAATCTTAGAACATTTTTATCACCCCAAAAAGAAATCCTGGAGGTGGAGCTAGACGGCCAAATAGAAGCCTCCACCAATCATCCTCCCTCAATTGCCTCCCTTCTGAACTGCAAGTGACTCCAATTCAACCAGTCAAAAATGATATAGGTTCTGCTATAGCATTTTGAATTCTGGCTTCTACCTCCAGTGCTACTGAACTCCAGTCCATCAGCAATGACCTTGTTGCTCAGTCCTCATGCTCTTGACAGGTGGTGGTGCAAGATGGCTGAATAGAAGCCTCAACTGTCTACACACATAAAGCATCATTGCAAGAACCGAAAATCAGGTGAGTGATCACAGAACCTGGTTTTAACTTCATATCTCTGAAAGAGGCACTGAAGAGGGTAGGAAAGACAGTCTCAAGCTGTTGATGCCGTCCCTCCCCCATCCCCTGACAGTGGTCATGTGGTATAGAGAATTTGTGCATTTCAGCAAGGAAGAGTACAAGCGATTGTGGGACTTTGCATTGGAACTCGGTGCTACCTTATCACAGCAGAAAGCAACACTGGGCAGGACTCAGCCAACACCCACAGAAGGAGCATTTAGACCATCCCTAGCCAAAGGGGAATCATCCATCCCAGCAGTTGGAAGCTGAGTCCTGGTGAGCCTTGCCACTGCAGGCTAAAGTCCTCTGGGGTCCCAGATAAACTTGAAAGGCAGTCTAGGCCACAAGGACTGCAACTCCTAGGCAAGTCTTGGTGCTATGCTGGGCTCAGAGCCAGTGTCTTACCAGGGCATGAACCTTGTGAGATACCAGCCAGGGTGGCTAAGAGTGCTTATGCTACTCTTCCTCCAACCCCAGGCAGTGCAGCTCATAACTCCAAGAGAGACTCCTTTCTTCTGTTTGAGAAGAGGAGAGGGAAGATTAAAGAGGGCTTTGTCTTGAATTTTGGATACCAGCTTAGCTACAGTAGGATAGGGTACTGGGCAGAGTCCAGAGGCCTGATTCCAGGCCCTAGGTCCTGGATGACATTTTTAGACATGCCTTGGGCCAGAAGAGAACACACTGCCTCGAAGGGAAGGACCCAATCCTGGCAGAATTCATCATCTGCTGACCAAAGAGCACTTGGGCCCTGAATAATCAACAGTGGTAGCCAGGTAGTACACACCATGGGCCTTGGATGCGACTCTGAGATGTGCTGGCTTCTGGTGTGACACAGCACATTACTAGCTATAGTGGCTATGGAGAGAGATTCCTTTTGCTTTTCTAAAGCAGAGTAAAATGGACTTTGTCTTGCAACATAGGTACCAGCTCAGCCAAGGTAGAGTAGAGCACCAAGCAGGCACTTAGGGTTCCTGATTCCAGGCTGGGCCCTTGGTTGGCATTCCTGGACTTGCCATGGGCCAGAAGGGAGCCCACTGCCCTGAAGCGTGAGACCCAGGCCTGGCAGCATTCACCACAAGCAGGCTGAAGAGCCCTTGGGCCTTGAGTGAACATTGGTGGTATCCCAGCAGTACCCCACCTTTGACCCTGTGGGCCTGTGGTGGTGGTGGCCATGGGGAGAGACTCCTCTGCTTGTGGAAAGGGAAGGGAAGAGTGGGAAGGATTTTGACTTGTGGCTTGGGTGCCAGCTCAGCCAGGTAAATTCAGCCAGCTCAGTACAACACCAGGTAAATTCCTAAAATTTCTGACTCCAGGTGCTGGCTTCTAGATATCATCTCTGGACCTGCCCAGGACTGGGGAGAACTTGCTGTCCTGAAAGGAAAGACATGAGTGTAGCTAGTTTTACTACCTGCTAATCGCACAGCTCTAGGACCTCAGCGAACATAGGTGGTATCCAGATAGTGATCACAGTGGGCCTTGACAAGACCCAGTGCTAGGCTGGCTTCAGGTCTAACCAAGTGCAGTTCCAGTGGTGGTGACAACAGAGGTGCTTGTGTCACTCCTGCCCCAGCTGCAGGCAGCTCAGCACACAGAGATAAGCTCTTTATTCGGGAAGAAGTAAGGAGGAGAGCAAGAGCCTCTGCCGGTAACCCAGACAATTCTTCTGGATCTTATCAAAGACCACAATGTAGATCCATTCTGCTATTAAGAGAGTCTGATGCTTTCTTGAGTATGACAGATGCATTTTTCAACTCCAAAATTTCTGCTTGATTCTTTTTAATTGTTTAAATCTCTTTGTTAGATGTATCTGGTAAAATTCTAAATTCCTTCTTTGTGTTATCTTAAATTTCATTGAGTTTCCTCAAGCTATTTTGGGGCACATGTTCTCAGGACCTCCTGAGGGCTGTGTCATGGAAAAAAAAAAAAAAAAACCAGCTATTTTGAATTATCTGTCTGAAAGGTCACATATTTCTCTCTCTCTGGGATTGGCCCCTGGTGTCTTATTTAGTTCATTTGGTGAGGTCACATTTTCCCAGATGTTGTTGATGCTTATAGATGTTCATTGGTGTCTGGGCATTGAAGAGTTAGGTATTTATTGTAGCCTGTGCAGTCAGAGCTTGTTTGTACCCATTCTTCTTGGGTAGGTTTTCCAAGAATTTGGAGGGACTTGGGTTTTCTGATCTAAAATTTTGGTCACTGCAACTGTATCTGCACTTGGGTTATCCCAAGCCCAGTAACACTGTGGCTTTTGCAGGATTGGTCAAGCAGAAGAAAAAATCAGTGAGTTTGAAGACAGGCTATCTGAAAATTCATAGTTGAAGGAGTCAACAGACAAAAGAATGAAGCACACCGAGAATTAGAAAATAGGCTCAAAAGGGCAAATCTATGAGTTATAGGTATTAAAGAGGAGGTAGAGGTAGAAAGTTTATTCAAAAGGATAATAACAGAGAACTTCCCAAACATAGAGAAAGATATCAATATTCAAGTACAATAAGGTTATAGAAAAACTGAGCAGATTTAACCCACAAAAATGACTACCTCTAGGCATTTAATAGTCAAGCTCCCAAAGGTCAAGGGTAAAGAAAGGATCCTAAAAACAGCAAGAGAAAAAACACAAATAACATACAATGGAGCTTCAATACATCTGGCAGCAGACTTTTCAGTGGGAACCCTGCAGGCCAGAAGAGAATAGCATGGCATATTTAACGTGCTGAAGGAAAAAAAGATATGCTACCCTAGAATAGCATATCCAGTGCAAATATCCTTCAAGCATGAAAGGCAAAAGAAGACTTTCCCAGACAAATAAAAACAGAGATTTCATTAACATCAGAGCGGTCTGAAGGAAATAAATGCTAAAGAGAATTCTTCAATCCAAAAGAAGAGGACACTGATGAGCAATAAGAAATCATCTGAAAGTACAGAACTCACTGGTAACGTTAAATACACAGAAAAACACAGAATATTATAACACTGTAATTGTGGTGTTTAAATTACTCGTATCTTAAGTAGAAAGACTAAAAGATGAACTAATCAAAAATAATAACTACAATAACTTTTTAAAGACATAGTAAAATAAGATATAAATAGAAGCAACAAAGTTAAATAGTGGAGGATGAAGTTAAAATATAGAGTTTTTATTCGTTTTCTCTTTGCTTGCTTGTTTGTTTATGCAATCAGTATTAATTTGACATCAGTTTAAAATAATGGGTTATAATGTATTATTTGCAAGCCTCACGGTAACTTCAAACCAAAAGCCAAACAACAGATACACAAAAATTAAAGGTGAGAAATTAAAACATACCACCAGAGAAAATGACCTTCACTAAGGAGAACACAGGAAGGAAGAAAAGACCAGAAAGCAACCAGAAAACAAATAACAAAATGACAGAAGTAAGTCCTTACTTATCGATAATAACATTGAATGTAAACGGACTGAACTCTCCAATCAAAAGACATAGAGTGGCTGAATAGGTGAAAAAACAAGACCCAATAATCTGTTGCCCGCAAGAAACACACTTCACCTATAAAGACACACATAGACTGAAAATAAAGGAGTGGAAAAAGATATTCCTTACCAATGGAAACCCAAAAAGAGATGGAGTAGCTATAACTATATCAAAATTATATTTCAAGACAAAATCTGTAAAAAGAGACAAAGAAGGCCATTATATAACAATAAAGAGGTTAATTCAGCAAGGTAATATAACGATTATAAAAATATATGCACCCAACACTGGAGCACCCGGATATATAAAGAAGATATTATTAGAATTAAAGAGAGAGATAGACTTAATAAAATAACAGCTGGAGACTTCAGTACTCCACTTCCAGCAGTGGACAGATCATCCAGAGAGAAAACCAATTAAAAAAAAATTGGACTTAATCTGCACTATAGACCAAATGGACCTAATAGATATTTATAGAATATTTCATCCAATGGCTACAGAATACATATTCTTCTCCTTGGCACCATTCTCAAGGAGAGATATGTTAGGCTACAAAAAAAGCTTTAAAACACTCCAAAAGATTGAAATAATATGAAGTATCTTCTCTGACCATAATGAAATATAACTAGAAATCAATAAGAAGAAAAATTTTGGAAATTATAAAAACATACGGAAATTAAACAATATGCTCCTGAATGACCAGTGTGCCAATTAAGAGATTAAGAAGAAAATTGAAAAATTTATTTACAAAATGATAACAGGAACAATATGCCAAACCCTGTGGGATACAGTGAAAGCAGTACTAGGAGGAAAATGTGTAGCTATAATAAGCACTTACATAAAAAAAGTAGACAAACTTCAAATAAACAATCTAATGATGCTTCTTAAAAAACTAGAAAAGCAAGAGCAAACCAAATCCTAAATCTGTAGAAAAAAGAAATAATAAACATCGGAGTAGAAATAAATGAAATTGAAATGAACAAAACAATATAAGGATCAATGAAATGAAAAGTTGGGTTTTTTTGAAAAGATAAAGTTGACAAAGCTTCAACCACACTAAGAAAAAAAATACAGAAGACCCAAATGAATAAAATCAGAGATTAAAAAAAGGAGTCATTACAACCAATACTGCAGAAATGCAAAGGATTATTAGGGGCTGTAATGAGCAATCGTATGCCAACAAATTGGAAAATCAATTAATAGAAGAAATTGATAAATTCCTAGACACATAAAACCTACCAAGATTGAACCATGAAAAAATCTAAAATCTGAACATAACCAATAACAATGAGTAATGAGCTAAAGGCCATGATAAAAAGTCTCCCAGCAAAGAAAAACCCAGGGCCTAGTCATTTCACTGCTGAATTCTACCAAACATTTAAAGAAGAACTAATACCAATCCTACTCAAACTATTCCGAAAGAGGAGAAAAGAAGTCTTCCAAACCCATTTTCCAAGACCAGTACTACCCTGATACCAAAACCAGACAAAGGCACATCAAAAAAAGAAACTACAGATGAATATCCCTGATGAACAATGATGGAAAAATCTTCAACAAAATACTAGCAAACTGAATTCAACAACACATTAAAGAGACCTTTCATCATGACCAGGTAGGATTTATCCCAGGGATGCAAGAATGGCTTTAACATATGCAAATCAATCAATGTGATACATCATATCAACAGAAAAAAAGGACAAAAACATATGATCGTTTCAACTCATGCTGGAAAACTTTTGATAAAATTCAACATCCCTTCATGATAAAACCCCTAAAAACACGGGGTATAGAAGGAACATACCTCAACATAATAAAAGCTATATATAATAGACCCACAACTAGTGCCATATTGAATGGGGAAAAACTGAAAGCCTTTCCTCTAAGATCTGGAACACGACAAGGATGCCCACTTTACAACTGTTATACAACATGGTACTGGAAGTCCTAACAAGAGCAATCAGACAAGAGAAAGAAAGAAAGAACATACAAATTGGAAAGGAAGGAGTCAAGTTATCCTTGCTTGTAGATGAGATGATCTTACGTTTGGAAAAACCTAAAGACTCCACCAAAAAATTATCAGAATTAATAAACAAATTCAGTAAGGTGCAGCATGCAAATTCAACATATAAAAATCAATAGCATTTCTATATATTAGTAGTGAACAATCTGAAAAAGATATCAAGAAAGTAATTCTCTTTACAGTAGCTACAAGTAAAATTAAATACCTAGGAATCAACCAAAGAAGTGAAGGATCTCAACAATGAAAACTACAAAACCCTGGTGAAAGAAATGGAAAGGACACCAAAAAATGGAAAGTTATTCCATGTTCAAGGATTGGAAGAATCAATATCGTTAAACTTTCTGTAGTATCCAAAGTGATCTACAGATTCAATGCAATCCCTATCAAAAATACCAATCACATTCTTCTCAGGAATAGAAAAAAAAATTCTGAAATTTATATAACCCAGAATAGCCAAAGCTATCCTGAACAAAATAACAAAAGTGAAGAAATCGCATTACCTGACTTCAAATTATACTACAGAGCTGTAGTCACCTCACCAAAACAGCATAGTACCAGCATAAAAATAGACATACAGACTAATGGAACAGCATAGAGAACCCAGAAACAAATATATACATCTACAGTGAACTCATTTTTGACTAAGGTGCCAAAAACACACATGGGAAAAAGACATCCTCTTCAATAAATGGTACTGAGAAAACTGAATATCCATATGCAAAAGAATGAAACTAGATGCCTATCTCTTGCCATATATAAAAATCAAATAAAATGCATTAAATACTTAAATCTAAGATCTCAAACTATGAAACTACTAAAAGATAACATTGGGGAAACTCTCCAGGACCTTGAAGTGGGCAAAGCGTTCTTGAGAAATACCCCCACAAGCACAGGAAACCAGAGCAAAAATGAACAAGTACGATCACATCAAGTTAAAAACTTCTTCACAGCAAAGGAAGCAATCAGCGAAGTCAAGATACAACCCACAGAAATATTTGCAAACTGGCCAGGTGCAGTGGCTCATGCCTCTAATCCTGGCATTTTGGGAGGCCAAGGTGGGCAGATCATGAGGTCAGAAGTTCAAGATCACCCTGGCCAATATGGTGAAACCCCATCTCTACTAAAGATACAAAAAAATGAGCCAGGAGTGGTGGTGTGTGCCTGTAATCCCAGCTGAGGCAGGAGAATCGCTTGAACCTGGGAGGCAGAGGTTGCAGTGAGCCGAGATTGCACCATTGCACTCCAGCCTGGGTGACAGGGTGAGACTTGGTCTCAAAAAAAAAAAAAAAAAAAAGAAAAAGAAAAAGAAAAGAAAATATTTGCAAACTATCCATCTGACAAGGGATTAATAACCAGAATAGACAAGGAACTAAAAAAACTCTATAGGAAAAAAATCCAATAATCCAATTTTAAAATGAGCAAAATATCTGAATAGACATTTCTCAAAAGAAGACATACAGATGGCAAACAGGTGTATGAAAAGATGCTCAATATCACTGATCATTAGAGAAATGCAAATTAAAACTAAAATGAGATATCATCTCACCGCAGATAAAATAGCCCTTATCCAAGACAGGCAATAATGAATGCTGGCAAGGATGTGGAGAAAAGGAAACCCTCATACACTGTTGGTGGGAGTTTAAATTAGTACAACTACTAAGGATAACTGTTTGGAGGTTCCTCAAAAAACTAAAAATAGGTTAGCATATGACCCAGCAATCTCCCTGCTAGGTGTATACCCCAAAGAAAGGAAATCAGTATTATCAAAGAGATGTCTGCACTCCCATGTTTATTGCAGCACTGTTCAAATAGCCAAGATTGGAAGCAGCCTGGGTGTCCATCAACAGATGAATGGTTAAAGAAAATGTAAGATATATACATAATGGAGTACTATTCAGGTATAAAAAAGAGTGATATCCTGTCATTTGCAACAACATAGATGGAACCGGAGGTAATTTTGTCAAGTGAAATAAGTCAGGTACACAAAGACAAACTTCACGTCTTCTCACTTATTTGTGGGAGTTAGAAATGAAAACAATTGAACTCATGGAGATGGAGAGTAGAAGGATGGCTACCAGAGCTTAGGAAGAGTAGTGGGTGATGGCTCCAAAAAGCTCCTAGAATGGATAAATGAATTCAGCAAAGTTTCAGGATGCAAAATGAATGTACACAAATTAGTGCACCAACAGTGACCAAGCTGAGAGTCAAATAAAGAACTCAACCCCTTTTACAATAGCTGCAAAAAAACAAAATACTTAGGAATATACCTAACCAAGGAAGTGGAAGACCTCTACAAGGAAAACTATAAAACACTGCAGAAACAAGTCATAGACAACACAAATGAGTGGAAACACATCTCAAGCTCATGGATAGGTAGAATCAATATTGCAAAAATGACTGTACTGCCAAAAGCAATCTACAAATTCAATTCAATTCTCATCAAAATACCACCATAATTCTTCACAGAACTAGAAAAAAAAATTCTAAACTTCATATGGAACCAAAAAAGAGCCCACATAGCCAAAGCAAGACTAAATAAAAAAGAACGAATCTGGATGCATCACATTACCTGATTTCAAACTACACTGTAAGGCCATAGTCACCCAAACAGCATGGTACTGGTGTAAAAATAGGCACATAGACCAATGGAACAGAGTAGAGAACCCAGAAATAAACTCAAACACTCACAGCCAACTGGTCTTCAACAAAGCAAACAAAAACATAAAGTGGGGAAAGGACGCCCTATTCAACAAATAGTGCTGGGATAATTGGCAAGCCAGATGTAGGAGAATAAAACTGGATCCTCATCTCTCACCTGATACAAAAATCGACTGAGGATAGGCTGGGCATGGTGGCTTATGCCTGTAATCCCAGCACTTTGGGAGGCCGAGGCGGGTGGATCATGAGGTGAGGAGATCAAGACCATCCTGGCTAACACGGTGAAACCCCATCTCTACTAAAAATACAAAAAATTAGCCGGGCGTGGTGGAAGGTGCCTGTAGTCCCAGCTACTTGGAAGGCTGAGGCAGGAGAATGGCGTGAACCCAGGAGACGGAGCTTGCAGTGAGCTGAGATTGCGCCATTGCACTCCAGCCTGGGCGACAGGACGAAACTCCATCTCAAAAAAAAAAAAAAAAACAAAAAACCAAGAGTATAATTGGGTTGTTTGTAACAGAAAGTATAAATACTTGAGGTGATGGATACGCAATCCCAATGGGAATATTATGCCTTGCATGCCTATATCGCAATATCTTACGTATTTCATAAATATATATATTTATATATATATTTATGCATTGGATCTGTAAATTGCTTTGGGCAGTATGGCCATTTTAATGACACTGATTCTTCCTATCCATGAGCATGGAATGCCTTTCCATTTGTGTCATCTCTGGTTTCTTTTAGCAGTGTGTTGTAATTCTCATCGTAGAGATGTTTTACCTCCCTAGTTAGCTGTATTCCTAGGTATTTTATTCTCTTTGTGGCAACTGTGAAAGGGATTGCCTCCAGGCCCTAGTAACCTTGGACTCTCTAGATCTTGAAGGCAATAATGCCTAAGGCTGTGAAAAAGCAAAGATGGTGGCCTGTCCCTCCCCCTGGGAGCTCTATTCCAGGGAGGTGTAATGCTGCTACCAGTGACTGGCTGGAGTTCCAAGCTAGTGGGCCTTATCTTGCAAGGTGCCATGGAAGCAGGGCCTACGGATGGTCAATGCTCAGCCCCCTGGATTTAGCTCCTTTTCTAGGGGTAGAACCTCCCACTTCACTACAGTTGCAGCTGCTTTTGCCAGGAAGTCCAGTTATCTAAAGTTCCTGGGACTCCATGTATGCCTGAGTGGCTGCTCTGCCAAAATTCCACGTAGCTCTGCATGTCAGAATGCAGACGATGGTGGAGTGGGTTCATGAAGGGATCTCCTGATCTGAGAGTTGCAAAAATATATGGGGGACACATGGATCTCTGGGGTTGTTCACTCACTCATGGAGGCTCCCCTGGCTCTGTGTCACTCCCGGGCAGGCGATTGTCCTGCCTTGCTTTTCTCCATTCTCTGTGGGTTAAGTTGTTTTCCTGATGAATCCCAATAATTATACCTGGATGACTCAGTTGAAGGTGCTGTATTTACTCACCCTTTCTATTTGTCTCCATGAGAGTGGCGCACATTAGCTGCTTCTAGTCAGCCATCTTGACCATCCTTCTCCCTGACTGCCTTTCTTTTGGGTATATACCTAGCAGTGGGATTGCTGGATCATATGGTAACTCTATTTTTAGTTTTCTGAGGAGCCTCCAAACTGTTCTCCACTATTAGTACAATAGTAATTGTACTAATTTACATTCCTATAAACAGTACGAAGGTTTCCTTTTCTCCACATCCTTGCCAGCATTTGTTATAGCCTGTCTTTTGGATAAAAGCTATTATAACTGAGGTGAGATGATATCTCATTGTAGTTTTGATTTGCATTTCTCTGATGATCAATGATATTGAGCACCTTTTCAAATGCCTGTTTGCCATTTGTATGTCTTCTTTTTGAGAAATTTCTACTCAGATCTTTTGCCCACGTTGAAATTGGATTACTAGATTTTTTTCCTATAGAGTTAGTTGAGCTTCTTAAATATTCTGGTAATTAATCCCTTGTCAGATGGGTAATTTTCAATTATTTTCTCCCATTCTTTCCGTGGGTTGTCTTTTCACTTTGTTCACTGTTTCCTTTGCTGTGGAGAAGCTTTTTAACTTGATGTGATCCCATCTGTCTATGTTTGCTTAGGTTGCCTGTGCTTGAGGGGTATTGTTCAAGAAATCTTTACCCAGTCCAATGTCCTGGAGAGTTTCCCCAATGTTTTCTTGTAGTAGTTTCACAGTTTGAGGTCTTAGATTGACATCTTTAGTCCATTTTGATTTGATTTTCAGGTATGGCAAGAGATAGTGATCTAGTTTCATTCTTCTGTACATGGATATCCAGTTTTCCCAGGACCATTTATTGAAGAGACTGCCATTTTCCCAAAGTGTGTTCTTGGCATCTTTGTTGAAAATGAGTTCACTGTGGGTGTGTGGATTTGTTTCTAGGTTCTGTATTCTGTTCCATAGGTCTACGTGTCTGTTTTTATGCCAGTATCACACTGTTTTGGTGACTATCCTCTGTAGTATAATTTGAAGTCAGGTAATGTGATTCTTCCAGTTTTATTCTTCTCAGATAGCTTTGGCTATTCTGGGTCTTTTGTAGTTCCATATATATAAATTTAAGATTGTTTGTTCTAATTCTGTGAAGAATGCCATTGGTTTGGGTTTTGTTTTGTTTTGTTTTGTTTTGTTTTTTGAGATGGAGTCTCGCTTGATCGCCCAGGCTGGAGTGCAGTGGCCGGATCTCAGCTCACTGCAAGCTCTGCCTCCCGGGTTCACGCCATTCTCCTGCCTCAGCCTCCCAAGTAGCTGGGACTACAGGCACCTGCCACCTCGCCTGGCTAGTTTTTTGTATTTTTTAGTAGAGATGGGGTTTCACCGTGTTAGCCAGGATGGTCTCGATCTCCTGACCTCGTGATCTGCCCGTCTCAGCCTCCCAAAGTGCTGGGATTACAGACTTGAGCCACCACGCCCGGCCGTCATTGGTATTTTGATAAGGATTGCACTGAATTGGTAGATGACTTTGGGTAGTATGGACAGTTTAACAATATTGATTCTTTCAGTCCATGAACATGAAATATTTTTCCATTTTTGGTGTCCTCTTCGATTTCCTGCATCAATGTTTTATAGTTTTCATTGTAGACATCTTTCACTTCTTTGGTTAATTCCTAGGTATTTAATTTTATTTGTAGCTTTGTACACAGGATTACTTTCTTGATTTCTTTTTCAGATTGTTTGCTGTTAGCATATAGTTCACCAGGGATACAGCAGTAAACAAAATAGGCAAAAATGTTTTTCCTCGTGGAACTATATTCTAGTTGAGAAAAATAGATAAAAAGCAAATCAAATATATAGAATTATGAAGAAAAACTAAAGCATGGAAGCAGAATACAGAATATAATGGAATTGGGCAGAAATGTTAGATTGGTTGCTTTGGAAAGGCTTTACTGAGAAGGTGTCTTTTGAGAAAAGACCTGAAAGAAGTGAAGAAACTGTGTCCACACGGATTCCTGGGTAACAGACTTCCCAGTGAATGGCTAATGCAGCTGGCTTCTGTAGTGGAAGCATGCACGGCTAGTTCCTGAAACAGCAAGGAGACAAGTGTGGCTGCAGTGGAGTCAGCATGGTGGGTAAGAATGAGATATGAATGAGAAAGACAACAGGTGAGAGAAGGTTATGTAGGACCCTGTAGATTATAGTAAGGGCTTTGGCTTTTACTCTGTGTAAGCTGGAAAACTGTTGGAGGATTTTGAGCAGAGACCTGACATGTTCTGACTTACATTTTAAGTGGATCACTGTGGCTGCCGTACTGAGAACAGACTTTCGGGGGCAAGAGAAGAAGCATGGCTAGAGTTTTGTTGTTATTATTGTTATTGTTTAATTTTACTTTAAGCTCTGGGATACATGTGCAGAATGTGCAAGTTTATTACATAGGTATACATGTGCCATGGTGATTTGCTGCACCTATCAACCTGACATCTAGGTTTTAAGCCCCGTATGCATTAGGTACTTGTCCTAATGCTCTCTCTCCCCTTGCCCCCACCCCACCCCCCAACAGGCCCCGGTGTGTGATGTTCCCCTCCCTGTGCACATGTGTTCTCATTGTTCAATTTCCACTTATGAGTGAGAACAGAAGCATGGATAGAGTTTGAAGATCACTACAACAATCGAGGTGAGAGATAAGGGTGGCTTTGACTAAGGTGATAACAATGGAGATGACAAAAGATCAGGTTCTCAGTATATCTTGAAAGCAAGCCAACAGGGTTTGCTGAGAGACTAGATGTGGGACGTGAGAGAAGAAGCAAGGATGTCTCCAATATTTTTGGCCTGAGCAACTGGGAAAAAAAGATGCCATGAACCCACTTGGGGAATGTCAGAAGACAGCTTTGGATATGTTGAATTAGCTAGCCTATTGGATATCAAAGTACAGATGTCAAGTTGGCATTTGGAGAGGAAGGATTTTGCCCCACAAAACCTTGGAAGGCTTAGAAACTGGGGGCACTGATTTCCATGGACAGTAGGTGTGAGAGTAGGGGCTGAAAACTGTGTGACTGGTAGAAAAATCTGCAAATATATAAGTTAGACCTCAGGTTCCCTATTCCAATACTAGCGAGTTCATTTTTGAAGAAGCTGAACCAGAAAGTCCCTGGACTCAGAACACCGGGTACTGTGCAGGGCTGGATGCAAACATGGAGGTTAGGTGAAAGTCTACGTATTGAACAGTGAGGTCTGCAGCTCCTCATCCCCGTGCATTTCTCAGGTTTATATTAACCAGGCAAGCATTTGTAAGATCCTTCTCTGAATGGCCCAAGAGAATAGACCTGCAGGTACTGACATCTGGGGGTCAGTTAGATGAGTGAA
Organism: Mandrillus leucophaeus; assembly: GCF_000951045.1. Taxonomy (NCBI): domain Eukaryota; kingdom Metazoa; phylum Chordata; class Mammalia; order Primates; family Cercopithecidae; genus Mandrillus; species Mandrillus leucophaeus. The sequence continues at coordinate 2,291,696 of NW_012104920.1, read as the reverse complement.
GGAAGTCAAGTACCCAATCCTCTATAATAAGCTAGGGTTTCACCATATTGGCCAGGCTGGTCTCGAACTCCTGACCCTGTGATCCGCCTGCCTTGGCCTCCCAAAGTGCTGGGATTGCAGGCATGAGCCACCGTGCCTGGCCAATAAATTGTATCTTGATCTTGGAAAGAAACAAAAAAAGCCCAAACTGAGATTTGAGAATCAAAGTTTGCCTTTGCATCCAGGCAGTTAACTGCCTGCAACAAACAAAAAAAATCTCAATGGTTTCAGAGGGAGCTAAAAGAAACCAGCATCTATACAACATAATATTTACAATGTCTAGAATTCAATCCCAAATTACTTGACAAGCAAAGAAACAGATAATTGTGATCCCTTATCAAGAGAAAATACAATCAAAAGCCCAATCCAAGATGACCCATATGTTGTAATTATTAAATAAGGATTTTAAAGCATCTATTGTAACCATGCATAATGATGTAAAGAAAAATATATATTTGTAATAAATAAACAAATGGAAAATCTCAGCAGATAAATAAAAACTCTGCAAATAAACCAGGTGGAAGTTCTAAAATTGATTAAAATATCTAAAATTAAAAATTAACAGCAGCAGATAGAAGATAACAGAGGAGTCAGTGAATTTGAAGATAGATCAACAGAAATTATCTAATCTGAAGAAAAAAATTAAAATAGAAGAGATCCTCAACATCAAAATCTCTGAGATACTTTTAATGAGTCCCAGAGAAAGAGACAAAGAATGGGGCAGAAAAAAATCTTGCAAAACAATAGCTGAAATTTCCCCCAGTTTGGTGAAAGACATTAATTTACAGGCACAAGAAATTCAGCAAACCCCAATCAGGATAAAGATGAAGAAAACTATGCGTAGACAAATCGTTATCAAACTGCTGACAACCAAAGACAAAAAGAAAACCTGATACCTGTCAGAGAAAAATGACAGATTACATACAGGGAATGACAACTCAAATGACCATGTACTTCTCACCAGATACTATGGAAGCCAAATAATTATGCTTGATGCATCCCCAAGCATAAACTAAAAGGGAATTCGAAAAAATATTCAAAGAATTCAAAAGGCGGCAAGAAAGGAGGAACGCGGGAACAAAAAAACAAGGGGCATACAGGAAAAATGACAATAATGTTGCAGACCTAAATTCAACTGTATCAACAATTATATTAAATGCTAATATACTAAGCACTCCAATTAAAATATGGAATTGGACCCTGTTCACAAGATGACGCCAAAAGCCAAGAAGGAAGCTCCTGCCCCTCCTAAAGCTGAAGCCAAAGCAAAGGCTTTAAAGGCCAAGGAGGCAGTGTTGAAAGGTGTCCACGGCCACATAAAAAAGAAGATCCACCAAAAAATCAAGATCCACCCACCTTCTGGCAGCCCAAGACACTGTGACTCTGGAGGCAGCCCAGATAGTCTCAGGAGAGTGCCCCCAGGAGAAACAAGCTTGACCACTATGCTGTCATCAAGTTTCTGCTGACCACTGAGTCTGCCATGAAGGAGACAGAAGACAACAACACACTTATGTTCATCGTGGATGTTAAAACCAACAAGCGCCAGATCAAACAGGCTGTGAAGAAGCTCTGTGACATGGATGTGGCCACGGTCAACACCCTGATCAGCCTGTTGGAGAGAAGAAGGCATATGTTCAACTGCCTCCTGATTATGATGCTTTGGATGTTGCCAACAAAATTGTGTTGAGTCCAGTTGGCTAAATCTAAATATATGTATGTCTTTTTCACCATAAAAAAATATGGAATTGGAAGTAGCTCCCCAACTTACTGCTTGCTGAGGAAAAGGTATAGATCATCCATTCCCATTGCTTCCATACTCATTTGATATGTATCTACCCAAAAGTAATATGCTGTTTCACTCCGCTGTACTCTGCCTTCTGCCTCAAATGCCCTTCCTATCTCACACCATCCTCACCCCCAGCATTCAACACACACACACACACACAAACACACACACACACTCCCTCATGTCTTGCCTTTCCATGAAAGTGATATGATCTGACCACTCCACTTACTGCAATAAAAATAGATCATATTTACGCATGGGTGAAATTATATCTTGCTATGCAAGCTCACTAAGAGCTGAGACTTCATTTTGTTTGTGATTGTAGCCCCTGAGCTAGGTGTATTTAGCTATTATGTCTAGGTGTATTAGGCTATTTAGCTATCAAAAACATTAATCAGTAATCAAAATTAAGTAGTGAATATGGTAGGCTGTTCCCCACTAATAAAATTTATAATAAGAAACTTGAATAGGGGAGTAATTCAAGCCAGACTATGTCCTCTGCTTTATAAAATAATATCCTGCCAACTTGGCATGACATAGTATTTTTTTTCCTGACAAATACTCACATATTTGCTCAAACAAATTAATATTCTTCCTTTGATTCACTTTTTTTTGGAGGAAATAAGTTCACATGTCAATGTAAAAGCTAATCCTTACAACCTCTTCTCCAAATGAATTTTTATATCTTCATGATAACAAGATAATTAAGGAACAATAAACTTTTCTTCAACTTTGTCTTTTTTTTTTTTTTTAGACCTAACCCTGGCCTTCCAAATGGAGCCCTCATTACTCAGATAGAAAAACAATGATATGCTGCTAAATATTTAACAACCAGATCTTGGAGATGGGGAGATACTCTGATTTGTAGCATTTGCCCGTTTCCATGGTTTAAATACTCTCATTATGGCCAATTTTAAGGTATCGACATGACCTTACAAATGGAACATTAAGAAGAGCTGGACAAGTCGGGCACAGTGGCTCATGCCTGTAATCCTAGCACTTTGGGAGGCCAAGGCAGAAGGATCATGAGGTCAGGAGTTCAAGACCAGCCTTGCCAAGATGGTGAAACGGCATTTCTACTAAAAATACAAAAATTAGCCTGGTGTGGTGGTGGGCACCTGTAATCCTAGCTACTCGGGAGGCTGAGGCAGAGAATTACTTGAACCCGGGAGGCAGAGGTTGCAGTGAGCCGAGATGGCACCACTGCACTCCAGCCTGGGTGACAGAGTGAGACTCCATCTCAAAAAAAGAAAAAAAAGAAGAAGAAATGGACACAATATTTCAGAGCCAGTGTGAACCATTGTAAGAAAGACTACATGATGTCAAGGACAGGGTAGGGAGAAATACTTGTAAGTTTCCATTTTTAAAAATTAAAACACTAGTGATTCTCTAAAATGAGAGTCTGAGTGATTGTTCATTACCACAACTTAACCATATGAGTAAGTTCACCCCAAATTCTGAGTGAAAAGACTCTTGAGTCTCTAAACTTTTTCTCTTTCACCTCCCCCACTCCACCATAAAAAGCAACAACAAAAAAAAATTGACATATATGGTCATTTGTCCTGAGTTCCATGAGATTTGCTGCAACCAAGGTGACTACACCATGATCAAGATATTAAAAAATTGGTTGCATGCAGTGGCACATTTCCGTAATCTCAGGACCTTGGAAGGCCGAGGTGGGAGGATCACTTGAGGCCAGCAGTTCAAAACCAGCCTGGGTAACATAGTGGGACCCCATTTCTATAATTTTTTTTTTAAGTTAGCTGGGTATGGTAGCGTGTGCCTGTAGTCTGTGTGAAGGCAGAGGGATTGCTTGAACCTGGGAGTTCGAGGCTGCAGTGAGCTATGATCACTACTGCACTCCAGCCTGAGTGACAGAGACAGACTTTATCTCTTTACCATATATATATAATCTGCGAAAAGGAAAAGGCTCATAACACTGACCCTCATAAACGTCAGGGAAGAGACCTGGACATCTGGGCTGTGATTGCTGATTGGATGGGAATGGGTTGGTGGCAAAAGTGGGTGAGATGTTTTAACCTGGGGTGGGGCACGGGGGAAATGTGAATGTGTGAAAAGAGATTTCTCACAGAAAGAAAGGAAGAGAAAAGTACTGGTCACTCCCCACAGAGAATGCCATGGAGTTGCTGTTTCTTGCCCATGAGTTTAATGACAAGCTTCCTTCCCCTTCACATGCCAACTAAGCAGCAGCCAGCAGGCCATTCCCCGTCTTTGCTGCCCAACCAAGCGTACAGTCTTCCCCAAACACAGTCACAGATATTCACAGGCTTGAATGCCATCCAGAGACTAGTCATTTGATGCAATTGCCTGTGGTCTGACAAACGAACTCCCACCCACACACGTTTTGCTTGAGGAGTCTGAAATCTACACATCTCCCGGGACTCGGGGCCCACTCTGACCACAGGATTCTTCTAAAGACACCACCGACAGAAGTGTGTGCAATTGCACCATATAATTTTTGTCTGGGAAGTGAAATGTCTCTGTTGTTACATCATCTTCCTTAGCGTAGTGATCCCTCAAAAGAAGAAAGCTGAAATAAGATCCCTTCTCAAAGTCAACTATTAAAACAATCCTTTTTAAATATTCTCTCCTGTCTTCCATATTGCACAAGTAGAGCTCTCACAGAATTTCTCTTCTGATCTTCAAAACGATTCATGGAGGGGTGTATTATTCCTGTGTCCTAGTCCAGCCAGGACTTCCTGCTCCCCCTTTCCCCCATTCCTGCAAAGGTGACATGGCCAGCCCAGCCAATTCATGTCTGAGAGACCGGCTTCCTGTGACAACCTTCACCCGCCTCCCCTGACCCACGGGCCCTGACACAAAGAGACCGCCGGAAACTCCTAACAACGGCCAAGCGGGTAGCCACAGTGTCCTGGAAAGGAATTCTAAGCCCACAACAGAGCGTTTCTCATCTAGTTGTTTTTTTTTGTTTGTTTGTTTGTTTTTTTTTTTTATGGGATTGGGGTTGGCAACCAGCCAAAGACGGGTGGCAGAATGATGAAATCATGCAAGTCCACGGCACCGATTGATGTTGTAGTGGAAATGGGGACAGGCTTTTGTGCTAACCAGAATGTTCCTCATACACTGTCTGATTAATAATAGTGATGGCCCAGGAACAGCCATGGTAGTCAAAGAGAAACATTGCTTTATCTGTAATATTCTATTTTTTTTAAAGAGCATATATTCATATATTCGTTATGTAATATAAGTTATCTTGAGAAATGAAAAGAAAATGGCCATTGCTGCCGCTTGGAGAGCCCTCAGACTCGGGGCTGTTGTGTGAGTGGAGGAAGATTTCTAACTCCCTGCTTAATTATCTCAAAACACCCCATCCATTCCGGTCAGTCAGCATTTGACTGCCTGCTACTGCAAAGCCCAGTACTGCACTGCCTAATAAGCGCAAAGCCCACAGGTCCCTTCACGAAGGCAGGGGTGGTTGGTCAGAAAGAGCTGGCTCTCAAATCGCCCATGCCTGGGACTGGATGGGGAGGAGTTGAGACAACAGACGCACAGCCAACTAACCATAACCAGAGACGAAGAAGGTAGGTTCTAGATCAGTGTTGGCATAGGAGTTGGTCCTGAAGAACTGCTGGGATTTTGATGGGGAAGGGAAGGGGTGGTGTGGGTGGGACAGTGTGCAGGAGGAAACATCTTGGAAGAAAATTAGGATGTAGATGAAAAGCAACCTATGGTCACTTCTAATTCCACCCCCATACCCTGGCCACACCTTCCATTCCTCTAAGATGTCCAATCTATACACCCCTGACACCACCCCTGTCCCAACTCAGCAGGAGACAATGTGTGAAAACAAAGCTCTTCGTTTTTATTTCTTTTTCCCTCCCT
>NW_012104920.1:2280789-2283007 GCF_000951045.1 Mandrillus leucophaeus | reverse complement strand
TGGGATTACAGGCGTGAGCCACCACACTTGGCTAATTTTGTATTTTTAGTAGAGATGGGATTTCTCCATGTTGGTCAGGCTGGTCTTGGATTCCCAACCTCAGGTGATCCTCCCGCCTTGGCCTCCCAAAGTGCTGGGATTACAGGCATGAGCCACGGCGCCCAGCCGAAAACGGGCGCTTCTTGGTGAAGAGGCTGGTTGGAGAAAAACGCCCTGCCCAGGAAGTGGGAGGCTCAGAACCCTTCCTTCATTGTGGTCTCTGGGAAGAACCTCGGAGTCTCTGTGAGTTAGTGCAGGTGAACCTGGAGGCAGGAGAGACGGGAAGCTCTCGCTTTGGAGATTCTGGAAGTTGGCATGGCCCTGGCGGGAAGCATGAGTCTAGCAGGGCTGCGTTCCTAACACTGTGGACCAAACAGGGGCACCAGAAAACCAGAAAAAAGATTCAAGAGAATTTGGCACTTCTCTCGAATTGTTTAAATTGAAATAATTTAATTGTTTACATTATTTAAAGTGAAATGTTTCATTTTAAAAACAGCCTTATAGAGGTATAATTGACCTACAAATAAACTGCACATTTTAAAGGGTAGTAATTGGTAAGTGTTGGCCTATGTTATACACATCCATGAAACACCATCACCCCCAAACCTCCCCCGTGCCCCTTGGTAATTCCTCCCTCCTGCTCCTTCCCATGCCCCGCCCCAGCAATGTAAGAGCTCTGCAGAACGTCCTTATTCTTATTCGATGCTGCCCCGCTGTTCTGGTTTTGGACCCACACAGGGAGTGTGGGGCAGGAGGTCATCATCATCACATGTTCAGTGCTTAAGGCCTCTGGAGATCTAGCCCTGGGTATGAAATACAGCTCCATGTTTTATAATTTGAAAATAAGTCTGCTTTCCCATCCCCCCACCTTGACCCTGTAGCAAAAGACACGTAGCCTCTGCCCACTTCGCCCTCCATGAGGCTCACTGCCTTCGGTTCCTGGTCTTGTGCCCAGAGTGTGAGGAGCCTGTCTCCAGGAAAAACATGGAGGAGCACTGCAAGGTTGAGCACCAGCAGGTGAGGAAGTGGCAAGGATGGGGTCTGGGAATTGGGGCAAGGGTGCAGTCCTGCCTGCAGGAGAGATGGGGTCTGAGAGTCGGGGGACGAGGGCCCAGTCCTCCCTGCAGGTAAGATGGGGTCCGGGAGTCAAGGTGAGTGTTCAGTCCTCCCTGCAGGAGAGATGGGGTCTGGGAGTTGGAGCGAGGGCTGGGGACTTAAGGCAAGGGTCCAGTCCCCCAGGCAGAGACTCACTTGAGGGTCATGGGAAGTCATTCAGCCCCTCCACACGAAGCCCCGTGGAAAGGAAATGTTAATCCTGCCTTTTCATGCTAATCTGAGTCTACCTCCAGTTTTCCCATTTCCAATCCTGTCCCTACAGGCTTATGGAGCTGGCACAGGCAAGAGGTTCTGGTTTCAGGAAAGATTGGCTGTTCTCTTGAGATCTGTAAAGAGAGGACGTGAAAAAGGAAGGCCCTGGAAGGCAGTGAGGTTGAGCTTCATTTCCCATCTTTCCATGTCCGTTCCTCCTGGGGCCCCTGATCTGTCTCTCTGGAGATACTCAAGCTCAGGCAGCCATTGCAACTCAGACTGGTCTGACAAACCACTTCTTGAACACTGGGCTGGGTGCTAGAGAGAGACTGAGGTAGGCACACCGGATCCCTGCCCTGTAGGAATTCACAGACCGAAACCCAGAACTGTGAGCCAAAGTGGATGTGGGGCAGGCCCTGGGTGCTGGGTGGACTCACATCTGGTGTGTGTGTGTGTTTAGGTTGGGTGTTCGATGTGTCAGCAGAGTATGCAGAAGTCCTCGCTGGAGTTTCATGAGGTAAGAGCCCCATGTGGTCCATGAGTCCAACAGAGCTCAGATCTCCCAAGGGCAGTCCCCCACTCTGGCCCTTCTCATCTGTTTTCTCGTATTGGCCGCAATTCCCTAGGGAGATGGGCACAAGTCCTTGATCTGCCTACAGTCAAAGAGGCCAGTGATCGGCCAGGTGCAGTGACTCGTGCCTATAATCCCAACACTTTGGGAGGCCGAGGTGGGCAGGTTACGAGGTCAGGAGTTCAAGGCCAGCCTGACCAACATGGTGAAACCTCGTCTCTACTAACAATACAAAAATTAGCTGGGCATGGTGGCGCATGTCTGTAGTCCCACCCACTCAGGAGGCTGAGGCAGGAGAAT
>NW_012104920.1:2276952-2278934 GCF_000951045.1 Mandrillus leucophaeus | reverse complement strand
TTTTCTTTTTTGAGGCAGAGTCTCACTCTGTCACTGCCTCTGTTTTCCACAGCAAAATGGAATCAGCAATGCTTACCTGAGGGCTTCAAACGAAGACAATGCCTACCTAATGCTTAGAATGGTGCCTGGAACCTAGACGATGCCGAAGCAGTCCTTCATGCTTCCCTCCTATCGCTGTGATCATCAGTACCACCACGCACTGCTTCTCATTTAGTGCCTGAGTTTTAGAGCCTGCCTGGAAGCTGGAGCCCTGCCTGGACATTTCCCTTCATCTTGTTACCCTCCTCAGAGAGGCGGCACCCACCCCACTGGCAGACTCCTCGGGAATTCTCTGGGCCTGCTTGTCATCACTCCAGACGTTGTTTAGAGTCCTTCTGTAAGCACAGCTGTTTCTAGTATCTGCAAAAACTCTAAGGGCCCCGGGGAGGATACACACCAGATTGGGTCTGGGCTCACACTACTCTGCATCCCCAGAGCCTCCCTGGACGCTGTTTGCGAAGTCCTCACCGCCTCAAGTCCAGGAGCCATTTTTAGGGAACAGCATTCAAGCTCAACACGGCAAGTTCCCTCTTTCCTGCAGAGGGAGGAGCAGAAGGGAGCCGGAGATGGGGGAGAAGGGTGGGAGGTGGATGGCTTGGAAAAGGGATGGAGACCCAGACACAGCGAAGCCAGTCAGCCAGGGTAAGCGAACAAGCTGCTGCCCAGGAGAAGCCTGGCCTCAGGCTCCCTGTGATAGCAGCAAAGAAGGACCGCAGAGAGCGGCAGCAGGTGCTGGCCATGCTGTAGAGGGGCTTCCTGGGAGGGTCCAGCCACAGGAATCAACGGGGAATCCTGAGCCGAGAATTGTGAGGGTAGGATCTCCTCCCTCCCTGAAGCTGTGGGCTGGGCCGTCGGAAGACTTTCAGTTTTGTTTCCTTGCCTGCAAGAAACGAAACTCAACTGAAAGACTCCAGAACATGGAGCAGAACACGGAAGGAGCCTTCTCGGTGTGCAAGAACTGGTAAGAAAGCGCTTTCTCCAGCAGCAGACCCCGGCTGGTGAGGGAGAAACGCCGAGGAGATAGGGCTGTTTCTGAAGGGAGGAGAAAGTAGTTCCGGCATAAAAACACTTAGGAGGACAAGCAGCTGGAGACCGTGGGCCCCGAGGCTAGGAGGGTCTAAACGTGATAATCTCTGGGTAAGGGTGGACAGCATTACCTCCACTTCACTGCAGCCCCTTCCCCCCAAATTTTAGGCTTCCTGGGACAGTTCTGAAGACAAATAGCCCGGCCAGTGGTCCCAGCTGGGCTACTCATGCTTGTGAGACCTTGGGTCCTAATCTGGGGTTCTGATACTCTGCCCTTCACACCAGTCTGTGAAAGAAAGGGTCCCACGGGGATTCTCCAGGACTACTCTCACCCTCCTTGAAAGGGAGCCGTGGGGCAGAGCAGGGAGGACAGAGCAGGGGGCTGGGACCACACCTCTAACGGGGCGGGGGTGGAATCTGACCCGTGGAAAATCCCCATTCTCAGAGCTCCCTACCTGTGGCAGGGACTTGAGTGGGACCCTCCCCGGAAAGCTTTGCTCCAGCCGGACCCTTCAACTACTCTGGTTTCTCAACCAGCCTAGGAGGAGCAGGGGGAGAAGGGACCAGGCCAGGCAGAGGAGAGAGAACAGAGGAAGGGAAAATGTTGCCGCCTGTGTGCCCGCTGCCTGGGCAGAGCAGAAGCAAAGAGCTTGTTCACGTCAAGAGGAGTGAGGCTTTGACAGTCCCTCTCGGGGCACGCCCCATGTGCCAGGGACATGGGCATGCAACTGTTCTCGTCCTCTGGGCCGTTATGGCTACGGCAGTTTATCTATAGGTCAATTATACTTCTATAAGGCTGTTTTTAAAATGAAACATTTCACTTTAAATAATGTAAATAATTAAATTATTTCAATTTCAACAATTCGAGAGAAGTGCCAACTTCTCTTGAATCTTTTTTCTTGTTTTCTGGTGCCCCT
>NW_012104920.1:2257332-2273111 GCF_000951045.1 Mandrillus leucophaeus | reverse complement strand
AAAAGAGAGACCATGGGGAATCCTAGGAAACAGGGGGCTTTCTTTAAGTGCCTCCAGCACAATCCTAGCCTGGCAGAGATCCATTGCATCCTTTTACAGATGAGAAACCTACACACAGAATAAAGCAGGGGCTTGCTAGAGGCAGAAATAAGACTGGACTCCCACATTTCCTGGCACCGAATCTAAGGCTTTTTCCATTATCAGCAATGGCCAGAAGGGAGCTAGCAATAGCTCCTGGCCTGGGGGCCTATGTATTGGCTCCCTGGTACCATTTTATGTTCACTTCACTCACTCACCTCTTATAAAGAGGTGACTCACTCACTCACCTCTTTATATTTACTGTCACACAACCATCAGTGTGACAGATCCTTTGGTGCATTTGCTGGTTGTTTTGGTAATATGGGAGAGAGTGTAAAACTCCCCAGTCCGTAACCCTCTCCTGATAAACAATCGATCCAAGGGCAAAACTGGCCAATGCAAACCTGAAAAGTGTGAGAGTCATGTCCATTTCCTTCATCCCAGCATGGCTGGACTTCAACAGAATCAAACACAATCTTCACAACTTCAGGTCAACACAACACAACACGACACACCTTCAACACCATCAACAAAGATGTGTTCAACCAACACCTGGTCTGATCACAGAGGCTGGAAACTGGTGGAATGAAAGAGCAGTCAGGTTGGAGTGGGCTGGCATCCGCGGCTACAGCTCCATTCATCTCCTCAGAAAGCAGTCCTGCTCCAGGAAAATGTCTCTCCATTAGGGTTGCTGCTGCCCTGAGTGCACATCTGCGGCCGTAAAGGAAATGATGTGGATGACTCGGCCATGAGTTGCCTGTGTGGTCAAGGATGCCGGCAGCGCAGAAAAGTCGAGGCCAGGCAGGCCCGGGGGTCAGTTCACGCTCATGAGTACAGGCCATGTAGGCAGGTGTGGGAGAGCTGGGCTAGCCATTGACAAGGTATTATTGTTTCTCTGCTTATTCAGGGGAAAGAATTTCAGCTCCTGAAAGGGAAATCTACTGTCATTATTGCAACCAAATGATTCCAGAAAATAAGTATTTCCACCATATGGTGAGTAGCAATTAGTAATTTTCTGATGGTGCCAATAGTTTGTCCACATTCTGAAAAGTATCATAGGAAAGGCAGACTCTGGGCCCAGTTTTACATAGCACGGATATTAAAGGGTCCTATATTTATTTTTTGCTTTGTTCAAAAAAGATATTTTAGTGACTCGCTTAGGCTAATCAAGCACACACAATTGGTCTTCATTTGTGCCCAGCCCTTCAAAGGGGCCTCCCTTACCACTCTCAACACCCCCTGATCACCTCTGACCATCTCCAACCTTCATGGCCTGGACATTGCAATTTGGTCCTCAATAGGGCCTGTCCTGCTGCTTTCTGTCCCATGTGGGAGTCTTCTCTGTCAGACTGTGAGTTTCCTACGAAACTGAATGACTTTTTCCATTTTCCTGACATCAGGGCTTGGTGCAAAAAGAGGACTCTGTAGAGATGCAGCTATGCGATTGACTGACTGACTGATTTTGCCGGGGAACACTCACAGGCTCTTCCCTCCATAGCCCTAAGTGCCTTTTAGTGCACTGCTGGGCCAAGTTGCTCCCTTCTTTTGCACAGAATGAAGCATTTCCCCTTTGGGAAACTTACCAAGACTTCTCTCCAAAGAACTCTTCTCCTTGGGCAGAAAGTTGTTTACCTTTCTGAACACTTCAGTTCCTAAAACTACAGAATATCAAAACTAAACAAACCACAGAGATGATCCAGCTTTTTGCTCTTTTTCGTTTGTTTTTACTGTTGTGGTAAACCACATATGATGTAAAATTTGCCATCACTGTAGAGACATTTGGTACATTCACAGTGTTGTGCAATCTGGTTCTAGAATATTTTCATCACTCCAAAAAGAAATCCTGTACCCATTACCAGATACCATCCATTCCCTCATCTTCCCAGTTCCTGGCAACCACTAGTCTGCTTTCTATCTCTATGGATTAGTCTATTCTGGACATTTCACATCAATGGAGTCATATACTATGTGGTCTTATATAACCATCTTCTTTCACTTAGCATAATATTTTCAAGGTTTACCCATGTTGTAGTTGTGGTGTGTATTAGCACTTTATTCCTTTTAATGGCCCTTTTTTTTTTTTTTTTTTCTGAGACAGGGTCTCACTCTGTCGCCCAGGCTGGAGTGCAGTGGCGTGATCTCGGCTCACTGCAACCTCTGCCTCCCAGATTCAAGCGATTCTCCTGCCTCAGCCTCCCGAGTAGCTGGAACTATAGGTGCCCACCACCACGACTGGCTAATTTTTATGTGTATATATATATGTATTTTTTTTTAGTAGAGACGGGGTTTTACCATGTTGGCCAGGCTGGTCTCAAACTCCTGACCTCAGTGATCCGCCTTCCTCGGCTTCCCAATGTTAATGGCCTTTTTCATCCCACATTTTGTTTCTCTACCTGTTGATAAAATTTGGATTGTTTTCACCTTTCAGCTCTTTGCTTTTTGAAGTGCAGTCTGTGGACCAGCTGCATCAGCATCACCTGGGATCCTGTTAGAAATGCAGACTCTCAGGCCCTCCCCCTAGAAATGCTCAATCAGAATATGCAGGGTCACATGATTTCCCAGGCATGTCAAGTCTGAGACGCGCTGCCCCAGCCACGGGATTCTCAGCCTTGGCTGAACGTGGAAATCACCTACTGACTTGTTTTCCTTAGTACTGATGTTTATTCGATGCTGTAAGTGGTCCATGTCTTCTATTTGAATGAGAAAATACTTGGTGAGCACCCAAACAAGAGTGAAGCTGACTACTCCCCTTCAAATGTTCAGCCTGGCAACCAAGGCCCCTACCTACATACTTATTTGAAGGCTGCAGGGAGGTGGGGAGCTCCAGTACACATGGAACTGGATTTGTGCTCAGAAACTCTGAATTTTAGTTCTGCTCTGCCCCTTACTGGCTGTGTAACCTCTCTGAGCTTCTTTCTTCTTTGGAGGAAAATGGGGATCATGGTTTATCTCCTCGTTCAGGAAAAGAAGACATCCATGACCAGCCAACTCCAGATCTATCTCCTTTGCAGCATCCACACTCACTTACTTTGCCTTCCCACCTCTTAACCATAGAGGAACTTTCTTTGTGCCCATCTAAAGCCTATCTCCTCCTACTGGTATACCATTATCCTCTCTTTCTGCCTATGCAAGGTCACACAAGGTTTTTGCTACACTGCTCCAGCAATTCTCCCCTCTCTGTCCTGCAACAGGGAGAGGTTAAATGAGCTGTACCCACAGGCAACAACAAAGTCTCAAAACTCTAGGATGTCCTAACATTTCTTACAATAAGTTTTTAAAGGGGTACCACTACTGAGTATGTATATATCAGTGGTGAATCTTTGGCCTTGCACGAAAATAATTTTCTCTTTTAATTTTTGAAAATTAAGGATTGAAATCATGTATACTAGGTGGTTTGTGGTTTTCAGTCTTTAACTTTTTATTAACACGACCTAAAACCAGAAAAACATGTAATACTTCTGATCCCATTTCCTACAAGCTACTATCTTGCTTCTTTGTTGCCCTCCTCAGAAAAACATTTGAACTAGTTGTCTATAGTCACTGCCTCCATGTTTTCCTCTCCCATTCTTATTCCCACTCCAGTCTTGCCCTCCAATGTAACCAAATCTACTCTTGTCAAAATCAATGACCTCTGCATTGCTAAATCCAATGCTCAGTTCTCAGTTCTCAATTTATGGGGACCGTTTACTGCTCATCACTCCCTCTTCCTTAACGCACTTTCTCGGCTTCCAGGGTACCATACTCTTATGGTTTTCAATGACCTTGGTGGTTTCTCATTCTCTACCTCCCCAACCTCTTAATTTTGAGGGGCCCTGGGGCTTAGTCTCTGGTCTCTTCTCTACCTATATTCACTGCCTTATTTCATTCTACCTCCTGATTTTTAAAAATGCCATATGTAGTCAGACACTTCCAAATTTATAGCTCAGGCTAGGCTTTTCTCCCCAAACTCTAGATTTGTATATTACTATTTACTGCATCTTCACTTGAATGCTTCATAGACATCTTAAATGTAACACATCTGAAATGGAATCCTCTCTGTCACAGCTTGGCCCATCTCAGTTAATGGCAACTCTATCCTTCCAGTCGTTCAGGCCAAAATCTCAGTTTCACTCTCGATTTCTCTTTCCCTCCATGTTGCTGATATGAACTATCATCTTCTCTAGCCCAGATGCTGCAGCTGTCTCCTAAACAGTCTTCCTACTTCTCACCTTGCGCCCTGCAGTCTATTCTCATCACAGTGGTCAACGTGATCCCTGAAAAATACAAGTCAGATTGTTTGGCTCCTCTATTCAGATATCTGCACTGATTCTTGCCCCATATTATGCAAACTCAAAACTACAGTGGCCTTAGAGATCTATGTCATCTTTGCCTCCCTTCCTATCTCATCACCTCTTTGATCTCACGTGCTGCTCCTGTTCAGCTTACTGGCCTCCTGATCGTTTCTTGAGCATACCATGCCTTAGAGCTTTTTCACTGGCTACTGCCTCTGGCTGGAAGCTACCTCTTCACCTTCCCCACCTTATTGCAGGGCTAACTCTCTCACTTCTCTCAAGTGTTTACCCATATGGCACCTGCTCAAGGAGATGTACCACAACAACCTATTTAAAATTGCAACCCCCTCTCCATCACATATTTACTACCCCCTTACCTTCTTCTATTATTTTTTTTCCATAGCATTTGCCAACTTCTAACATATTCTCTAATTTACTTACTTATGATGGCCCTTGTTAATTATCTCCCACCACGTCAGTAAAACTATAAGCCCCACTGCTCCCCTTCATGCTAACTACTCCCCACACACAAATACTCTACTTTCACTTTTAGCTGTTTCTTCCAGTAATCACCTTCATATGTCTAAAGAACCTTCTTACATTTTTTCCAATTTTAGATATTACCTGTTGACTCATAAGGATTTAGGAATATAGATTTCACTTTTTTATACCACCCATCCCACACACATACCTCCAAAGTTCTTCATTTCATCCTTTCAATTTATTGATTTCACTCATTCTGGTTAAATAAATATTCAATATTACATTAGTATAACCATGTAAACATTATAAATGGTTTTCCACATGAACTGTGATTATATGTGCTTTCTCCTACAACTTTTTGTTTTCCCTGGACTTAATAATTGCTTCAGTTTTTCATTTGCTTCACTTTCTAGGTACTTATCATTAAATCATCCCTAATATTCTCTAGCAGATATGAAAATTCCCCTGAGTACAACTAAACACATCAGATAGTCTATCCATTTCATTTTGGGAGCATGTTATTCTCCAGGCTTGATGATTAGCTGTTGGTCTGGAATTTCTTCCACTCTCTCCACGGTTGGAGTTCTGATTCCCAAATCTCAGGTCTCATCTTTCTCTTTTTTAGGTTACTCCTTGTTTGATAGAACATATCCTAAATAGTTTCTTGAGAAAGAAAGCATGAGAGGCAAATTTTTAAGACCTTATATGTCTGAAAATGATAGCTTGAGTGGCTATAGAATCTATTGACCATCTTAATTTTTTTTTAAAAAAATTTATTACAATTCTGATTTGGCCACTACACATTGTATACATGTACAGAAGATCACTCTGTATTCTATAAGCATGTATCATTATTACTTGTCCACTAAAAATAAAAGAAATAAAATTAATTACAAAAAAATTCAAACAAATATGAAAGTAGAAAGTTAATACAATAAACGTTCATGTATTCACTCCCCAGATACAACAGTTGTTGTTCTAAACAAAGTTAATAAAAATAAATCTACTCTTAGATACATTACAGGTAAAAGGCAAAGGTAAAGAAGAAGAGTACAAGCAAAGGAATGGCAATTAGGCTGAAAGAAAATATATCAACAGCAATAATAGAAGTGGGTATGCAGTGGAATAATCTTCAAAGTGCTAAGAGAAAATAGCTGTTAACATGTGGAAATCAAAAGTTTTCCAGACTTGAACTATTCTGTTTTCTTTTTTCTAAAGTATGTTAAAGTAAATCCAAGATATCCTGTTATTTCACCATCATTCTTTCATATCTCAAAAATACAGTCATTTTCTTAATCATGATGCCTTTATCACTCTCAATGACATTAACAATAATTTTTCCCCAATTGTTTTGAGGCCTTGCATTTACCACTCTTGTTCATTACTACTGCTGGTGCTGCTGCTGCTTGCTTCTCCCTTGTCTTCTATTGGATTGAGCAAGATTTCTTTATTCTCTTTCTTCTTTTCTACTGATTCAGCAATTTTACATTCTATTTCTATCATTTCAGTAGTTATCCTTAACATTTAATATGAATACTTGACTTAATAAAGTCTAAAATTAGTCATTAGTTCTACTCTCCTTACAAACAGTATATAAATTTGAGAACATGTTAATGCTGATCCTCTACTCCTATCTTACATGAAAATGCTGCCAGAATTTTGTTTCATTTTGCTTTCATACTACCCCTCTTTAGTGATTATTGTTGTTATTTATGTAACTCATGCCTGTTTAGATACACTCACAAGTTTTTTGTTTTTGCTTTTTTTCTTTCCTTTTTTGAGACAGAGTCTCACTCTGTTGCCTGGACTGGAGTGCAGTGGCATGATCCTGGCTCACTGCAACCTTCGCCTCCAGGGTTCAAGCAGTACTCCTGCCTCAGCCTCTTGAGTAACTGATACTACAGGGGTGTGCCACCATGTCTGGCTAATTTTTGTATTTTTAGTACATATGGGGTTTTTCCATGTTGGCCAAGCTTGTCTCAAACTCCTGATCTCATGTAATCTGCCCACTTCGGCCTCCCAAAGTGCTAGGATTACAGGCACGAGCCACTGTGTCCAGCTGGATATACTCGCAAGTTTACCTTTCTCTTTGCTCACATTCTTTCTTGGATCCTAAGCTTTCCTTCTGGGTAAGATTTCTGTCTTCCTGAAACACATCTCAGCAGTTTCTTCACCAAGAACCTTGAGTAGTAAATCTTCAGTTGCCTGAAAATCTGCTTTTTGTTTTTTGCATTCATGAATGATAGTTTAGCTGAATATCAATTCTAGATTAACAGCTATTTTCTCTTACCATTTTGTAGATTATTTCACTGCTGTCCCACTTCTGTTATTGCTGTTGATGTATTTTCTTTCAGCCTAATTGCCATTCCTTTGTATGTAATCTTTTTATTTGGTTGATTTCAAGATCCTCTTTGCCTTTTACCTGTAATGTATTTAAGAGTAGATTTATTTTTATTCATTCCGTTCAAAACAATGTACTCAAATGTGTTTGCTTTTCTCCTGCTCAGGATTTCTCTTTCCTTGATATAAAGATTTATATCACTAATCACGTCTGAAAATTCTCATCTATTATCTCTTTGAATTCCCAATGTTCCCCAACTCTTCCACATTCTCTCGACTCTCCTTCTGGAACATAACACATGTGTATTAAACATTCTCATTCTAGCTTCATGTCTCTCTTTTTTTCATGTAATCTTTCCCCTTTTAATAGCCTTATGTCTCTTAACCTTTCATATTTTCTCTATTTCTAGCTCCTGTATTCTGGGTAATTTCTTCAAATTATCTCCAAGTTCATTCATTCTTTCTTGGCCAAATCTAATCTGCTGTTTTTAGCCCATCCATTTAGATTCAATACCTGCATTTTTCATGTCTAGAAGTTCAATTTATCTTTCTTTCAAATTTGCCTATTTTTGTTCTCACTACAAAAAAAAAGATAGGTATGTGAAGTGATGGATATGTTAATTAACTTGACTTAATCATCCCACAATATATACATATATTAAAATATCACATGAATATATAAAGTTACTGTTAATTACAAATTAGAAAATTTCAAATTTGCCTATTCTGTTTTTCATGAGATGTTATTCTTTTCCCAGAGTTAACCATTTTTAATTAATTTATTTTACAGTCTCTATCCTATAGTTGCATTACCTGAACTTCTTGGGGGCTAATCTTACTACTTTTGTGTCTGTGACTCTTACTCAAGGTGGATTGCTTCCCCGTGTGTTTGTAATTTTGGATTGTGAGTTTTTATCTGGCGGGACTCTACCTATGAGGATCCTCTATGACCTATTTTGAGGCTCTTGCCTCTCCAGAGGAATTTTGTGATTGCTTCTGCCAGACATCTCAATGTTTGTGTTAATTCTTCTGTTCAGGGATTCCCAGACCGTGAGGCTAAAGTAAATCCTAATGCCAAACACAGGAATGGCATGGACCTGTGATTTTGAGTTTTCAGGGGCATGAGTTTTCTTCTCCACACTCAAATGCTGGCCCAAGAAAGAAAGGCTTCCTTGCCACTTTCCTTTTCTCATTAGGTGATACTTTTCCTCTTACCCACCACAATTTACCCTTTAAAGCTTCCAGCTTTATGCAGGGTCAATAGAGTCTTACTTCCAATTCCCCTCTTGTGTGAATGGGATTTCCTCTCATCCAAGCCCCTAGTTACAAAATTGACCCTGCGTCTCCCATAACCAGTGTCAACTCCTGTGCTTAACCAGTCCATTTGTGCTGCTATAACAGGACACCACAGACAGGGTAATAATAAAGAACAGATAATTATTTCTAACAGCTCTGAAGACTGGGAAGTTCAAGATCAAGGCACCTACCATTTGGTGTCTGGTGAGGGCCTTCTTGCTGCCTCCTAGCATGGTAGAAGGCAAAAGAGTAGAAGGCTGGAGCCAAATGCTTCATGAAGCCTCGTTTATAAGGACCCTAATCCCATTAACAAGGGAGGCGCCTTCATGATCTAATCACCCCCAAAGGCCCCACCTCTTAATACCATCACGTTGGCAACACCTGAATTTTGGAGGAGACACATTCAAACCATAGCAACCAGTCAGACCTTCATTCCTGGAATGCAAAATTTTCTTTCTTTCCCGCAAAGCCAGCTATTAAATTGAATGTCTGTCACATTTTATACAGCATATAACAGTGTTTACAGTGGGAATTTTTGTGTTATCTAGTCTACTGTATTTTCTGACCATTAAAGCTGAAGTCGTTTTAAAATTTGATGTATTATTCACAATTGCAGGGTAAATGTTGTCCGGACTCAGAGTTTAAGAAACGCTTTCCTGTTGGAAAGCCAAAAATTCTTCCTTCATCTCTTCCAAGTCAAGCTGCTGAAAATCAAACCTCCACGATGAAGAAAGATGTTCGTCCGAAGACAATTAGTATAAACAGATTTCCTCTTCATTCTGAAAGTTCATCAAAGAAAGCACCAAGAGGCAACAACAAAACCTTGGATCCACTTTTGATGTCAGAGCCCAAACCCAGGACCAGCTCCCCTAGAGGAAATAGAACAGCCTATGACATTCTAAGGAGATGTTCTCAGTGTGGCATCCTGCTTCCCCTGCCGATCCTAAATCAACATCAGGTACTCAGCCTCCGTTTTCTGCTTACCGTGCTGTACACCATCTGCACAGTGTCTCTAAAAAATCCAACACCTGAAAGCCACAACAAATGTTGTGACTGAAAAGGCTCTTTTCTCTGACTCCTGCTTCTCTGGGTGCCCAAATGCACTCTCTCGTAGCACTTACCACCTGGTTTATTTGCATCACCTCCGAGAAACTGAGTCACCTTTGACTCAAGCCAGGTCTTTGAAGGTGGAGCCAGGTCCCTCATCTCTGTGTCTTTAGCTTCTAGGCCAGGGATTGACATACAGCAAGTGCCCCAAAACGGTTGAGTAAACGAATAAAGCAGTGGATACCCAGTCTATCTCTCTCATGGTGTAGACATGCCACTGAGGCCCAGAGATGAGGTGTCTTGGTCAAGATCCTAAGCCAGTCGGTGGCTTACCTCCAGCAGATCAAGGTTTGCTTCAAGAAGATCAGGGTTTGTAGGCATCTCCCTGAATATCCTGATTTTTACATCCTAGTTATTTTCTTTTTTTTGAGACAGAGTCTCGCTCTGTCGCCCAGGCTGGAGTGCAGTGGTGTGATCTCGGCTCACTGCAAGCTCTGCCTCCCGGATTCACGCCATTCTCCTGCCTCAGCCTCCCAAGTAGCTGGGACTACAGGTGCCCGCCACCTTGCCCGGCTAGTTTTTTGTATTTTTTAGTAGAGACGGGGTTTCACCGTGTTAGCCAGGATGGTCTCGACCTCGTGATCCGCCCGTCTCGGCCTCCCAAAGTGCTGGGATTACAGGCTTGAGCCACCGCGCCCCGCCCGTCCTAGGTTATTTTCTAGTAATAATAACAATTGACATTAGACATTGTTAACCATGGTGTGCCAGTTACAATGCAGAGCTCTTTATAATCTTCATCATAAACAATAGGCATGTATTTCATCCCCATTTTAGAGATAAGGTAAAGTAGCTCCCCAAGGGCTATACAATTAGAGGGTGGCAGGATCCAGCCTGAGTCCCCATGTATATAGCTCCAAAGTTTATGCTCTTAAGCTCCAGACTAAATGCCTCACTTAAAAAAATTTATTTTTTTTTCAAAATACAAAAGTACTAGATTTTGTTGGAGCTAGTTAACATAATATCATATAAAGAAGTATAAAAGCAAAACTAACAATACTTCTCCAACCCCGTACCCTGAGATACCAATTTGGACAGTCATATGGGCATCTTTTCAAAGCTCTATCTTTGTGTATACAAACCTAAACAAGGTTTTACTCATTTCTTTTTCTGCACATACTATCTTACTGTACCTATTACTCTGCCACTTGCCTTTTTCACTTAGTATATGATGCATGCTCCTTACAAAAGACTTAGCAGGCCAAAACCTTTTTTTAAACTTCCTTATGCATCTATGTATGCACATAAGCATATAATTTTACAAAAATGCGTTGATTTCATATTTGCTGGGGGTGTTACTAGTGCCTTTTTTCCTGGCCTCCCACGATTTGGTATATTTCCTTTCACAATTTTCTCCATCCTTATATAACAGAGTTGCCAGATTTGGCAAATAAAAATACAGGACAGTCAGTCAAATTTGAATTTCAGAGAAACAAAGAATTGCTTTTAGTATAAGTATGTTCCATGCAATGATTGTTTTGCTGAAATTAAAATTTAACTGGGGCACCCTGTATTTTATTTAGCAATTTCTTACCTGACCACATACAAACATACACATTTGGAGTCCTGCTATATACATTTTTTTTACTTTTTTTTTTTTTTTTTTTTTTTTTTGAGACAGAGCCTTGCTCTGTCCGCCCAGGCTGGAGTGCAGTGGCAGGATCTTGGCTCACTGCAATCTGTGCCTCCCAGGTTCAAGCGATTCTCCTGCCTTAGCCTCCTGAGTAGCTGGGATTACAGGCATCTGTCACCAAGCCCAGCTAATTTTGCATTTCAGTAGAGACGGGATTTCACCATGTTGTCCAAGCTGGTCTTGAACTCCTGATTTCAGGTGATCCACCCGCTTCGGCCTCCCAAAGTGCTGGAATTACAGGCGTGAGCCACCACGCCTGGCCAACATTTCTTTACATCCTAATGTAAATTCAGCAATACCCAAGGAAATCCCTACAAGCCAAACAATATGGCTTATTTTTATTTTTATTAATGGCTGCCTACGATTCCGTGGTGTGAGTGTTCTCCCATCTGTCCCTCCACCCAGTGAGAGCAACAGGCCCCTGTTAAACTTTGTTGCAAGCCTCCTGTACTCCTGGCTCAGTGGGCTCCTGACCTTTTCTGTGCCATTACACTCTAGTCTTTGGGCAGGGCTCATGCTCTGTAACAAGGGACAGCAATATCCAGAGATATTCTAGGAGCTAGCACTTCCTACTTTAACCGTATCAAACTTTTTTTATATCTGTTTCTTAGGAGAAATGCCGGTGGTTAGCTTCATCGAAAGGAAAACAAGTGAGAAATTTCAGCTAGATTTGGAAAAGAAAAGGTACTACAAATTCAAAAGATTTCACTTTTAATACTAGCTCTCCTGCCTGCTTGCTGGGGTGGTCTTGTGAAACGTGATGGGTTTTATTCGTTGGGCTTTAAAAGAAAAGGTTTGGCAGAACTAAAAACAAAACCCACATATCATCTCAATAGATACAGAAAAGGCTTTTGATAAAATTCAGCTTGACTTCATGTCAAAAACCCTCAACAAACCAGGCGTTGAAGGAACATACCTCAAAATAATAAAAGCCACCTATGACAAAACCACAGCCAACATCATACTGAATGAGCAAAAGCTGGAAGCATTACCCTTGAGAACTAGAACAAGGCACTTCAGTCCTGTTCAACATAGTACTGGAAGTCCTTGCCAGAGCAATCAGGCAAGAGAAAGAAATAAAAGGCAACCATATAGGAAGAGAGGAAGTCGAAGCATCTCTGTCTGCAAATGATATGATTCCATACCTAGAAAACCCCATGGTCTTGGCCCAAAAGCTCCTAGATCTGATAAACAACTTCAGCTAACTTTCAGGAGACAAAATCAATGTACAAAAATCAGTAGCATTTTTATACACCAACAACATCCAAGCTGAGAGCCAAATCAAGAACGCAATCCCATTCACAGTTGCCACAAAAAGAATAAAATACCTAGGAATACAGCTAACTAGGGATATGAAACATCTCTACAACAAAAATTACAAAACACTGCTGAAAGAAATCAGAGATGACACAAATGGAAAAACATTCCATGCTCATGGATAGGAAGAATCAATATTGTTAGAATGGCCATACTACTCAAAGCAATTTATAGATTCAATGCTATTTCTAACAAACTACCAATAACATTCTTCACAGAATCAGAAAAAAAAAATGCTTTAAAATTTATTTGGAACCAAAAAAGCACCCAAAAAGCCAAAGCAATCCTAAGCAAAAAGAACAAAGCTGGAGGCATCATATTACCCAACTTCAAACTATACTACAGGGCTACAGTAATCAAAACCGCATGGTACTGGTACAAAAGCAGACACACAGGTCAATGGAAGAGAATAGAGAGCCCAGAAATAAAGCTACAAACCTACAACCATCTAATCTTTGACAAAGTAGAGAAAAATAAGCAATGGGGAAAGAACTCCCCTTTCAATAAGTGGTACTGGGATAACTACCTAGCCATATGCAGAAGATTGAAACTGAACCCCTTCCTTACACCAGGTGCAAAAATCAAGATGGATTAAAGACTTAAACGTAAAACCCCAAACTATAAAAACTCTGGAAGATAACCTAGGCAATACCATTCTGGACATAGGAACGGACAAAGATTTCGTGACAAAGATCCCAAAAGCAATTGTAACAAAAGCAAAAATTGACAAATGGGACATGGTTAAACTAAAGGGCTCTGCACAGCAAAAGAAACTAGCAACAGAGTAAACAGACAACCTATAGAATGGGAAAAAATATTTGCAAACTCTGCATCTGACAAAGGTCTAATATCCAGAATCTATAAGGAACTTAAATAAGCTAACAAGCAAAAAACAAACAACACAATTAAAAAGTGGAAAAAGGACATGAATAGACGCTTTTCAAAAGAAGACATACGCGTGGCTAACAAGCATATGAAAAAATGTTCAACATCACTTCTCATTAGAGAAATGCAAATCAAAACCACAAGATACTCTCTCACATCAGTCAGAATAGCTCTTATTAAAAAGTCAAAAAGTAACATGTTGGTGAGGTTGCAAACAAAGGGGAACGCTTATACACTGCTGGTAGGAATGTAAAATTAGTTCAGCCATTGTGGAAAGCAGTTTGACAATATCTCAAATAACTTAAATCGGAACTACCATTGACTCAGCCATTCCGTTATTGGTTATATACCCAAAGGAATCTAAAGCATTCTGTCATAAAGACATATATACACAAATGTTCACGGCAGCACTATTCACAATAGCAAAGTCATAGAATCAAACTAAATGTCCATCAGTGGTAGAATGGATAAAGAAAATGTGGCAGCCAGGTACGGTGGCTCACGCCTATAATCCCAGCACTTTGGGAGGCCGAGGCGGTGGATCACCTGAGGTCAGGAGTTTGAGCCCAGCCTGGCCAACATGGCGAAATCCCGTCTCTGCTAAAAATACAAAACTTAGCTGGGCGTGGCGGCAAGCGCCTGTAATCCCAGCTACTTGGGAGGCCTAGGCAGGAGAATCGCTTGAACCTGGAAGGTGGTGGTTGCAGTGAGCAGAGATCGTGCCACTGCACTCCAGCCTGGGCAACTAAGTGAGACTCTGCCTCAAAAAAAAAGAAAAGAAAACAAAATGTGGCACATATACACCATGGAATACTATGCAGCCATAAAAAAGAATGGGATCATGTCCTGTGCAGCAACATGAATGGAGCTGGAAACTATTATCCTAAAAGAACTCATTCAGAAACAGAAAACCAAATACCACATGTTCTCACTTATAAGTAGAAGCTAAACATTGAGTACACGTGGATACAAAGAAGGGAACCACAGACACTGGAGCCTACCTGAGGTTGGAGCATGGAAGGAGGGTGAGGATCGAAAAACTACCTACCTGGTACTATGCTTTTTATCTGAATGATGAAATCATCTGCACAACAAACCCTCGTGACATGCAGTTTACCTGTATAACAAGCCTGTACGTGTGCCCCCGAACCTTAAAAAAAATAAGTTAAAACGTTTGGACTATTTTCCTTCTTTCGAACAAAGACAATGGTTTGCCCAAGGACTACAAATAAACAAGGGGAAAAAAGAAAGGTTCCAGTTTTGTCTGAAAGTTCTGATTAAACCTCTGGGGCCTGCAGCCTGGAGAACATGGAGAACTCTACACCCACAGAACCCGGCTTTGTCCCCAAAGAATAAAAACACCTTTCTAAAAGCTGCTTTTCCACCTTTCTTTGGGTTCCGCCCTGGTTTTCTAGGGCCAGGGATGGCAACACCCGGGACCCCAGGAAGAGGGCAGTGCTCAGGGAAAGGGGAGCACGAGGTGTTGAGGGAGGGAGAAAGAAAGGAGGCTGGGACAGTGGGTAAGGGCCAGGTGAAGTGGAGAGGGGCGGCTTCGAAGGCTTCAGGCAGGGAGAGTGGCTGGGGGAAGCCTAGCGATGATGCAACCTATCCAGCCGCAAACGGCACACTCCCACCTTTCTGCCTGGGCTTTCAGGAGACCCAGTTAGGGCACCCGCCTCTGCTAGGGGAGGAAAATAGGTGGGTAGGACGTCTTTAGTTTTCCCTCCCTGGTTGGCACCTGTGTGATATGGTGGACCAACCGTGGGTTCGAATCCCACCTCCCCACTTACTACACGTTCTCATTGGGAAACTTCATTCACCTTCCAACACCTCCGTTTCCGTATTTGCGAAATGATATGTTTGTATTCCTATCTTCCTTGACGGGACGGTGAAAGCAGTTCTCTGGCTTTGTCTTGCCCAGGTAAGTCTGATGCTTAAGGCTTTCCGCCTTGTCTAAAGAGAGGAAAGCGGACCCGAGGGCTGAGCACGCTGCGGCGGCTTCCATAAAAAAAAAAACAAAACCTGGGGCTGGGTCAGGATGGGAAAGGCAGCGAACTGAACGGGCTTGAGCCCCAAGTTTGGGGCTGAACGTCTTCCCTGCGTGCAGAAGGAAGGGCAGGAGCATGCCATCCTCACCTGGAGCGCCGGCCGAGTCTCCTCCGCCTCGCAGCGCCTGGCCAGGGCCCCGTCTGGCCCTCTGCACGTGGGATCCACTGACCTGGCAACTGTAGGTTTGGGACTGAGACCTGGGAGCAGGAACAGAGTCTTGCAGGTGGCAGCGCGTCACAAAGGCGGCCCGAGCTTGGCATTTAGCCTGGGCCAGAGCAAGGCGCAGACCCCGGGCGCCCACGGAGTTGGCGTCGGAGCAGCAG
>NW_012104920.1:2255076-2256052 GCF_000951045.1 Mandrillus leucophaeus | reverse complement strand
GAACTCATTCTTTTTTTATGGCTGCCTAGTATTCCATGGTGTATATGTGCCACATTTTCTTAATCCTGTTGATCATTGATGGGCATTTGAGTTGGTTCCAAGTCTTTGCTTCGTGGAGCTTTTAAACTGGTTTATCTCTTCTGCAGCACCTTTTAGGAGCTTTGCTTGGTGGAGTGCTGTGGAGGACCCTAGCCTTGGGCAGTTTACAAGTGGTTGAAGAGACCTATTTCTTCATTTGTTAAATGTTTAAGTAACTTCTTAAAAGCAGAAGGAGGACATCAAGGGGTGTGTAGGTCGCTTGAGAGAAAAGGCAAGGACACAGATTATAGGTCAGACACTTTCCAGACTTCCCCACCTCTTCCTTCAACAGTTACCAAATCGTGTCTTCTAAAGAACTCGCAAACACATCCCCATTCCCACCACAATGCCGGGACTCTGCTCTTGACCATCCTTCCTCTACCCACCCTCCCCCCAGAGTGTCCTTCCCATACCTCAAAACTCACCATGTGGCTTCCAGACATGTGACCCATCAACCTTCATGGCTCTCCGTGACCTCAGCTGGGGTTTTCCACCCTATTCTGCTGTTACAGCTCTTGAATGTAAACACAACTGTCCACAATGTAGCTAGATACCGGAAGAGGACAGGCCATGTCAGGATTCCAAAATCTTGGGGAAATGGGAAGTGGGACTCTCTGGCCTCTAGGACATAATCTTTATCCCTTCACTCAGGACCCCTTGATCCAGCACCTCCCACTGCTCCCACGTGATCCAGTTCCTCCATTTCCAGCCCACGTAACAAGTGCCAGATGACCAAAACATTTTTAGTTCCCTGAACGGGAACACGTCACATACATTCACAGTTCTTTTTTTTTTTTTTTTTTTTTTTTTTTGAGATGGAGTTTCACTCTTGTTGCCCAGGCTGGAGTGCAATGGCGCGATCTCAGCTCACAGCAACCTCCGCTTCCTCAGCTCAAGC
>NW_012104920.1:2254164-2255026 GCF_000951045.1 Mandrillus leucophaeus | reverse complement strand
CTTCAGCGGGAGACCTTCCAGGGTACATGCATCTGAAGTTGAGTCAGCTCTTTGGTATGTTAAGAAGTTTGGTCGTTATCTGGAGCGCCTGGAGGGACGCGGGCTGCTCTCATCACCTCCTCTGGGAAGCGCCTTTGGCTGCAGGAGTTGCCGGGCCAACTCTCCTCCCGCGGTGGGTAGGATATCTTTAGATTTCCCTCCCTGATTGGCAGCTGTGTGATACGGTGGAACAACCCTGGGTTCGAATCCCATCTCCCCACTTACTACACGTTCTCCCTGGGAAACTTTATTCACCTTCCAACACTTCCGTTTCCGTATTTGTGAAATGGATGTGTTTGTATTCCTACCTTCCTTGACGGGACGTTGCAGAAGTACCTGAGCACCCACTTTGTTATTAATGGCAGCCAGCTCTTGTACAGCGTTTACTATGGGGTAGGCCCTGTTCCTGGTGCTTTCCAGGTATCAGCTCACTTAATCCTCCCAACACTAGGAGAAAGGCACTATTACTACCCCCATTTACAGATGTGAGGACTGAGACACAAAGCAATGGACTTGCCTAAGGTCATCCGACTGCAATGCGCATAGCTAGGATCCAACCCACTAAGCTACACTGCCTCTAATGGGGTCTGGGGGGATAAGGGGAGGCTCCCAGTCATTAAATAGGACTTCGAGTCTCCTTGCAGCAACTCTTCCAGACAAACATATTCTTCCAACCCCACCCTACAGCACCAGTGTCTGATGATTTTTCTCACCTACGACCTTGCTGGCCAAAAGGTTTCATGGAGCTTTTATTTATTTATTTATTTATTGAGACAAGGTCTTGTTGTGTTGCCCAGGCTGGAGTGCAATGGCGCGATCTCAG
>NW_012104920.1:2233236-2252879 GCF_000951045.1 Mandrillus leucophaeus | reverse complement strand
GCCTCCCAAGTAGCTAGGATTACAGGCATGCACCACCATGCCCGGCTAATTTTGTATTTTTTTAGTAGAGACAGGGTTTCTCCATGGTGGTCAGGCTGGTCTCAAACTCCCGACCTCAGGTGATCCGCCCGCCTCGGCCTCCCAAAGTGCTGGGATTACAGGCATGAGCCACCACGCCCAGCTCACAGTTCTGTGGCTTTGCACGTGTTGTTCCCTCTGCCCAGAATGCATCAGTTCCTCCACCACTACTACTAGGCCCACCTGATCTGCCTCGCAAATCCTACTCACCCTTCAAAACCCAACTCAGACGTCACCTCCTCTGAGCAGCCCTCTCTACTTCCAAACACTGTATTTGGCCAAACAGAGTAAGTCACCCTCCGTGTGTGCTACCCCGCACTAGAGTCTGCCTGAACCTTCCCACTCTCTCACAGGGTTATAATTGAGTACTGGTCTGTATCCCTGGATAGACTGTGAAATCCTTGCAGGTGTGGACTGTATCATGAATGTATCATTGAACCACCCACACCTAGCACAGTGCCTAATGCACTTGGGACCACAGGGAAAGCTGGTTCATTTGAGTTTCGTCTCTGTTTGACAGATAATGGCTCTTCTTTTTTACTCCCCACAGAAAGCAAGTGATTGCTTTCCTTTCCTCATTTTTGGAAGCCCTGCCTAACACACAGCTGCACTCTACATCCCAGTTCCTGGATGGACGAAGAAAGTGAACTGATCCAGCCCCAAGACCAGAGCTGCTGGGCCACTCTGCCTGATGTGTGTCTGTGCCGTGTTTTCTGGTGGCTAGGAGACAGGGACAGGTCCAGGGCTGCTCTTGTCTGCAGAAAGTGGAACCAGATGATGTATTCTGCTGACCTCTGGCGGTACAGGACCATCACCTTCAGCGGGAGACCTTCCAGGGTACATGCATCTGAAGTAGAGTCAGCTCTTTGGTATGTTAAGAAGTTTGGTCGTTATCTGGAGCGCCTGGAGGTCAAATTCCTGAATCCTTACAATGCTGTCTTGACCAAGAAGTTCCAGGTCACCATGCGGGGCCTCCTGTCTTGTCTGAGTAAGAGCAACAACCGTCTGAAATCTCTTTCCATCCAACACTTGGAGCTGGACCGCCTGGTGTGGAGGAACAGCATCAGGAGCTCATTCATCAGGAGCTTGAGCTTCTTCTTAAAGAAGATGGGCAAACACCTGGATTACCTCAACCTAAAAGGGGCCAGGCTGACCGTGGAGCAAGGCTGCCACATTCTCGACTCCCTCAGCCACCTGAGGAATGAGAATGTGATCTCGGAACTCAACATCGAGGACTACTTCAGTCATCACCTTGCTGTCTACAGCAGCCCCCAGTTCAAAAAGACCATGTCCACATTCCACAATCTTGTGTCCCTGAACCTCAACTACAACTGTATCTCCGACGAGCTGCTTGAGAATTTGTGTGAGAACGCCAGCACCCTCTGGACCATAAACATCAAATGCCACATTCATGACCCCCACGGACAGGTCATCTGGGGTATGTCCTGGGCCAAGCTGGCCAGGCAGGCCACCAATCTGAAGGTGAACTTCTACTTTGAACGGATCATGAAGTACGAACGCTTGGCCCGAATCCTCTTGCAGGAGATCCCAGTCAGGAGCATCAGTCTGAGAAGCTGCTATTTCAGTGACCCAGACTGGTCCATGAGACCCACTCTGATAGATCTCCTGCCCACCTTCCGGCACACTCTGCAGGTAGGTAGGACTTGTGAGGAGTGACTGCTGTTTAGGTGACTGGCTTCCCCAGAAGAAAGCCCACTGCTGCCTGCTCTTGGCTGGGCTCCCAAATGTTCACTCAATCTCAAATTGAAGTTCTAGCAAATACCACCAACTAAGCCTCCTCCCCTCCTCCCAAGACCACAGTAGGCAACAAAAGCTGCTACTCACTTCCTACATGTGGTAGACACAAGGAGTTATCTGGTTAGCTGTCAGCCAGGGAAAGCCCCTAAATCCCCACTCAGAGCTATGAAGCCTGAGCCAGGAGGTGCCCTGCAGGTGAAGAGCAGCTGGGCTGCCTCTTCCTACCTTTCCACCAGGTCACAGCAGCATGCAGGAGACCCTGTGACTCCTATGGTCAGATCTCAGTTGGGGGATCTGTCTGGTTATAACAGTGCCAGTGCCTGGTAACTGGGGAGATAGAATGGGGAGGACCAGTCCAGACAAAAAATCAAATTTGATTTACACAACTGAAGAACTCAGAGTTTCGGGCCATTCCCTAATCTAGCAGCTTTCTCATCTGTAAGATCAGGATCATTTTGTCTTTCCAAGGACCTCACAGTGGTTGTGACAATTGATATTAACAGGTTTATGTATCTCTGCAAACATGGATGGACTGCAAGGTGCTAGTACCTCATTAGGGATCCATATAACCCTAAGGTGGGGTAAGGCAGACATCGTCATGGTGCTTGTATGCTGCAGAAGAACTTGAGGTTCAGTGACCAGCCCACAGTCATCCAGCCAGTCCACTGCAGGGCTGGGACGAGCACCTTGTATACTCCAAGTACACTGCCTCCAAATTCCAAGTTTTGCAAACTTGGATGAGATCACCATCATTCTCAAATCTCTTCCTCTAAGAACTACATGTCCAATGTCCCTTATCTAAAAAGCCACCAAATTCCATTAACACCAGACCTGTCCTACAAGAAATGCTAAAGGGAGTTCTTCAATCTGAAAGAAAAGGGCATTGATGAGCAATAAGAAATCATCTGAAGGTACAAGATGTATACTTACTATTGCTTACTGGTAATAGTAAGTACGCAGAAAAACAGAGAATATTGTAACACCGGAATTGTGGTGAGTCAACTACTCATATCTTAAGTAGAAAGACAAACATATAAGCTGATCAAAAATAATAACAACAACAACTTTTCAAGACATTGACGGTACAATAAGATACAAATAGAAACAACAAAAAGTTAAACTGTAGGGAGACAAAGTTAAAGTAAAAAGTTTTTATTCGTTTATTTATGCAATCAGTGGTAAGTTGTCATCAGTTTAAAATAATGAGTTATAAGATATTGTTTGCAAGCCTCATGGTAATCTCAAATCTAAAAACATACAACAGATAAATAAAATAAAAAGCAAGAAATTAAACATAACTCCAGAGAAAATCACCTTCCCTAAAAGGAACACAGGAAGGAAGAAAAGAAGGAAGAGAAGACCACAAAACAACCAGAAAACAAATAACAAAATGGCCAGAGTAAGTTCCTACTTAATACTAACATTGAATATAAATGGACTAAACCCTCTAATCAAAAGATGTAGGTGGCTGAACAGATTAAAAAGAAAGACTCAGTTATCTGCTGCCTACAAGTAGCATATTTCACCTATAAAGACACACGTAGATTGAAAATAAAGAGATAGAAAATGATATTTAATGCCAACGGAAACCAAAAAAGAGCAGCAGTAGCTATGCTTATATCAGACAAAATAGTTTTCAATACAAAATCTATAAAAAGAGACAAAGAAAGTCATTATATAATGACAAAAAAGAGTCAATTCAGCAAGAGGATATAACAATTGTAAATATATATATGCACTCAACACTGGAGCACCCAGACATATAAAGCAAATATTATTAGGGCTAAAGAGAGAGATAGACCCTGATATAATAACAGCTGGAGACTTCAACACCCCCCTTTCAGTATTGGGTAGATCTTCAAGACAGAAAATCAACAAAGAAACAGCAGACTTAATCTGCATTAGGAACAAAAAGGGCCTAAAGGATATTTACAGAAAATTTTATCCAATGGCTGAAGAATACACATTCTTCTCCTTAGCACATGGATCATTCACAAGGATTGGCCACACGTTAGGTCACAAAAAAGTCTTAAAACATTCAAAAAATTGAAATTATAACAAGCATCTTCTCTGACTACAACAGAATAAAACTAGAAATTAATAACAAGAAAAATTTTGGAAATTATATGAACACATGGAAATTAAACAATATGCTCCTGAATAACCAGTGGTTCATGAAGAGATTAAGAAGGAAATTGAAATATTTTTGAAACAAACAATAATAGAGACACAACATACCAAAACCTGTAGGATACAGTGAGCAATACTAAGAGGGAAGTTTATAGCTATAAGCGCCTACATCAGAAAAGAAGAAAAACTTCAAATAAACGTTCTAGTGATACACTTTAAAGGACTAAACAAACCAAGAGCAAACCAATCCCAAAATTGGTAGAAGAAACAATAAAGATTGGAGCAGGAATGAGTGCAAGTGAAACAAATAATGCAAAAGATCAAGGAAATAAAGTTTTTGAAAAGATAAACCAAATTGACAAATCATTAGCCAAAATAAGAAAACAATGAGAGAAGACCCAAATAAATAAAATCAGAGATGAAAAAGGAGACATTACAACCAATACTGGAGAAATACAAAGGATAATTAGAGCCTATAATGAGCAACTGTATGCCAATAAATTGGAAAACCTAGAAGACATGGATAAATTCCTAGACACTTACAACCTACCAAGATTGAACCATGAAGAAATCCAGAACCTTAACAGACCATTGACAAGTAACAAGACAGAAGCTGTAATAAGAAGTCCCGAAGCAAAGAAAAGCCCTTGACCTGACGGCTGTACTGCTGAATTTTATCAAATATTTAAAGAAGAATTAATACCAATCCTATTCAAACTACTCCAAAAAAATAGAAGCAGAGGGAATACTTTTAAACTCATTCTACAAGGCTGGTATTACCCTGATACCAAAGCCAGATAAGGATACATCAAAAACAAGAAAACTATAGGCAAATATTCCTAATGAACATTGATGGAAAATTTCTCAACAAATTACTAGCAAACCAAATTTGACAACACATTACAAAGATCATTCATCCTCACCAAGTGGGATTTATCGCAGGGATGCAAGAATGGTTCAAAATATGCAGACAAATCAATGTGATACCTCATAACAACAGAATTAAGAACAAAAAACATATGATTATTTTAATCAATGCTGTAAAAGCATTTGATAAAATTCAACATCCCTTCATGATTAAAACTCTCAAAAAACTGGGTGTAGAAGGAACATACCTCAATACAATAAAAGCCATATATGACAGACCCACAGCTAGTATCATATTGAATAGGGAAAAACTGAAAGCCTTTTCTTTAAGATTCGGAACAAAGTAAGGATGCCACTGTTACCACTGCCATTCAACATAGTACTGGAAGTCCTAGCTAGAGCAATCAGATGAGAGAAATAAAAAGCATCCATATAGAAAACAAAGTCAAATAATTTTTGTGTGAAGATGTGATATTATATTTGGAAAAACCTAAAGACTCCACCAAAAAAAACTATCAGCTAAAAAAATACAGTAAAGTTGCAGGATACAAAATCAACATACAAAAATCAGTAGCATTTCTATATTCCAACAGTGAACAATCTGAAAAATAAATCAAGAAAGTAATCCTGTTTACAATAGCTACAGATAAAATTAAATACCTAGGAATTAACCAAAGGAATGAAAGATCTCTACAATGAAAACTATAAAATATTGATGCAAGAAATTGAAGAGGACAGAAAAAATGGAAAGATATTCTATGTTCATGAGTTGGAAGAATCAATATTGTGAAAATGTTTATACTACCCAAAGCCATCTACAGATTCAGTGCAATCCTATCAAAATACCAATGATGTTCTTCACAGAAATAGAACAGAGAATCTTAAATTTATATATATATATGGAATCACAAAAGATGCAGAATAGCCAAAGCTGTCCTGACCAAAAAGAACAAAACTGTAGAAACCACATTACCTGACTTCAAATTATACTGCAGAGCTATAGTCACTAAAACAGCATGAGACTAGCATAAAAACAGATTTTGAGCTCCTTATATATTCTGGTTATTTATTAATCCCATAAAGACCAACAGAACAGAATAGAGAACCCAGAAACAAATTCATTCATGTATAGTGAACTCACGTTTGACAAAGGTGTCAAAAACATACATTGGGAAAAGGACAATCTCTTCAGTAAATGGTGCTAGGAAAACTGGATATCCATATGCAGAAGAATGAAACTAGACCACTATCTCTTGCCATATATGAAAATCAAATCAAAATGGACTGAAGACTTCAATCTAAGACCTCAAGCTATGAAACTACTACAAGAAAACATTGCGGAAACTCTCCAGGACATTGGACTGGGCAAAGATCTCTTGAGTAATACCCCACAAGCACAGGCAACCAAAGCAAACAGAGACAGATGGGATCACATCAAGTTAAAAGGTTTCTGCACAACGAAGGAAACAATCAACAAAGTGAAGAGACAACCCACAGGAAGAATGGGAGAAAATATTTGCAAGCTACCCATCTCACAAGGGATTAATAAACAACCAGAATACATAGAGCTCAAACAACTCGATAGGAAAAATAGTAATCCAGTTAAAAATGGGCAAAAGACCTGAACAGGTATTTCTCAAAAGAAGACATATAAATGGCAAAATAGATATATTAAAAGGTGCTCGACATCACTGATCATCAGAGAAATGCAAATCAAAACCACAGTGAGATATTATATCACCCCAGTTAAAACGATTTTTATTCAAAAGACAGGCAACAGCAAATGCCGGAAAGGATGTGGAGAAAAGGAAATTCTCATATACAGTTGGTGGGAATTTAAAGTAGTACAGCCACTGTAGAGAACAGTTTGGAGGTTCCTCAAAAAACTAAAAATAGAGCTTACATACGATCCAGCAATCCCACTGCTAGGTATATACCGCAAAGAAAGAAAGTCAATATATCAAAGAGATGTCTGCACTCTCATGTTTATTGCAGCACTGTTTACAATAGCCAATATTTGGAAGCAACCTAAGTGTCCATCAATGGATAAAGAAAATGTGGTACATACACACAATGGAGTACTATTCAGTCACAAAAAAGCATGAGATTCTCTCGTTTACAATAACATAGATGCAACTGAGGTCGTTATGTTAAGTGAAATACGTCAGGCACTGAAGGACAAACTTTGCATGTTCTCACTTATTTGTGGGAGCTAAAAATTAAAACAATTTAACTCATGGAGACAGAGGGTAGAAGGATGGTTACCAGAGGCAGGGAAGGGTAGTAGGGGGTGGAGAGGGAAGTGGGGATGGTTAATGGGTACAAAAAAAGAAAGAACGAACAAGATCTAGTATTTGATAGCACGACAGGGTGTCTATAGTTAATCATCATTTAATTGTACATTTTTAAATAACTAAAAGAGTATAATTGGATTGTTTGTAACACAGGATAAATGCTTGAAGTCACGGATACTCTATTTACCCCATTGTGATTATTACACATTGTATGCCTACATCAAAATATCCCATATACCCCATAAATATATATACCTATGTACCACAAAAATTAAAAACTAAAATTAAAAGCCCCCAAACCATCATAGCTATCAGGCCCAGAGCCAGGTCGTGGAACTGTTACAGGACAACCCAGCCAGTCTCAGCATCTCTGCCCACACACATCTTCCCTTTCGGTGCTTTTCCAGAAATTAACTTTTGAATTCAACAACAACCACGAGTCACTGGACGAGGAGCTGCACCTCCTCATCGTATCCTGCAGGAAGTTGTTTTACTTCAAAATCTGGGCTTTCCTTGATGTTAGGTTTGTGGAGCGGATCCTGAAGAGTCAGAAAGAACGGCAGTGTGCCCTGCGCACGCTCAAGGTAAGCGGTCCCCAGGCTGGTTCCACGAGGTGGAGTGGGGACATCCGGGAATGGTACTTCCGCTCTGGAATGAAGGGCAGAGATGAGGCAATGAACAGAATCATCTGTTCATTGGAAATCAGCAGTTTCACAGAAGGGAATTTGGAGCTCTTTTTTCTAGCAGTTGGTTTTGGTCTTTTCCTGATTCTGCCAACATATTTTCCTGATTCAACAACTGTATGTGTAGATCATTTAAGTTGTTGTCAAGCCCTGAAAAGTGTAGTCACAATGTGTCTCTCTGTGTGTGTGTGTGTGTGTGTGTGCTCATATGTGGATGTATTTCTCTGTTGGCACAGGTGAGAATTTATACAAACAGATATGAGACGAATGAAGAGGACAGGACCCTGCGGGAAATTTACAGGAAGTATAGAAAGCTGATCGACTCAGAGCTTAGCTATTTCGTCATCGCTTACCCTATGATGTAATGAACGCTCTACAGATGAAGAAAGCTAGGAGCACTTTGAACTTGAAAATCATTTCTCTTAGAACTACACTCGGGCATGGCCAGCCCTTTTGCTCCTCTCTCTTTTTTTTTTTTTTTTTTGGTCAGTTCAATACCAACAGGAGCAGCCCAGCAAAGGCTGAGACTGCTGATGACCTGAAGGCTCCAGGTGGCTTTAAAGCGCTATGTTTACCAACTATCCAGGTGTAATTTCTCTTTTTGTCAGTTTTGCTTTTTGACACCCTCACTCATCCACAGAGCTAAAAACCCAAAGCCACTCAGAGTAGCTTCCTTTTTTTTTTTTTTTTTTTGAAATGTGTTGATGAAAAGACTCAAACTGTGTAAAATATTTTTAGAGATTTATTCTGAGCCAAATATTTTTAGAGATTTACTCTGAGCCAAATATGAGTGACCATGGCCTGTGACACAGCCCTCAGGAGGTCCTGAGAACATGTGCCCATGGTGATCGGGGTACAGCTTGCTTTTATATATTTTAGGAGGCATGAGACATCAATCAAATAGATTTAAGAAATATATTGGTTTGATTCAGAAAGGTGGGGCAACAAAGCAGGGGCTTCTAGGCTGTAGGTAAATTTAAACATTTTCTGGTTGACAATTGGTTGAGTTTATCTGAAGACCTGGGATCAACAGAAAGGAAATGTTTGGGTTAAGATAAAGGATTGTGGAGACCAAGTTTTACTGCGCAAAGGAAGCTCTCAGACAGCTGACTTCAGAGAGAGCAAGTTGTAAAATGTTTCTTATTGGACTTAAAATGGTCCCTGGCTCTTAGCTGATTATCTCCTGGAACTGGAAAGGAAGGAAGGAAAACAAAAGGGAAAGGAGATTCTCTATAGAATGTGGATTTTTCCCACAAGAGACTTTGCAGGGCAATTTCAAGGTATGACAAAGAAATATATTTTGGGATAAAACATTTTGATTTTCTTCCTTGTTATGCCAGAGTCAGATTGGAAAGTCATTATATACAGGGTTAAATAAAACCCATCTGACTAGAATTTATGGCTTGTAGGGCATGACGACTCCTCAGATCCCTTCGATAGGAATTTGGGCAAGATTTAAAAAAACAAAAAAATAAGAGCTTAGTCCTCAGGCAGAGTGCACAGAGTCTCGCTCTGTTGCCCAGGCTAGAGTGCAGTGGTGCGATCTCAGCTCACTGCAACTTCTGCCTCTCAGGTTCAAGCAATTCTCCTGCCTCAGCCTCCAAGTAGCTGGGACTACAGGCATGTGCCACCATGCCCAGATAATTTTCATATTTTTTGTAGAGATGGATTTCACCACGTTAGCCAGGCTGGTCTCCAACTCCTGGCCTCAAATGATCCACCTGCCTCAGCCTCCCAAAGTGCTTGGATTACAAGCGTGAGCCACCACACCTGGTCCCAGAGTAGCTTCTTACTAGAGGACCCTGACTCCTGCTGACCTGTGCACCTGAAAAGGTGTGTGTAACCTTGGAGCAAATCGAATCACGTTTTCTACTGACTGACATTGTCAGTTTATAAATCCTTTGTATCTGCTGACCTTCATGTGGGAACCTCCTGACATTGACATTGTCTGGGCCCGATCTCAGATGCATAGAAACCTCCAGACTACCATTGGATGAAGCAGGAAAAGCCCCACTTTTAGGAGGAGTCTGCTCAGAGCCGGAACTCCCTCCCACAGAAGGAACCCAGCCCCTGACTTAATGGCATCATGGACTCAAATCTCCTGCCTCTGTTTTTGCTGTGTCTCCTTCATTTTTCCACAAATATGCTGGGACTGGGTCTGTGACGTTGAACATAGATGTAAATGGCCAAGTTTGATGGCTCCAAACCTGGCTTTTGGAGCCAGGTGTCTGGGGTTGAGTACTGGCCTGCCATGCACTTGTCTTGTGCCTTTGGGTAAGAATTTAACCTCCCTGAGTTTCAGCTTCTCTGTGTGTAAATGAAGAAAAAAAAAAATAATTACATGCATTGCAACATACACACCTGGCCTGTGGAGGCTTTTATCTTGTTTAATATATGAAGGAACAGGCTCTAAGGAAGTTAATTTACCCCGAGGCATACAGCCAATTTGTGGCAGAACTAATAACAAAGTCTCCAGATTTAGAACCCAGGACTCTTTCTTCCACCTAAACAACAGAATGCGAAGAACCCATTCCCTCTCCCTTCCTCCACCCAGCTTATCTCAGACAGATATTAAAGTGGTCACTGGTTGAGTGTTTACATGCTAGATATAAATTCACCTAGTTTCATTTAATCCTCACACAGCTCTAGAAAGTAGAGACTACTGTTATCCCTCTTTTAGAGGGATCCTGAAGGGTTGCCAAGTCTAACCTGCCCCGTCACGCATTTAGGAAGTGCTGGAAGGGAGTGTCAAACCCAACCCAATTCCAGAGCTCTGCTCTTAATTCCTACATATTATCCCCCACAGCAAGAGGATTTGGGGTCTGTTGTACCGTAATTCTACTAAGTGAAGAGCATGGTTGGAAGAGAGGATCAATGATAATTAATTCCTGAGCCCATGCCATAGACATTGTATTACTTCTGGTCCTTTGAGGGTTTTGTGCATGCGATGGCATAGAGTTCTTTTTTTCAATCGATACAAATTAATAAAATCCCAGAACACTTTTAACAAGTGACATTTCAGATTTTGTTTGTCTTGCCTCTTGTGTGCTGTGCCCATATAGTTGCTTAGCTGAGGTTTTCGGAAGTGAGAAGTGTTGGTGACATTGTCAGACAAAGGATTTGCAACTGTCATAGACTCACCATCCACCACATGGCACTCACAGGTGGCATTTATTCACAAACAGACCTCAAAGACTCCAAAATACTGAGGATTTTCCATGGTATCCAGAGATGATGAGGGAACAAAGGTCTGTACCAGCTTGAGCAACAGGCACCCGTCAATACGGCTTGTTACCGACACGTTAATCTCCATGGCAACATAAAGCTATTCTTTCCTTAAATTTAACCATCCCAACAAATTTGAAAAATGCTAACTCCCTCCAATAAGGACTTTCTGAACCTAATTGAGATTGTCCTTTTAAATGCCATTTATGATATGAGGCAGGCAACGGGAAGTATTTTATAAGTAACTTGTCTTCTTTAAGGATTTTAAGGAATATACGCCAGGGACTGACAGCCACAACTCACATAAGCCTCAAACCAAGCTACCCTGTGCTCCATAATGACTTTATTATGCAATTGTTATAAAGGTAAACCAGAAAAAAGAAAAAAAAAAAAAAGCTGGCTCAGGCTTTTTAGGTATTAATGAGACTTCAGTGTTTGGAATACAAGTAGGTTGATAGCATTCTGCTAATTCCATTTCTGGGCTAGACTAGATACTTTTCAAAGTCTCCATTCACAGCTTTAAGGTTTATGCCTTCAAGACACACATTTTTTAGGGCTGTAGGCCAAATTGAAAGAAGCCAACCTGCTATTTTATAATGTGGACTGTAGGCTTGCCTGTAGTAACGGAGATGTTTCACTATTTCTTCTCTGTCCTATCAGCTTTTCTCAGCCTTTGAGGCAGTGTACGTATCAGCAGACGGCAGAGGTTAGTCAATTTCTTTTCAAAGTCCAGCCAAAGATAAGCATCTTTAAGCCTCTATCACACCACTGCACTCCAGCCTGAGCAACAGAGCGAGACCCCATCTCTAATACAAATAGACAATAGGTAAAACAAACATAAGCCTCTACACTTCTTGACTTCTTCCTCCAATACTCTTTTGGAATTGCTTTTGGCAAAGTGTCATTGGTGGCTGCCTAATTGCCACATCTAGAGGATGCTTTTCCTTTCTTAGCTGACTCTCTGGAGCCTTTGACCTGCTGACCCAGTGCCTCAAAAAGTGGCACCCGAGGCCGGGTGCAGTGGCTCACGCCTATAATCCCAGCACGTTGGGAGGCCGAGGCAGGCAGATCACGAGGTCAGGAGATCGAGACCATCCTGGCTAACATGGTGAAACCCTGTCTCTACTAAAAATACAAAAAATTAGCCGGGCGTGGTGGCGGGAGCCTGTAGTCCCAGCTATTCGGGAGGCTGAGGCAGGAGAATGGGGTGAACCCAGGAGGCAGAGCTTGCAGTGAGCCGAGATCACGCCACTGCACTCCAGCCTGGACGACAGAGCAAGACTCTGTCTTTAAAAAAAAAAAGTGGCACCCATGACACCCATGCTCTCCTGGCTTCCTCTAGCCCCTGGGATGTTTCGCCCAGCCTGAGAGTGTTGATGTTTCTCAAGACTCAGCCCCTCGGCGGCTTCTACCACCACCTGTCTGCAGATGTCTCCCAGCCCTCTTGCTACAGCCAGACCTCTCTCCACCCACGGGCTCCTCATACTCAGAGACAGAGCTTGCCCCCTTGGCTCTCCCACCCTCACCCTTAATTTATTTTATTTTATTTTATTTTATTTTTAGGCAAGAGTCTCACTCTATCGCCCAGGCTGGAGTGCAGTGGCACTATCTCAGCTCACTGCAACCTCTGCCTCCCTGCTTCAAGCGATTCTCTTGCCTCAGCCTCCTGAGTAGCTGAGATCATAGGCACTTGCCACTACATCCGGCTAATTTTTGTGTTTTTAGTAGAGACGGGGGTTTCACCATGTTGGCCAGGCTGGTCTCGAACTCCTGACCTCAAGTGATCCACCCACTTCAGCCTCCCACAGTGCTGGGATTACAGGCGTGAGCCA
Source organism: Mandrillus leucophaeus (assembly GCF_000951045.1). NCBI lineage: Eukaryota > Metazoa > Chordata > Mammalia > Primates > Cercopithecidae > Mandrillus > Mandrillus leucophaeus. The sequence continues at coordinate 2,240,012 of NW_012104920.1, read as the reverse complement.
CCGTGCCCGGCCTTCACCCCCGTTTTAGAAGCCCTCCTCCTCCTACGTTCCCTCTCAGCAATCCATTCACCCTGTTACTCAAGCCAGAAACCTGGGAGCCACCCTAGATCCCTCCCTGTCCCTCGCCCTGTATAACAAATCAGTCTCCAAGCCACTTAGCCCCCAGACATTTCTGGACTCTGTCCCTTCTTCACTGTTTCTATATTCCTGTCTTAACTCAGTCTCTCTTATGTCTACCTGGATTGCTGGGCCTCCTGCATTGCCTTCAGGCCTCCAGTTCCAATCTCTGCCCAGCCTCCAGCCCTCAGCCCCATCCACACTTGCCTAAAAGCACCCTGCTCTTTCAAGCATCGGTTTCTTCCTTCCCGTCCTCCTGGAATGTCCTTCCTACCTTTCTCCTTGACTGCTGAATTTCTGTTCCTGTTCCATAGCAGGTGCTCACCAATTGGTAATGGCTGTTTCAGACAGGCTCATCAGCATCCTTCCTGTCTCAGTTTAGGCGGCTCCTCTTCCAGGAAGCTGTTCCTGATCCCTAAGGCCATTCTCACAGCTATCATGGTTATTGTCGCTTCGCCTCCCTCCCTACTCTGCCTGCTACATGATAGGTGCTCAATAAATGCGGGAGATATTATTTTGAAATTTGTACTTTTCTCTAGTCCCAGCTACTCAGGAGGCTGAGGCAGGAGGATCACCTGAGCCTGGGGAGGTCGAGGCTGCAGCGAACCCTGATCACGCTGCTGTACTCCAGATTGGGTGACAGAGCAAGATTCTGTCTCAAAAAAAAAGAAAAGAAACTTGTACTTTTTATTTTTATTTGTTTCTTTTTTTGAGACAGAGTTTCACTCTGTCACCCAGGCTAGAGTGCAGTGGCGTGATCTCGGCTCACTGCAACCTCTGCCTCCTGGGTTCAAGCGATTCTCTTGCCTCAGCCTAGCAAGTAGCTGGGATTACAGGAGCTGCCACCACGCCTGGCTAATTTTTGGAATTTTAGTAGAAACGGGGTTTCACCATGCTGTCCAGGCTGGTCTCAAATTCCTGACATCAGGTGATCCACCCGCCTCGGCCTCCCGAAGTGCTGGGATTGCAGGCAGGAGCCATTGTGCCTGGACAAATTTGTTCTTTTTAAAGCTCTGGTACTACTTTTCAATATTTACTGTTAGTTCACAGATGCTTTTTCTCAAAATATTGGAAACTGACTCATTTAAGAAGAAACTAGGTACCATTTAGTGGGAACCCACTACATCAGGCACTATACATACCATAACTCCTTTTATCTTCACAACAACCTGGCAAGAAGAATGGTCTTCATCTGATTTACAGACCAAAAAATGAAGATCAGAGAAGTTAAGTAACTTCCCTGAAGCCTCACAGCCACTTTGTGCAGAGCAGGAATTCCAATCTCACCCACTCCTTTCGCTGCCCCACACCCCACACCTAGGGCTGTTACAGAGGCAGTGTCCTGGCAAGATGCTGACTCGGGCTTTTTAGGAAATGGTGATTTGGAACTTGACAATGATCTTTCAAAAACTTCAGTCTTAAATTAGGCAGTTACCTGCTGACCTGATACATAGAAACCCCTGCCTAGAAAGGCACCCTTGGGATGTATCTACACTTGTTAAGAGGAAGAAATTTCCCTGACATGCATTGGTCAATTGGAAACCACAAGAATCTCACTAGCCTCCTCTATCCCAGAGCCTGGTGGCAAAGTGCCGCAGCAGAAAAGGGCTATGTGGATCACAAGGACAGCGTAGGCCTCATGACTCTGAGATAACAGAACAGAGGCACAGAGAGGCTAAGCAACTTACCCAAGGTCACACAGTAAGAGGAAGAGTGAGCCAGGATTTGAACCTTAGTCTATCTGACATAAAGGCCAGCATCCCATCTATAAAATGGAGCTAGTAATCATACCAGCCTCTTCAGGTTTTTGTAAAGATTTGATGAGAAAATATACAAGAAGTCACTTTATGAACCGTGGATCACAGCCGAGTGTGACAGGTCATCGCTATTGTTGTCCATCAGTCAATTATCTGGGATGGCCTGAGGTTGTGTCACACCTACATAAGCCACGGAAAAATCGACTCATGAAAAAATCAGGACTGGGCATGAATGAATGAGAAACTACGTTTAAATGGAGTCCAGACTGAACGGGAACCAAAGTTGGATTCTAATACCATCGGGGTGGTTACCTGTGGCAGAAACAGCCCAAGCAAATATGTGACCATATGCTCACATCACACCTAAATGTTTAAGTTGTCCTCTCATTTTGAACATTAATCTGTTTTCAGGGGATGATTCAGGGAAAAGAATAAATCAAGCCATTACTGTGGTATTTGGACCAGCGGCCACATGCCATTGAGATGCTGAGAACAAGGATGCAGGTTTTCTTTTCATGCTCTTAGGAATGTAAGTCTAGGATCTGGACCCACTCTGAGGAATCTTTCCTCTCCACTCCCACTGGCTATTGGGAATCTTAGGAGCCAGTAAGCCAGGAATTTGACTGTTTATACTTTCCTCTTATTTGTTTCAATGGATTAAGGTACCAGATTGGTCTGTAACACCCTACGGTTTCTAACTGGCTTTCATTTAACATTGACACCATTAATGCCACCATGCAACAATGAACTGTTTACTTGCCTGAGAAATTGCATGTGGGATTTAAAACTTTCTCTAATATTCATTTTTTCAACTGATGATCTCTCAGGAGTTTTTTCTGGTGGTGTTTGAGACAGTGACTGATGTCGGCATTTTCCCAGGATGTGCAGGCCCCCAAGTTTAAAGCCCAGTTGACCCTGTGTGCCAGATAAGGACCAGTGATGTAAGAGGTTCTCCAAATCACACCACTAGCTTTGGAAAATTAGCTGAGAAACATTTTATGTAGAGAAAAAAAGACTTGGAAAATTGTCTTCTGAATTAAACATATTAGTCTTCTTCAGGTAGCAGCAAATAGAACAATTGATTGTGACCAAGTGCCTGCCTGCCTGCCTGCCTTTCTTTCTTTCTTTCTTTCTTTCTTTTCTTTCTTTTTTTTTTTTTTTGAGATGGAGTTTTGCTCTTTGTCACTCAGGCTGGAATGCAGTGGTGTGATCTCGGCTCACTGCAACCTCTGCCTCCTGAGTTCAAGCGATTCTCCTGTCTCAGCCTCCCAAGTAGCTGGGATTACAGGCACCCGCCACCACACCTGGATAATTTTTGTATGTTTTCTTATTTAGTAGAGACGGAGTTTCACCATGTTGACCAGGCTGGTCTCGAACTCCTGACCTTGGGTGATCTATCCCCCACCCCCCCGTGGCCTCCCAAAGTGCTGGGATTACAGACGTCAGCCACCACACCAGGCCTCCAAGTACCTTTCTTATGGACCAAGTTCATTACCAATATTTTAGCAATGGCCTTAGGTAGACTGTATATGATGATTCTCCTAAATAAGGTTATTCTCTTTCTGTTAAATGTGGTTTTCCTTGATTTATGGATGCATCTGGAACTATTATTTTGGCAGGTTTTACAAGGTCTCAGAATCAGTTTGGTTACAGGAACTGTGTTTGACGTTTGTGTCGAAGTTCTCCTCATAGCCTGGAAAATGTGAAGCCTCTTTTGCAAGAGTGGAAATGGTTGCCTTTAAGCCAGATTTAAACACTGTTAGCTCGTTGTGAAAAACACAAGTGCCAGTGATTAACAAAGCATGTTTACCTAATTTACTTCAGATCTGGTCTCAGTTAAAGGTTAGCTCATCCTTATCAGGTGGCCACAGAAACTAGATCCCAGTAGCAGAGTGACCTTTGGAAGCTCGAATTCTAGTCAATGGACTTAAAGTGAGACCGTGGGAGCCAGTTCTTCACTTCATTAAGCAGAGCTGAAAGACTGTCTTCTTTCCAGCTCCCTGTTTTCCTTCCTTGGGCTATTTTCTGTAAGTCAGACTTGGTTTGCCTCAATACTACTCATGCCCTGTAAAAATAAATCAACTACACGAGACTGTTGACTGTATGGCCACCAGCCCTGCCCTGGTGGGCAAACGACTCTAGGGAGCGTCCTTTGCAACACTAGTATCTGAGGTGCAGCCCTCCATTCCTCGTGTTTTTCATCCACTCCCCCTTTCCTTTCTTTCCCCACAACATAGGACTCTTTGCACAAGAGACCAATGGGTTAGCCAGCAGGCCTAGGCAGCTGCCTGGGGGGAAGGAGATACCAGCTTGACTCATGATCAGATACTTTATTTCCTGTGACGGGCAGCTCAGAATCCAGCATCAGTGTTCCTATTAATTTCTTGTTAGTTTTGCAGCTTTGGGTGTCTGAACTTGTTGACAGCAGGCTGTACGAACATTTGTTGGAAACCTCAAGAATCTCACTAGCCTCCTCTATCCCAGAGCCTGGGATGGCAAAGTGCTACACCAGAAAAGGGCTATGTGGATCACAAGAACAGTGTAGGCCTCATGACTCTGAGATAACAGAACAGAGGCACAGAGAGGCTAAGCAACTTAGCCAAGGTCACACAGTAAGAGAAAGAGTGAACCAGGATTTGAACCTTGGTCTATCTGACATAAAGGCCAGCATCCCATGTATAAAATGGAGCTAGTACTCATACCAGCCTCTTCAGGTTTTTGTAAAGATTTGGTGAAAAAATATATGAGAAGTCACTTTATGAACTGTAGATCACAGCCGAGTGTGACAGGTCATCGCTATTGTTGTCCATCAGTCAATTATCTGGGATGGCCTGAGGTTGTGTCACACCTACATAAGCCACGGAAAAATTGACTCATGGAAAAATCAGGACTGGGCATGAATGAATGAGAAACTACGCTTAAACAGAGCCCAGACTGAACGGGAACCAAAGGTGAGTTCTAATACCATTACTCACTACTGTTACCCAAATATGATCCTGCTCCCCTGGGAGGGTGGCTCTGACCTTGTCACTCCCAACCCTGGCACCCCCAGAGCATGCTAGAGTGGCGGTGGAGGGCGAAGATGACAAGACATGGGCTCTCTGGGTTAGGGTGAGTGGCAGGCAACGGAATCCACAGAACAGAGAAATACCTAGATTGGGTACCCTGGGAGAAAAACAAGCGTCTGGAGATTTTTCCAGCGTGCCAAGTCCTGTGCCACCAGGAGAATTCCCACTTATCACTGCCAAATGAACCACAGGAGAGACAGAAACTTTGCTCTGTGTTTCTTTTAATTATGTGGATGACAGACACGTTCGACTTTGGTTCTATCTTAAGAAAATTCAAGTTTAAATGACTCCCAATTTAAGCGATGGTATTTTAAAATAAATTTTGTATTATCTAAGAAGAAAGCTGTATTTTATCTTAAAAAGATTTCTGGCTTGGATGGGTCAGAGCAGTATGGAACAGGGTGGCCTTCATCAGTAGCTACGAAGGCTTTTGCAACTGTGGGCTAATTGCAGGTGTCCTTCATGAAACACAGCCTAAGACCAGATTTCATTTGTGAAACACGTCGATACCCAATAAGACCTAGGAAGTGCATGAGCAGGTTTACCAGCAAAACATTGTTTTCTTGAAATCTTAGATGTTGCTGCATTTTGTGTCTACATGTTGAGAAATGGCCTCAACCGTAATCAAAATTGCATTTCCCTTAAAATCAGCGTATTCCAGACACTGTTGAGAGTCTTCCACACGTTATCTCGCTCATCTAGGCTTTATTAGTCTTGTTTACAGATTAGGCAACTGAAGCTCGGGGAAGTTGAGTAACTTAGCGGGGATCACACCACAGGTAGACCGTGGAACTCATCCACCAGCTGATTTGAGTCACATCTCCCTGCAGAGCCTGAGATCTCAATCCACCGCTGAGGCTGGCTGCCTCTGAGAGCAGTATTCACAAGAAAGGATTTAGCCCAGTGTCTTCACATCCTCTGGAACACACCTCATAACCCTGCTAAGTTAGCAGAAACTCTGAGGTCTGCCCAGTGAGCTGGGAAGGCCTATTTGGACTCTTCCAAGCCAGAGCAGAAGAGCACCCAGAGGCTTCCCAGTGAGCAGAGAGGGGCGTCCCTCCTTGATTGGGGCTTGGGAAGGGCTGTGTATTTGCTGAGCACTCTGAGAGATGTTCAGCACTGAAGTGGCATAGATCAGAATTAAGCCAGCGCTTTTGGCCTCAAAGGGGATTTCTCCATCCCAGATTGGGAACATCCCTTTCTGATGGCAAAGAGTCTCTGGACCAAGGAACACCTAGATTGCAAAGCTCCCAGGTATTAGGCCCACACTCTGCATTATCATTTTGCCCTACGACAGCCAGATTCAGGCAACAGCAAGGATTAGGAAGAGTTCCGGACCATATAGTCCATTCCTTACTTTACAGGCGGCCCTAAGGAAGGAGAGAAACTTCCCTGGCAGTGTTGGAACTAGAAGCTAGGTCTCCTGAGCCCCACACTGTCGGGTGTCCATAAGCATCAGGGAACCAACTGTTAGCAGAGTGCAGCAGCGGCTTCACACATGGGAGGGTGCTGAGATGGTAAGCCTCGTGCTTGGAAGGTGTTCCTTCAATGTTAGCGGAATAAGGAATGAATGCGCAGTCTCCCCCAGCCAAGGTCTTCCTTTGACAGTAACCCACATCGATCTCCGACCTGCTGCAACTCAGCGGAAGGCAGCCTCCCGTAAGTAGAACTCTTTTTGGACAAGAAACAGTAAGTATATAAAACAGTCTTGCTGAAAACTTGTAAAGAGGTACGTAACCATTAAAATAATTATAAAGACAATTTAGCCGCATGAACAAAGGCTTGCAATAATTAGCAGTGAAGGAAAAAAACAATCATGAAATTGAGTTTATGC
>NW_012104920.1:2203687-2231526 GCF_000951045.1 Mandrillus leucophaeus | reverse complement strand
AAAAAAAAAAAAAAAAAAAGAGAGAGAGAGATTTCAAATTGGTGGCCACAGGCCAGATTCATGACATTGACACCTTATGAAATGCTGATGTTTAAAACTGCAGATTTGACCTAAACATCTGGATTTGGGCTTCTGTAGAATCATTCAATATTGGGATCCATTTTCCCCACATCAACAATTTTGGCGGGAGGTGGTGGAGACTGCCCTGTAGCGGGGATTCCTCAAACATCACAGAGCAGGCTGGCTTCATTCAGCCCGCCGGTCACTACCTAGCCTCTACTTGAAATCCAGGTTGGGACTAAGACCCTAAGGCCCTCTGTCCATTGGCTGCTAACCTACCTTGCAACGTTGTGGGTGATCTCTTGAACCTCCTTCATTAGCCTGTACTGTGCGACATCACGACACAGCTCCACGTTCGGCCGGTGTGTCCTGGTCTCCAAGCGCGTATGAGCCACCTTGGCTGGCCCTTCTTGGTCAAGGATGGCTTTTTCAAGAGCTGTAATATTTTGCTCCTGGGAAGCAATCTCCTCCATGACCTTACAAAAAGGATTAGAGTAGGTGAGGCCAAGCTGTGCTCCTCAAAACTCAACAGCTGACAGCAGATGCGTTGTGATCATGTAAGTTAGGAAGAGGGAGCTTCGGATTTCTTCTTAAGCAGCATGCCAGAGTGAGTCTGATCTCTCTTCCCTAAAGCAGTGATTGCTGGTGGGCAAGGTCACTCACCCAGACTTAGAACCTTATGGACTCAAGGGGCAGGACGGGTCATTGTCACCTCATCTACCCACAGAAGAATGCCCTCAGCAAAGTCCTGGCTGGCGTGGGGATGTCACTGCTGCTCAAAGCCGCCTGCTCGCCTTGGTACAGGGTACCTTTGTATCGTGACCAGAAAGCTGCCTATTTCCTCACACTCCTATCCTGCTAGCACCAGCTCTGTCCTCTGGAAGCCTGGGGAAAGAAGCAGTTCGGTCTGAGTTTGGTTGTTATTTTTGTGAGTGACTTTATGCACAGAAAAAGACTACTTTTAGGCCGGGCGCAGTGGCTCACACCTGTAATCCCAGCACTTCGGGAGGCCAAGGCAGGCGGATCACGAGGTCAGGAGTTCGAGACCAGCCTGCCAACACAGTGAAACCCCATCTCTACTGAAAATACAAAAATTAGCCAGGCATGGTGGCACACACCTGTAATCCCAGCTACTCAGGAGGCTGAGGCAGGAGAATTGCTTGATCCCGGGAGGTGGAGGTTGCAGTGAGCCGAGATCGCGCCACTGCACTCCAGCCTGGGGGACAGAGCAAGACCTGTCTCTTATACACATCTAGATGTGTATAAGAGACAGGCTAGATTGCAAAGCTCCCAGGTATTAGGCCCACACTCTGCATTATCATTTTGCCCTACGACAGCCAGATTCAGGCAACAGCAAGGATTAGGAAGAGTTCCGGACCATATAGTCCATTCCTTACTTTACAGGCGGCCCTAAGGAAGGAGAGAAACTTCCCTGGCAGTGTTGGAACTAGAAGCTAGGTCTCCTGAGCCCCACACTGTCGGGTGTCCATAAGCATCAGGGAACCAACTGTTAGCAGAGTGCAGCAGCGGCTTCACACATGGGAGGGTGCTGAGATGGTAAGCCTCGTGCTTGGAAGGTGTTCCTTCAATGTTAGCGGAATAAGGAATGAATGCGCAGTCTCCCCCAGCCAAGGTCTTCCTTTGACAGTAACCCACATCGATCTCCGACCTGCTGCAACTCAGCGGAAGGCAGCCTCCCGTAAGTAGAACTCTTTTTGGACAAGAAACAGTAAGTATATAAAACAGCCTTGCTGAAAACTTGTAAAGAGGTACGTAACCATTAAAATAATTATAAAGACAATTTAGCCGCATGAACAAAGGCTTGCAATAATTAGCAGTGAAGGAAAAAAACAATCATGAAATTGAGTTTATGCCGTTAAGTACAATTGTGCAGAAATTATGCTGGTAAAGGGTGGGACTGCTCACAATGGCTCACATTCATTACACACATACTGCCCCATGATACAGGCTCAGTATGAAGCCCTTTAGGGAAGTGATCTCATTCAACGCCCCCATTGCCTATGAGTAGGGACTATTGGAGGTCCCGTACTGCAGACGGCGAACTCCAGAACCTCCAGTCTTACCCATGGACTTGAACCCATGGCATGAACGGATTTTTTTTCTTTTTCTTTATGTTGTTTGAGTATTTAAAAGAAAACAAAAAACCTCTCACAATGATTACTAATGGTCTGGAAACCTCCACCAAACTCACACTCTGAGGAGATTTACATTCAGGAAAAGAAGATATGTAAATATCTTACCGCGTGGTGGCGCTAAAGGACGCACTCTACTGGTACCCGGAAAAGCTCGCGCCTGGAGCCCGGGAATGTTTGCCTCCTCTTTTCCAAGCTGGCAATTCTGAGACTGCAGTTCGTGGGGTGGGCACACAGGCTGTGTACCCCCATCAGCTGCCTCTCCCACGCCTGCCACCCACAACTGACACGCGCGTCCACAGGCGCCCCTTAGAGCTCTCCTCCAGCCTGTGATATCCCCACCCTATGACCCCATAACCCCAGACAACAGCAACCTGGCTCACCCACTCTGCATTCCCTGCCCCCAGATCGAATTTTACTCCGGAGAAAGACCCAGAGAGGTGCCTACAGGCTCAAGACGACTCCCGATGGGGGCTGCTGCTCTTCACCTAGGTTTTGTAGGACTTGAATAAGCTTCCTATGGACCAGCCAGAGGGGTCTAAGTCAGCCATCACCACATTGTTTTCTAGAGAAAAGAAATTTTGAGAGCCAAGAGAAAGGTTAGCATCCCATCTCATGAGCAAGAGGGGCATGGTCTACAGAGGTGATCCAGCCCAACTACTTTATTGAATTGAATCTGAACTGAAATATCTTGAAACCCTGTCCTGGGGCCCCAAGTCCTGTGATATTGTAAGAGTGGCCTGTGCTAAAACATGGATTTTAATTGTTAGGCAACCACCACACCAGCAGCATAGGAAAAGAAACTTGTCCCAAAATCAGCCCCCTGAGCGGGCTTGGAATGCCAGTCAAGAGGTTGCAGCAGGCTGGCTAGAGGCTCCGCCAGACTGAAATGAGAGCTCGGTACGACTGTAACTACTGTTTCCGATGTGGTTTAATGAGAATTGGAACTAGCCCTACTATTAGCAGACAGCATCAGGGCGGAGGCCCCCGGCCCAGACCCCTTGGTCTTCCCCGTCCGGAAGTGAGATGGACTTCCTCATCTGCATACACAGCACTTCATCGATATAGATGGTGTTCTCTTTGACCTGGATCTCCTCCTGCAGGGCAAGCTGTCTGCGATGCAGCCCTTTCAGCTCAGACTGAGCTTGGGCTAAAGTTTCCTTTAATCTGGGAGAAAAGGAAGAACAGAAGAGAATCATTTCTCTCTATGCATTGCTTTTTCAAGGGAAAGAATGTTCCCCAGTGTTCAGTGCAGGAGCCAAATTGACATGTGCTCTTCCCCTTCCTCTCTCCTCATGAAGACAGAGATCTCATTAATTTTAGAATAAAATGCATACTGAAAAGGCCCTGAAAAAAAAAAAAAAAAAAAGAGAGAGAGAGATTTCAAATTGGTGGCCACAGGCCAGATTCATGACATTGACACCTTATGAAATGCTGATGTTTAAAACTGCAGATTTGACCTAAACATCTGGATTTGGGCTTCTGTAGAATCATTCAATATTGGGATCCATTTTCCCCACATCAACAATTTTGGCGGGAGGTGGTGGAGACTGCCCTGTAGCGGGGATTCCTCAAACATCACAGAGCAGGCTGGCTTCATTCAGCCCGCCGGTCACTACCTAGCCTCTACTTGAAATCCAGGTTGGGACTAAGACCCTAAGGCCCTCTGTCCATTGGCTGCTAACCTACCTTGCAACGTTGTGGGTGATCTCTTGAACCTCCTTCATTAGCCTGTACTGTGCGACATCACGACACAGCTCCACGTTCGGCCGGTGTGTCCTGGTCTCCAAGCGCGTATGAGCCACCTTGGCTGGCCCTTCTTGGTCAAGGATGGCTTTTTCAAGAGCTGTAATATTTTGCTCCTGGGAAGCAATCTCCTCCATGACCTTACAAAAAGGATTAGAGTAGGTGAGGCCAAGCTGTGCTCCTCAAAACTCAACAGCTGACAGCAGATGCGTTGTGATCATGTAAGTTAGGAAGAGGGAGCTTCGGATTTCTTCTTAAGCAGCATGCCAGAGTGAGTCTGATCTCTCTTCCCTAAAGCAGTGATTGCTGGTGGGCAAGGTCACTCACCCAGACTTAGAACCTTATGGACTCAAGGGGCAGGACGGGCCATTGTCACCTCATCTACCCACAGAAGAATGACCTCAGCAAAGTCCTGGCTGGCGTGGGGATGTCACTGCTGCTCAAAGCCGCCTGCTCGCCTTGGTACAGGGTACCTTTGTATCGTGACCAGAAAGCTGCCTATTTCCTCACACTCCTATCCTGCTAGCACCAGCTCTGTCCTCTGGAAGCCTGGGGAAAGAAGCAGTTCGGTCTGAGTTTGGTTGTTATTTTTGTGAGTGACTTTATGCACAGAAAAAGACTACTTTTAGGCCGGGCGCAGTGGCTCACACCTGTAATCCCAGCACTTCGGGAGGCCAAGGCAGGCGGATCACGAGGTCAGGAGTTCGAGACCAGCCTGCCAACACAGTGAAACCCCATCTCTACTGAAAATACAAAAATTAGCCAGGCATGGTGGCACACACCTGTAATCCCAGCTACTCAGGAGGCTGAGGCAGGAGAATTGCTTGAACCCGGGAGGTGGAGGTTGCAGTGAGCCGAGATCGCGCCACTGCACTCCAGCCTGGGGGACAGACTGAGACTCCGTCTCAGAAAAGAAAATAAAAAGACTACTTTTAAGTTATTTGGTTTTAACAAAATTAATATTTAACTGGTTTAAAATATATTTCTTCATTAAGCATTTTTTAAAAGCTTGTACATCTACTTTTGAAATATACACAAAAGTAGATAGACTAGGGTAGATAGACTAAGGAACCTCGTATATCCATCATCAGTTTGAGCAATGAGCAGTATGTGGCCAATCGTGCTTCATCTATACTGCTGTCCATCAGCTTCGTTATTTTAAACCTAATCCCAGATATTATCTCCTTTTAAATATTTCACTTAAATATTTGAGTGTGTATTTCTAGGCATAAGGATTCTTTTTTTCTTTTGACATAACCACAATATCTTTATCACACTGAAAAAAGAGACAAAAGACTTATTTTTTAATATTATAATAATATTTAGTGATGAAATTTCACCAATTGTTTCATATATTTTGGTAGAGTTGGTTTGTCCAAATTATATCCCAATGAGGTCCAGAAATTGCACTTGACTTTCTTAAGCTTCTTTTTAAACACTTCTTAAGCTTTTCATAAGTCCAGTTCTATTTATTTTTAAATTTTTAAATTTAGCAGATATTGGCAATTACTTTAAGCTGATTTTGACTAATAATTGCTCCCACTTCAAACTTACTTAAAGTCCTTTGCTATTTATTTAAAGCAGCATTTATAAATTTGATATATAACTTTTTAAAAGATTTGAATTATCTTAACAAATAAGACCTCTGGAGTTCTTAAATAGATTTGTCAATCTAACAAATTAGTAAAAAACGATGATGCTTTAAATTCTCTTAAACATTCTAATGCTGTCTTCAAATTTAAATTTTCAACTAAAATCATAAGGTTAAAACAATTATTATACATTTTAAAGAAATTTTTAAGAAACAGTCCAAATCTCTTAAATTTTATAAATACCTTAACCATCCAAAATACACAGATAACAATACACTTATAATAAAACTACTGCTGCTACGAGTGAGATCAAGAATCAGCAAACTATGCCTATGAACTAAATCCAGTCTGCAATCTGTTTTTGTACAGACTGAAATAAGAAGTTTTTTTAGGTAATAGTCTTCATTTTTTTTAGAGCCATTTTAGGTTTAAAGAAAAATTGAGCAGAAAGTAAAGTTCCCATATGCTTTCTCCCCCCTACCTAGGTTTTCCTTATTATTAGCATCTTCCATTAGTGTGGTACATTTGTTATTAATACAATTGATAAGCCAATATTGATATATTATTATTAACTAATGTTCACAGTTTACATTAGGGTTCACTCTTTGTGTTGTACATTCTGTGGGTTTTGTTTGTTTGTTTTGTTTTGTTTTGTTTTTTGAGACGGAGTCTCACACTGTCACCCAGGCTAGATAGCAATGGCACGATCTCAGCTCACTGCAACATCTGCCTGCTGGGTTCAAGCGATTCTCCTGCCTCAACCTCCCAAATAGCTGGGATTACAGGCATGCACCACCACACCCGGCTAATTTTTGTATTTTTAGTAGAGACAGGGTTTTGCCATGTTGGCCAGGCTGGTCTTGAACCACTGGCCTCAGGTGATCCACCCGCCTCAGCCTCCCAAAGTGCTGGGATCACAGGCATGAGCCACCACACCCTGCCGATTCTACGGGTTTTGACAGATGTATAACTACATGTATCTACCTTTACGATATCATACAGAATATGTTTTGCTGCCCTAAAACCCCCCGGGCTGCTCCCATTGATCCTTCCTTCCTTCCACCACCCACCCAAACCCTGACAACTGCTGATCTTTTTCGTCTCCATAGTTTTGTCTTTCCCAGAATGTCATATAGTTGGAATCATGATTCATATCCTACAGTATGAGTTTCAGATTGGCTTCTTTCACTTAGCAATATGCATTTAAAGTTCCTCTCTGTCTTTTCATGGCTTGATAGCTCACGCCTTTTAGTGCTGAATGATATTTCATTGTCTGGATGTACCACGGTTTATCCATCCATTCACCTATCTTAGCTGCTTGCAAATTTTGGCAATCATGAATAAAGCTGCTATAGACATTCATATGCAGGTTTTTTGTATGAATATAAGTTTTCAGCCCATCTGGGTAAATACCAAGAAAGGAGATCGCTGAATCCTAAGAGTATATGTTTAACCTTGTCAGAAACTGCCACATTCTCTTCCAAAGGGACCGTACCATTTTGCATTCTCATCAGTAATGAATGAGAGTTCCTGTCGCTCCACGTCCTCAACAGCATTTGGGGTTGTCAGTGCTTTGGATATTCTGTAGGCGCAGAGGTGGTGTTTTAATTTGCAATTCCCTAATGACATAGGACGTTGAGCATCTTTTCGTATGCTTACTTGCCCTCTGTATATCTGTACTGGTGAGGTGTCTGTTTAGATCTTTTGTTCATTTTTTAGTTGGTCTGTTTTCCTATTGTTGAACTTTAAGAGTTCTTTGTATATTTTGGATAATAATCCGTTATCAGATATGTGTTTTGCAAATATATTCTCCCAGTGTGTGGTTCATGTTTTCATTGTCTTAAGCATTTTTAAATGTTTAAATGGCTGGGGAGAAAAACAAAAGCAGAATATTGTCATGTGAAAATTACATAAAATTAATTTTTAATGCCCATCAATAAAGCTGTATTGAAACACAGCCATGCTTATTCATTTATTTATTATTGCTTCTGAACTGCCATGGCAGAGTTAAGTCATGGTGACACACTGTATGTGATGTTCTCATGGCTTTGCACCGTTGCCCAGAGCACTATAAATCACAGTGACATGTTTATAACTTGACAGTTTTCCAACCATGTATCACCATACAGTGATATCTTATTTTATTTTATTTTTATTTATTTTATTTTTTTTTCTGAGACAGAGTTTTGCTCTTGTTGCCCAGGCTGGAGCTCAGTAGCGCAATCTCGGCTCACTGCGACCTCCGTCTCCTGGGTTCAAGTGATTCTCCTGCCTCAGCCTCCCAAGTAGCTGGGATTACAAGCGCCCACCAACATGCCCGGCTAATTTTTTGTATTTTTAGTAGAGACGGGGTTTCACCCTGTTGCCCAAACTGGTCGTGAACTCCTGACCTCTCTGGTGATCCACCCACCTCGGCCTCCCAAAGTGCTGGGATTACAGGCATAAGCCACCACGCTCCGGCCATGACATCTTATTTTATTGTTTTATTACGAGTGTGTCTTTGTTTCTGCTCCCTAGCCTCTTCTCTTCCTCTCTTCTCAGTGCTCTCCCCTCCTCGCTCCTCTCCTATCTCAGATCCGTCTTTCAAGGCCTATACTAAGTTCTTATTCCACCAGGAAGCCTCTGCAGTATTCCTTGGCTAACATCATCATCATCATCAATCAACTAATTTTTATTATTTATATGTATGATATTATATGTTAATCATATATGCAAATTGTGTGTGTGTGTGTGAAATGTATACATGCCAGGCACTGTTCTAAATATTTCATATGAGTTGTCTAACTTAACCCTGGCTGGAGAAAACTATTGTTTCTTCCCATTTTATCAAGGAGGAAACTAAAGAACAGGGGGCTGGCCGGGTGCGGTGGCTCACGCCTGTAATCCCAGCACTTTGGGAGGCCGAGGCGGGTGGATCACGAGGTCAGGAGATCAAGACCATCCTGGCTAACATGGTGAAACCCCGTCCCTACTAAAAATACAAAACATTAGCCGGGTGTGGTGGCGGGCGCCTGTAGTCCCAGCTACTCAGGAGGCTGAGGCAAGAGAATGGCGTAAACCCCGGGAGGCAGAGCTTGCAATGAGCCAAGATCCGGCCACTGCACTCCAGCCTGGGCGACAGAGCGAGACTCCGTCTGAAAAAAAAAAAAAAGAAAAAGAAAAAAAGAAAAAAAAAAGAGCAGGGGGCTTCAGGGTCTCCCTAAGGTCCCACGGCAAGTGTTGAAGCCACAATTCAAACCCAAGATGTCTGGCTCTGGTATCTACCGATTTCCACTAGGCTAGTCTACCTCTCCGTTTGCTGAATATTGCAGTTTCACCCTCGATGATACTCTGGTTTCTCTGGCACATCACAGAAATAAATCTTGTCCGCAGCTGGGCTCTGAGTTCCGGGAGGGAGTGTTCAGGATGTGGCAACAGGACAGGGATTCAGGGGCTGAGAAGGCCTGGGCTCCACTCCCTTGCTGCCGCCTTAGGGCCCTTCCCCTCTCTGTTTCAGCTGCACCAGCAGTAAAGTGTAGGGTGGACTGCCAGTGACCTGCTGAAATGGGTAGCTTGAAGTCCACCAGTGTGGGAGTATTTGTACTACAGATACCGACAAATTCTACAAGAAGGACCCTAATCCGTAGAATTTGCCGACATCTGTAGTACAAATGCTCCCACATTGTATTTGCAGTACAAATACTAACCCCCTCTGATATGGTTTGGCTCTGTGTCGCCACCCAAATCTCATCTTGAATTGTAATCCCTACATGTTGGGGGAGGAATCTGGTGGGAGGTGATTGGATCATGGGGGCAGCATCCCCCATGCTGTTCTCATGACAGTGAGGGAGTTCTCACGAGATCTGATGATTTTAAAAGTGGCAGTTTCCCCTGCACTCTTTCCGTCTCCTGCCGCCTCATGAAGAAAGTGCTTGCTTCTCCTTCACCTTCTGCCATGACTGTAAGTTTCCTGAGGCCTCCCCAGCCATGCGGAACTGTGAGTCAATTAAACCTCTTTCCTATGTAAATTACCCAGTCTTGGGGAGCTCTTTCCAGTGGTGTGAAAGTGGACTAAAACACCCTCTGAGGGCCAGTTTACCAGCACAACACTGGATAACCAGGAGGAACGACCGGCTAGAGTCCTAAAGCTACAACCAGGTTTGGAGAAACTGACTTCATTGACTCCTGTAGCTTCAGAGCCCTAAAGGACACGTGAGAGCATGTCGTCCATTTCTATATTTCACATATGGAGGAATGGCAACTGGAGTGGGAAGACAGCCAGGCACAAAGCTGCAGCCAGCCCCTAAGCCTCAGGGTTCTGTCCTCTGCATTTGTGTTCTCTGCAGCAGTGAGTGAAAATGGAGGCCCGGAGTGGGGCAAAGTCCCACTCCAGTCCCCAAAAATGCAAAGCCTGCCGCTAAGCTGGAGAGATAGGAATGACCTTTACCCACGAGTTAACCCAATATCCCAAGCCCAGAATTCTAGCGGTCAGGCCCAGGGGGCATTCTTGTTTTCCATGGTGAAACCTCCTGAATCTGCTCTTCTTCCATGCTCCCTCAAGGGACCTCACCTTGGCCAGATGAACAGCCAGCTTGTCCCTGGCATCCTTGGTATCCTTCAGCCCATTCTTGAATGCCGTGTCTACCACATCACACTGCTTGCGCAGATCATTGGCTGTCTGGGACAGGATTCGATCCACCAGGGCTTTCAGCGTCAGAGAGTTGTTCCGCTGCTTGTCAGCCTTCTCCACATTGGTGCTGGAGAAGTCCAACCAGTCTTCCAGACTCACAGAGCTGAAACAGACCCCACGCTTTCATTCACAGCATATTTGGGGTGGGGAAGGGGCTTGGGGAAGAGGGATGAGCTACACCTACCTCTCATCAGAAGCACCTAGGACGTTTCCCTATCTCTAGGCAGAGCAAATGGTGGTCTGTCAGTCTCAATAGCTGTCCCTTTGGGCAACCTCCCTACTCTGGCATTGGGCTGGCACCTTATAGACATTATCTCATTTAATCCTCATGATGGCCAAGTGAGCTAACTTTTCGAATCCCCATTTTACAGATGAGGGGAACTGAGCTCAGAAAAATGAAGTAACTTGGGTGAGATCGCTCAGCTAGAGATAATTTGAGCATCAAAATAAATACTAATGTAACAGATTATAATACACTGAATAAAACAGAAATCATCCATCTATACAGATTGAAATAAACAAGTGAATAAATTACTAGTTTGAAGAGGAACTGTCTTCTGGAACGACACTGATGAACTTCACAATAATGTTAATTGGAAGAAACCAGACACACACACACACACACACACACACACACACACACACACACCCCTAGCATATAATGCTGTTTAATGAAACTCAGGCAAAACCACCCTATTAGAAGTCAGGAACATTATTACCTTCAGGATGGAGGGAGGAACTATTGATTGGAAGAGGATAGGATGATAGGGATGGTGATAATATTTTCTTTCTTGACCTGGTGGTGATATGAGGCTTGTTCAGTTTGTGATTAGAGGCAGCCTCTGAGATGGCCCTTAGTGATCCCCCCTCCTGGTGTTCATGCCTTTGTGTAATCCCCTCACCTTGAATATGGTATGAATTTATTGACTTGCCTCTCACAAATAGAAGGTTGTCACTTCTGGGATTAGGATATAAAAAGACTGTGGCTTCTGTCATCGGTTTTCTCTCTTTCTCTCTCTCTCTCTTTCTCTCTCTCTCTCTCTCTCTGATCACTCATTATGGGAGAAACCAGTTGCCATGTCATGAGACATCCCCATGGTGAAATTCACAAGGCAAGGAATCAAGGCCCACCATCACCCACAATCAGGTCGAAATTGGACCCCATCTGGGTCAAGCCTTCAGATGGACTGCAACCCTAGCAGCTGGCTTGACTACAACCTCAGAAGACATTGAGCCTGGGCCTGGCTTCCCCACCCACAGGAACCATGAGATAATACATGTTTATAGTCTTAAGCTGCAAAGTTTTGGGATAATTTATTATACAGCAAAAGATAACTAACAATGAGAATGCTTTGAACTTGTGCACTTTTCTATATATATGTTTTATTTCAAAAAGAAGGTTTTAAAAATTAGAGTGAGTTAGGCTGTGATATAATGTTAACTGAAAAATGCAAATTAGATGTCACAGAAAAGGTACATAGTATAATCTCATTTTTATAAACTAAACAAAGTTTACCGTATGTGTATGAGTGCATATGTACATATGTTTGTATGAACATGCAGCTAACACCAGTTATCTCAGTGGATGTAAAAATGGAAAGGGAAGGCCGGGCGCAGTGGCTCACGCCTGTAATCCCAGCACTTTGGGAGGCCGAGGTGGGCAGATCACGAGGTCAGGAGATCGAGACTATCCTGGCTAACACAGTGAAACCCCATCTCTACTAAAAAATACAAAAAATTAGCCGGGCATGGTGGCGGGCACCTGTAGTCCCACCTACTCGGGAGGCTGAGGCAGGAGAATGGCATGAACCCAGGAGGCGGAGCTTGCAGCGAGCCGAGATCGCGCCACTGCACTCCAGCCTGGGAGACAGAGCGAGACTTCATCTCAAAAAAAAAGAAAAGAAAAAAAAATGGAAAGGAGAAAAATTCACTTGCTCTTTATACATTTTTAGATTCTTTTACTTGTTAAAAAGATGTATAGATAAAGGAATAAATTGTTTTAGTCTTTAAAGGTTTAAAGGTTTTATCTCAGACTTTCTTAGTGGGCCTAACCTGGAGGATCGGGAGCCTCTGGGCCCAATGTCAAGGTCACCATTCAACACCGCCTTTCCCCAAGCCCACCACCTCCAAGCTCTCAGCCAGCTGCAAGGATGAGTCACTAGGTCTTGCCTGTCTGAGAAGCACTGGGACATCACCAGCAGGGAGGAAGACGGCAAGGCTCACTCACTTTGGCTCAATCCTCACGGCGTTCTCAGAATATCTGATGTTTGGTGAGTTGTTGTTGAGCGAGAAGCAGATATCATCTATGGTCAGGGCCACAAACTTGTCCTTCAAATCCTTCTCAAGATTGTACTTGGCAGAGCGGTTCATCCTGAAGGGAGAAAGTAAACTGGGTTTCTGCCTCTGGAGTGCCCAGGTGGCACCCACAGGTCCTTGGGGAGGTCCTGGAAAGTGAAGCTGCAGCTAGGTCTGGTGCAGGATGACAGTACTGCCCCACCTCGACTCCCATCACCCCAACACTCACTCATACACCATTTGATGCCCGGTGACAAATCAACATGACCAAACGTGGACTTAGAGATCCCCCTTCTACTGTGGCACTTTCCAGTGTCACCACTGCAGCCTCCTGTGTGTGAGGGGTCAGCCTCGCCAGTGGGCTCCAGCGCCCTCCAGCCTATAACCAGGGTGAAATCCAGCTCCAGCCCCACCCTTACCAGAGGGTGGCTGCCATGTATGAGGGATGTGGCCAGCTCTTACCCTGAGTGCTGGGGCGATCTGGGGACACAAAGTGGGAGTGGGAGTGTTGAACCTCTTTCTTTCTGTGCCATGAAGCCCAGCTTTTGTGGACACTGCCTCTTCTCAAAATTCCCAGTGGAGATGTGGAGGGCAGCCCGAAGAGTCATACCGAATCTGCTCGGAAGCCTCCTCCAAGGTACGGGTCAGCAGAGCCATAATGCCCCGGATGATCTCAGCCTCCTTTATCAGCTCATGCTCCACTGTGTCGTGCACCAGGTCAATGCCAACGCGCTTCTCCCTGGCAGGGGGAAAGGCAGCCAGTCAGCCAACACGTGCAACACGAGGTGACTCAACACTGGCTAATGTCTGCACACTCAGAACTACCTGAACAACTGATTTGAGTGTCACCCGATCCATCTGATGAGGCAGTGGGTGACAGGTATTAGTTGGTATCTATGTGACTTCAAAATATCCAAACACAAGGAAGAAAAATTGATTGATGACTGGTCACTTGGTCTGAAACATGCCAAATGGACTTTTTCCTCTCTTTTCCTTTTCTTTGCATTTTTAAAAATTATACTTTAAGTTCTAGGGTACGTGTGCACAACGTGCAGGTTTGTTACATATGTATGCATGTGCCATGTTGGTGTGCTGCACCCGTTAACTCATCATTTACATGAGGTATATCTCCTAATGCTATCCCTCCCCCCTCCCCCCACTCCATGACAGGCCCCGGTGTGTGATGTTCCCCGCCCTGTGTCCAAGTGTTCTCATTGTTTAGTTCCCACCGATGAGTGAGAACATGCAGTGTTTGGTTTTCTGTCCTTGTGATAGTTTGCTCAGAATGATGGTTTCCAGCTGCATCCATGTTCCTGCAAAGGACATGAACTCATCCTTTTTTATGGCTGCATAGTATTCCATGGTGTATATGTGCCACATTTTCTTTATCCAGTCTATCATTGATGGACATTTGAGTTGGTTCCAAGTCTTTGCTATTGTAAATAGTGCTGCAATAAACAAACGTGTGCATATGTCTTTATAGTAGAATGATTTATAATCCTTTGGGTATTTACCTAGTAATGGGACTGCTGGGTCAAATGGTACTTCTAGTTCTAGATCTCTGAGGAATCGCCACACTGTCTTCCACAATGGTTGAACTCATTTACACTCCCACCAACAGTGTAAAAGTGTTCGTATTTCTCCATATCCTCTCCAGCATCTGTTGTTTCCTGACTTTTTAATGATTGCCATTCTAACCAGCATGAGATGATATCTCATTGTGATTTTGATTTGCAACCAAATGGATCTTTTTTCCCAAGAAGAAGAAAGTTTAAAATGATAATAATAAATTCAAAGACCTGTTTCCTTCCTTGATCCTCATTCAATGTTTAGTCAAACAATTGAATATAGAAAGATGTTTTAGGGTGGGCGCAGTGGCTCACACCTGTAATCCCAGCACTTTGGGAGGCTGAGGCAGTTGGATCACCTGAGGTCGGGAGTTCGAGACCAGCCTGACCAACATGGAGAAACCCTGAATCCACTAAAAATACAAAATTAGCCGTGAGTGGTGGTGCATGCCTGTTATCCCAACTACTCGGGAGGCTGAGGCAGGAGAATCACTTGAACCCAGGAGGTGGAGGTTTCAGTAAGCCGAGATTGCGCCATTGCACTCCAGCCTGGGCAACAAGAGTGAAACTCCGTCTCAAAAAAAAAGACGTTTCATAGTAATAACTATTAATAGTAATAACACCAATAGTAATATTGCCTCCACCAGTGAGCACTTACTCTGTGACAGGCATTGTGCTAAGCTTTTTATATATAAACATTCTTTCTTAGCCCTTTCAGGTACTGATGGGGAAACTGAGTTTCAGAGAGATTAAGTGACCTACCCAGTGTCACGGAACTGTGTATCACTTGTGCTTCTAGCCATGATGCTGTCCTCCTCCCAAACTGACCCTGCTGCATGACGTTTTGCTCTTTTTCAACCTGCATGATAGTGCTTGGAAAGGAGGTTCCCCTACTCACTAGTTGCATGCCCTTAGCCACTATGTAACCTACCTGTACCTTGGTTTCCTTTTCTGTAAAATAGGGATCATTATTAGTACTTCATAGGATTGTGGCACAGTACGAATGAGCTGTAAAAGCATAAACTACCATACCTGGCACATAGTATATGCTTAATAAACTTAGCAGTCTCTACGTTATCATTATCTTTAGACTTAGACTTGAGCCAACTGGGTGTTGAGCTCTTTGATGAGCTGCTATTTCTCTTTGCTGCGTAGACTTTCTAAATCTGGCTGGGGAGACTGCTGTCTGGTTCCTGCAAAGGGTCCTGGTTAAGCTTACGGAAGGAACAGGGCTTTCCAGGAAGACAGCGGCATGGTGCATTTGAGAAACTGCAAGGAGCTCCCCACACCTAAGCACATCCTGCTATTGGGGACGAGATACGGACCCAGAGAGGTCACTGGGGGCTCTATCGTGATGAACCTTGGTTTGCTAAGCTAAGAAGCTTAAAAGTTATCTTGACGTCATTGGGATTTGAAGGATTCTAAGCATGGCGGTGACCTGAAAAAAATCTGCATTTGGAAAAGTTCACTGAACAGCCGGCGTGGAGGGTGCACTAGATTATAGGGGACTATGATAACAGCATGAAGACGTGTTAGGACACTCCAGCTAGGGCTGCAGCAGGACCCAGGTCCGGAAACCAGCATCACCCCAGAGTAGAAAGGATCATTCTACTCACTGCATTTAGAGGAGGGAAACACTAATTAAAAGCACCTTCATATAGTGCTGTCTGGATTACAAAGTGCTTCCGTGTGACTCAGCATGGGAGAGACATACTGTCCCCCGGGAGCTGTACTGCCTGTTCTCACCTTCTTCCTTGGCAACAGAACCCCTGGAATTTTAGCTGAGCACCTGGCTGCCCAAAGTAAAGCCAATCATTTCGCAGCTTCTGTTGGTGTGGCCATGTGATTAAGTTCTAGTCAACAGGATGCAAATAGAAGTGATGAATGTCAGACCCCACTTACTCCTACTTGCTGGAATGTAGACACAATGGCTGGAGCTCCAGCTGCCATCTTAAACCATGAGGTAACATTAAGAGTGAAAGCCATGTGCAGTAGAACAACAAGATAGACAAAGCCTGGAACCCTAAAACTGTGGCCCACCACTCCAACCCTGGACTGACTATCTCTAGACTCTAAATGTAAGAGAGAAAGAAATCGTTTTCTTGAAATTCAATGTCATTTTAGAGTTTTCTGCTACCCACAGCCAAACCTAGTCCTAACATATATTTGAGTTGAGTTACTCAAGAGCAGAGTTGAGGCATGAACTAAGTCCAGTGCCCCTTGCCCTGTCCAGCACCAGGGGCATGCCGGGATAACTTCAGGCTCTAAAAGAACACCTGCTCAGTTGCCATTTCTAACTCACCATCGCACACAGCCAGCATCTCATTTGTCACAACACGTGAATCATTTGAAGGACCTTCGCTCCTACCTGTATGCCAGGCACGTCTCAGTAATGTGCAAAGGCTCTTTCAAGCCCTCCAGGGCTTTTTCCAATCTGATCTTATATAGGAGTAGATCATCGGTTACATTCACAAGCTGCTCAAGTTTGTCATCTAACTCCTTCTTCCAGAACCGGACTTCCTCGAGTCTCTGCTCTGAAGCACACAGGGAAGTTACACTAGGGTTAATCTATCCCAAGGTAGCTAACATTTGAATTAGCAACTTGAGGACTGTTGTAAAACTACCTGTGATATGCTCTTTTCCTCTTAGCACTGTGCTACTTGGGGCATCTTTTCATCTTTCTAAATGTTTATTTGCAGGAAGGAAAGGAAGATATATTTTCTTACAGTCCACATCAAATGTGTCATTTTACGCTCACTAGTTCTTTGGTGCCTACTGTTTTTAATAACTTTTAATTTTATCAAAGATATAAATGTGTGTTGTTTGAAAAGTCAAATAGTATCACAAAGAGTTGAAACTCTCTGACCTGTCCCCACCCATGCCCACCTTCTGGGGGAAGCCACTTTAAACATGCTTATCACTTCTTCTGACATTTGCTTATACTGCTATTCACTCATTATCAGTTTTGATATTATATGTTGATTTCCTAGGATGAAAGATAATGATTTGCTCTTAACCAACTCACATGACATACTTCCATCTCCCAATATAGTTGTATCACCATTTTGTTAAACAATACATAAGTAAACTTATTGTTTATTTACATTTTATAAATATATAAATGTTATTCACACCTGAGCCCTATCATACACTGTGATACATTTCTTTTCTTATAAAATTTTCTGTTTTGGGGAGGGGTTAAAATGGCATTTTTGCTTCACTTTCCTTTTTAAATGATAATTAAAGGCAGATTTATTAGGCACTATAAGTAAAAAATTACTATACTAGGAAAACTATATGTTATATATATTTAACTGATAATGAGTAGTTCGGCATTTGAATCTTAAAAGTCATAATGTACTGCTTGTATTGTAGTGTCAGTTTCCACTTCCATAAACTGACCCTGGTTTTTAAAAAAATGTTATTGTATATATTTGAGGTTTACAACATGACGTTATGAGATAGCAAAATGGGTAGCATAGTGATTGCTTCACTTTCTTTATATTATTAACTTTTTCTCAATATGCCTTTAATATATTCCAACCCATCAAGTAAGCTATCAGTTTTCTTTCTTCCTTGGAGACGTCTCTCCTAGAGCATCTTCTCCTGCCGCAATCTTCTGCTGGATTGGTTGCTCTCTAGTTTGCTGTGTAGCTATCATCCTATGACTTTGCTTCCAGGAATCCCCTTCATTCTTCTTGTGTTGCTGTCCCGTTTCCTGGATTGTTTTCTTTCTCTTCCTTGATTTACTCTCTCAGTATGCTAACACATATCCTTCAGTAACTTCCTAAGAAATGGATGCATGTGAGGTAAAGTTTTTGAAAACCTGCAAGTCCGCAAATGTCTTTATTCTATCCTCACCATTTCATTCTATTTGGCTGTGCCCTGAGTTACAGTTCGTAACTCTTTTTTATTTAGAATTGTGACTGTGTCCCTCTATTTCCTTCTAATTTCCGGAGTTTCTGTTGAGAAGTCTGATGCCATTGTGATTCCTGATTCTTGGTATGTGACCTGTTTTTCCCACTCTGAAAAATTTTAGTAATCTTTCCATTTTCCTAGTGTCCTGAAATTTCACACTGGTGTCAAACTTATTTAATTGTTGTGCCACATGCCAGACATACCCTTTGATATGGTTTGACTCTGCGTCTGCACCCAAATCTCATCTCGAGCTGTAATCCCCACCTGTTGAGGGAGGGACCTGGTGGGAGGTAAATGAGTCATTGGGGCAGTTTCCCCCATGTTGTTCTCCTGATAGTGAGTGAGCTCTCCTGAGATCTAATAGTTTTATAAGGGTCTCTTCCCCTTTCACTTTCTCTTCTCTCTCCTGCCACCATGTGAAGAAGGTCCTTGTTTTCTCTTCGCCTTCCACCATGATTGTAAGTTTCCTGCGGTCTCCCTAGCCATGTGGACCTGTGGGTCAATTAAACTTCTTTCCTTTATAAATTACCCAGTCTCAGGTATTTCTTTATAGCACTGTGAAAATGGAGTGATACAGAGAATTGGTACTGGAAGTGAGGCACTGCTATAAAGATAACCTGGAAATGTGGTAGTGACTTTGGAGCTGGGTAACAGACAGAGGTTGGAACAGTGTGGAGAGCTCAGAAGAAGACAGAAAGTTGTGGGAAAGTTTGGAACTTCCTAGAGACTTGTTGAATAGTTTTGATCAAAATGTTGACAGTGATATGGACAATGAAGTCCGGCTCAGGTAGTCTCAGATGGAGATGAGGAACTTATTGGGAACTGGAGCAAAGTTCACTCTTCTTATGCTTTAGCAAAGAGACCGGCAGCATTTTGCCCCTGCCCTAGAGATCTGTGGAACTTTGAATTTGAGAGAGATGATCTGAAATTGGAACTTACGTTTAAAAGGAAAGCAGAGCATAAAGGTTTAAATAATTTGCAGCCTGATCATGTGGTAGAAAAGAAAAACCCATTTTGAGGGGAGGAATTGAAGCCAGCTGCAGAAATTTGCATAAGTAACAAGAAGCTGAATGCCAATTGCCAAGACAATGGGCAAAATGTCTCCAGGGCATGTCAGAGATCTTCACAGCAGCCCTTCTCATCACAGACCCAGAGGCCTAGGAGAAAAAAATGGTTTCCTGGGTCAGGCCTAGGATGCTGCTTCCTCATCTTCTTCTTTTTAGATACAGGATCTCACTCCATCACCCAGGCTGGAGTGCAGTGGTGCAATCATAGCTCACTGTAACTTTGAATTCCTGGGCTCAAGAGATCCTCCCACCTCAGCCTCCTGGGTAGCTGAGACTACAGGTACACACTACCACACCCACCTAGTTTTCTTATTTTTGTGGAGGCAAGGGTCTCTCTATGTTGCCAAGGCTGGTCTGAAACTCCTGGTCTCAACTGATCTTCCCATCTTGGCTTCCCAAAGTGCTGGGATTCCACCATATCTTCTCCATTTTCTCTATATACTCTTTCTGAAACTCCTATTAGTTATTGAGCCTCCCAGATTGATCCTCTAATTTTCTTGTCTTTTCCTTGTTGTTATTTTTTTGTTGTCCTTTTTTCCCACTTTCTGGAGATTCTCAACACTTCTTTTGATTTCTAAGATTTTCCTGCTCTTATATTCTTAATTTCTAAGAACGCTTGTTCTCCAAATGTTATCTTTTTTAAAGACTCCTCTGCACATCCCAAGGATGCAATCTCTTCTCTAAATTCTTGATGGATTTGATAGTATATTTCTTCTTTTTCTCTATGCACTGTCTGTCTGCTGAGTTTCTGTGTCTTTGATTATTTGTTTTGGTGTCTGCTATGTTAGTGACTTTCCTCGATTATTTGGTGATCATCTGATTTAGACCGAGATGCTAAAGTGCTACCTGGAAATGCTGTCTACAGGGACAGTGCTTGTCAACCAGAATGGTTTACTGTACAGAGTGATCAGGTGAGACCCTGGCATCTTGCTGGAGAATCCTCAAATGTTAATATCTATAGATCTTTCCTTTTGGGCCAGTTACTTTCTACTTTCTCTGCAGAGAAGTCCTCCAGTCTCCTTCCTGAGGGTAGAAACCTGGCTACCAGTGTCCTAGGAACCAGCTGGAAGAATTACTATGTAGACGCAGGAATGAATGAATCACTAAGTAGACATTCATTGAACCCTTTAACCTTTAACCTTCTACTGGAGTGAGGGAGAGCCAGAGTGAAGAGGAAGTTCTTTTTAAAGACTTTCAACCAATCTTGTTTCTGGTTCTATCCTGACCCTTCAGCTTCAGAAGTAACTGGACGCATCCAGTTTTGAGCACTGCAAGATTTCTGTAGCACGAATCAACTGGCTTCTTATTGTTCTCTACCCACCCTGACTTTCTGCAGTCCCTAGGTCTGTTACCAGTTGACCTTTGCTTTCTAAAATCTTGATTTCATCATTTGTTTACTGTTGCTTCCTCTTTAACTCTGTGTGTGTGTGTGCGTGTGTGTGTGTGTGTGTGTGTCTCAATCTCTCTCATGCTTGGGGCATGGCTTTATTATTATTTGTTAGCTTTACTGTTATTAATTCTTTACTGCTATTTTGTTGCAATTCTAAAAGGAAGAGAAGACAAATGCATGTGCTGAATCCACCACATAGATTAGCGTCTTCCCATTGACACCTTGTAACTGATTTTCACCTCCACTGTGTACCCTCCGCTACCCTACTGGACATCTCTTATCTCAAAGGTCACCAATCTTCAAGTCACCAGTCCAAATTTATTTTGGCTCAGCTCTCAGCCTCTTTGACATTTAGACAACCACTGATACAATAGAAGACTTCCTCGCCTGTGAAACCTCATCTTTTGGCTTTCATAACCTTGGTCTCATCTTTTTGTTCTTCCACCTGAACTTCTGTTCCTCAGCTCTTCTCTTGGTCCTCTTCAACTCATGTGCCCTTTTCTGCTCTTTCAATACATTCTTTGGGTAATCTAATCTACCCTTATGGCTCCCCTTACCCATCTTTATGTGATTACTTCCAGATTTCTAGCGTTACCTCTTAAATTCGAACAGGATACCCACTGAACTGAACCTTCCAAGTTCAAGGTCTTCCTCAGGCTTGGCCCTGCCTCATCTCCCTCTTGTCTTCATCATGCTGCTCTTCCTCACGTACTCTATACATCAACTTGGACCTCTCTACTCATTCCCCATAAATGTCACACTCATCCTGCCTTTATTATTTTGTCCAAGCTATCTCCTTGACTTCTGTTGTTAAAATTCATTCATAAATCCAACATACATATTATCGAGCACCTTTTCTCTCCATCTTTACTGTCATTGCCTTCATCTAGACCAGCAACTTACAATAATTTTAGTTACTTGTCTTTTTACTTGTGTTTTGTCTCTCTTGCATAGTAGAATGTATCAGTCTTTTTCAATTTTATACTCCTAAGCATCTAGCACAGGGTCAGACCTATTTTAAGGATGAATGAATGAATGAATGAGCTCCGGTCCCATTAACCAGGATAGGGAACTACAGAAGCAGAAGCAAGTTTTGAAGGACAGTCATGAGTTCATCTTGGGATATACTTATTTTGAGGTGCCTGAAGGAATCTAGGTGGCAATATATAGCAAGTAGTTCTTTATTTCCCCCAAAAAGTTCTCATGAGAAATTAGAGTTGAAGACTTCTGTTTGCAAACCAATAACACAAAGAAAAGAGTGATAATATTTCTAATGAGGTCATCAAGAGAGATTGCATAGAGGGAAGAGAAGAAAAAGCTAAGAAGACCAAGAACAAAATACTAAAGGACACCAATAGGAAATGAATGGGGAAAGAAGCATCAACAATAGAGAAGAGGAAGAAATGGCCAGAGAGAAAGGAAATGAATCAGGAAAAATTTGTGCCATAGAATTCTAAAAGTAACTGGATGCATCCAGTTTTGAGCATCCAGTATTGTAGAGAGGTCAAGCGGATGAATACTAAGTGAGCGTTAGATTGGGAAATTGAGTAGTCATTGGATGTGACCAGTTGGAAGTGATTTGCCCTCTCCTCCAATCTGACGGTGCTTTATTGGTGCCACTTATGGGATGAATCACACCGTATCCTGGGTATCCTGTACTGGACTCATCTCTACTTTCAGACTGGAAGCTCCCCAAGGGCAAGCACCAGTCTGGTGTATCTGTATCATCAGCACCAGCACAGGTACTTGCAAGTTATTTTTAACTTTTTATTGAAATATCAAAAACCTATAGAGGAGTACACATATCACAAAATCATAAAATTCAATGTATTTTCATAGTGAACACACACATATAACACAGACCGAACTCAAGAAACAGAATATAACTGGCATCCTAGGAGGTCTCTCTTCCAGTTCCTATCATGCCACACGCCAAGGTAGACTTCTAACAGTATAGATTAATTTTTCCCTTTTATTTGGTTTGTTTTACTTTACATAAATAGAATGATATGGCATGTACTCATCTGTGTGTCATTTATTTCACTCAACATCTTACTAAGTATGTAAGAGTCATCTGTAGTGTTGTATATAGCTGTAGGCCACTCATTCTCTTTGCTGTAAAGTATAGCATATTTATCCATCCTACTGCTGATGAGCATGTGGGTAGTTTTAGTTTGGGGCCATCACGAATGGCACTCCTTTGGCCATTGCAGCATATATCTTTGGTAAACATGTATTCCTGTATGATAAAACTCTAAAGGTAGAATAACCAGGTGAAAAGTAGGCATATCTTCAACTATAGTCAATACTGCCAAAGCTTTCCAAAGTGATTATAGCAATTTATATTTCCACCAGCAGAGTATGACAGTACCAGTTGCTCCACATCCTCTTCCCTCTCCTTTCTTCTTGTTCTCTTCCTTCTTTTGAATTGTAGTCATTCCATGGCTGTATAATGGCATCTCAACTTGATTTTAATTTGTATGTTCCTGATGACTCATAAAATTAGAGCACTTCTTCACATGTTCATCGGCTGTTTGAATGTCCTCACTTGTAAGGTGTCTGTCAAGGTTTTGTCCATTTGTTTATTGAGCTATCTGTCTTTTTCTTTTGTATTCTTAAAAGTTCTTTATATATTCTGGATATGGATTTGTCAGATACATATATTGCAAATATCTTCTCGTACTCTTTAGATTGCTGTTTAGCCTTTTAATGAGGTGTTTTTGTTGAACAAAAGTTCTTCATTTTAATATAGTTCAATGTATTATTTTTCTTTCCTATGAATGGCTCTTTTCAGTCCTGCTTAAGAATAAGAAATCTTTGCCTTCTCCAAGTCATAAAGATCATAAAGATATTCTCCCCTAAGTGATGATTGTTTCACCTTTCCCATTTAGATATACATTCCACTTAGATTTGCAGATAGATAGATAGATAGATAGATAGATAGATAGATAGATAGATAGATAGAAAGAAAATACGAGTTAGGGGTTGGAATGTCTTTTTTTTTTTTGAGATGGAGTCTTGCTCTGTCGCCCAGGCTGGAGTGCAGTGGCGCGATCTCGGTTCACTGCAACCTCCGCCTCCCAGGTTCACGCCATTCTCCTGCCTCAGCCTCCAGAGTAGCTGGGACTACAGGCGCCTGCCACCATGCCCGGCTAATTTTTTGTATTTTTAGTAGTGACGGGGTTTCACCATGTTAGCTAGGATGGTCTCGATCTCCTGACCTCGTGATCCTCCTGCCTTGGCCTCCCAAAGCGCTGGGATTACAGGCATGAGCCACTGCGCCCAGCCAGAATGTCATTGTTTTATATGAATATCTAATTGGCCAATTAGAAAAGGCTCTCCTTTTCCCATTACACTGTAGTGTTGCTTTGTCATACTCAGATGAATGCGTGTGGGTTTGTTTGTGGACTCTGTCATGTTTCATTGGTCAACAGGTCTCTCCCCACTTAGACTTTGCTGTCTCAGTTGC
The DNA here is from genome assembly GCF_000951045.1 of Mandrillus leucophaeus. Taxonomy (NCBI): domain Eukaryota; kingdom Metazoa; phylum Chordata; class Mammalia; order Primates; family Cercopithecidae; genus Mandrillus; species Mandrillus leucophaeus. The sequence continues at coordinate 2,207,599 of NW_012104920.1, read as the reverse complement.
CATAGCTTTGTCACAGCTCTCAGTACCTATGGTAGAAGTCTTCCAACTGTGTTCTTCTTTAAGATAGTTGTGCCTATTTTTTTCTTTTCTTTCTTTTGAGATGGCTTCTCGCTCTTGTCGCCCAGGCTGGAGTGCAGTGGCACGATCTTGGCTCACTGCAACCTCCGCCTGCCTGCCGGGTTCAAGCGATTCTCCTGCCTCAGCCTCCTGAGTAGCTGGGATTACAGGTGCACGCCACCATGCCCAGCTACTTCTTTTATACTTTTAGTAGAGACAGGGTTTCGCCATGTTGGTCAGGCTGGTCTCCAACTCCTGACCTCAGGTGATTCACCTGCCTCGGCCTCCCAAAGTGCCGGGATTACAGGCATGAGCCACCGCACCCAGCCTAGTTCCTATTCTTGATGCTTTGCATTTCCATATGAATTTTAGAAGCAGTTTGCCAATTTCACCATAAAACCTGCTGAGATTTGCATTAGCATTGCATTGAATCTATAGATTAATTTTTGAAGTGAATCAACACTTTTGAATACTAGGTTTTCTAATCCATTAACTCATAAATCCCTGCATTTACTAAGAGTTTCTTTAATTTCTTGCAAAAATGATTTTTCAGTGCAAAACACTTGCACATCTTTTGCTAGATTTATTCCTACATATTTGATTTTTTTAATGCCTAATGGCTAATTTTAAAAATGATTCAATGAGTCAATGAAGGTTCACTTTTTTCCCCATATATACTGAAACACAGTATTGTAAAAATGAATAATGCCTTCTCTCTTTTCTTTTGAGACAGAGTCTCGCTCTGTCACCCAGGCTGGAGTGCAGTGGCGCGATCTTGGCTCACTGCAACCTCCATCTCCTGGGTTCAAACGATTCTCCTGCCTCAGCCTCCTGAGTAGCTGGGACTACAGATGCGTGCCACCATACCCGATACATTTTTTGTATTTTTAGTAGAGACAGGGTTTCACTGTTTTAGCCAGGATGGTCTCGATCTCCTGACCTCGTGATCCGCCCACCTTGTCCTCCCAAAGTGCTGGGATTACAGGCTTGAGCCACCACACCCAGGTGCCTTCTCATTTTTAACACCTACCTATTATTATTTAGAATAATATTTAGAACAGGCCTATCTACAGGGTGGTATCAATGTAAGGATCAACCTATAAGGAGAGCCTAACATGTAACGTTGCTGACCTGAATGAAAGTTTAGTTTATTGGAAATTAGAAACTACAGTCCTCAGACCAGGTTTGATCCACAAATGTGTTTGTACAGCTGGCCCAGTGTTATAAATAAATTAAATCAGTTACCAACATTGAAAACGTGAATAAATTCCAGCTTTCCAGGTTTTCTTGAAAAAAAAAAAAAATGGAACAATTAGGCAACACTGGGCCCATGTTCTTTCTTGGAAGAAATGGGTTGAAATTGAGTAACTTCCTCCTTAGATGGGGCACATGTTCTCCAGGTCCCCACAGTCTCTACTAAACCCTAATGCCTTACACCCAACCCCTATGCTACCTGCTTGGTCCCTGTAGATAGCTGAGTTGGTGACCCCTGGTTAATCCCTTTTTGGCATTTATGAGATATTGGTTGTTTGTTTTGTTTTATGTTTATTTTTGTTTTGATTATTTAAGGACACTATCTTTTGTTTTAATGTGCTTTCCTGAGATCTTTGCTAAAGAACACTACCTTTTAAATACTGTGTTAGGCCAGGTACAGTGGCTCACGCCTGTAATCCCAGCACTTTGGGAAGCTGAGGCAGGCGGATCACCTGAGGTCAGGAGTTCAAGACCAGCCTGGCCAACACGGTGAAACTCCATCTGTACTGAAAATACAAAAATTAGCCAGGTGTGATGGCGTATGTCTGTAATCCCAGCTACTCGGGAGGCTGAGGCAGGAGAAGCTCTTGAACCTGGAAGGCAGAGATCGCAGTGAGCTGAGATTGTGCCGCTGTACTCTGGCCTGGGTGATGCACGAGACTCTGTCTCAAGAAATTTAAATAAATATAAATAAGTACTGTTTTAAGTAAGGAATTGTCAAGAGGAAATGACTCTTCTTTTAAGACTCAAGTAAATGTTCTTCTCTAGAAAAACTTTTCCAGTGTTTCATGTCTACTCCACCCCTGTCTTTGTTCCCCCACCCCAGCACCTATCTGGTTATACAATTGTCCCTTGGTATCCTCGGAGGATTTGTTCCAGAGTCCCTGACAGATACCAAAATCCATGGATGCTCAAGTCTTTTATACAAAATGGTGTAGTGTTTGCATTTAACCTATGCACATCCTCCTATGTACTTTCCTTTTCTCTTTTCCTTCTTTCTTCCTTCTTTCTTTCTCTTTCTTTCTTTCTTTCTTTCTTTCTTTCTTTCTTTCTTTCTTTCTTTCTTTCTTTCTTTCTTTCTTTTCTTTCTTTCTCTCTCTCTCTCTCTCTCCCTTCCTTCCTTCCTTTCTCTTTCTCTCTTTCTTTCTTCCTTTCTTTTTCTATTTTTTTTAAGAAACAGAGTCTTGCTGTATCACCCAGGGTGGGCTCTAACTGCTGGACTCACTGGATCCTACTGCCTCAGCCCTCCAAGTAGCTAGGACTCCCAGCAGCTGCTACCACACCCGGCCAGTATACTTTAAATCATCTCCAGCTTACTTATAATACCTAATACAATGCAAACACTATGTAAATAGTTGTTGAACTGTATTGTTTCTATATGTATTTTTAATTGTTGTATTGTTATCTTTTATTGATTTTTTTCCTAAGTATTTTGGACCTACAATTGGCTGAACCCATGGATACGAAGTGCTGACTGTATTCCGATGATTAATTTTTTTGTCTTTATCCTCTTCAAGCTAAAAGCCCCTACAAAGCAGAGATTCTGATCATTCCCTGTGATATGCCTCATGTGTAGTATATACATGCCCATAGATGCTCAATAACTGTGCATCAAATCAACAAATAAATGAATGATGGGTGGCTGAAAATCAGACTGGGTTACCTTGTGTCTATCTTAGGGCAGTGAACTTAAACATAGAATCTGGGGAATACACTCGATTTTCTCTAATACTCAAGAATAATATGTTGCCACACCTGAACATGACACTATAGCTGAGCTCATCAGCCTCATCCTAGCATGTTCGCGAATATGCCAAGCATGTTTTCTTACCTAGTTTCTTGTTCACATCACTTTGAGATTTTCTTGTAGTCTTTCCAATTTCATCCACAAGCCTCTGGCTTTCTGCCACCAGGCGTTCCGATCGGGACCTTTGGGCGTCTGCTCTGTGGTACTGGTTCTTGTTAGCAATGTGCCACTCTGAGGGCAGGAACTTGGGCGGAGGTTGTAATAGTTTAGCCATTTGAGGTTTCCAAAGTCCTGATCAGAGGTAGACTCTTTTAGATTAAATGAAAGCAATTTGTCCTTTTTATGTCAATTTTTATTAAAGCATGACATACATATGGAAAGTTAAATAAATCATAATCTGTACACAAAATAAAACCACCTGTGTAGCTGGCACCCAAAGCAAGAAACAAGCATTACCGGCATCTCTAACCTCTTCCCAGTTACTCCACCTCAAGCCCCTCAGGGTAACCAGTATCCTGACTTTTAACACTACAAATTCGTTTTGCTGTTTTTGCATTTAACATAAATGGAATCATACAGTGTGTATTATTTTGTATCTGACTGCTTTAGCTCAACATTAGAATTGCGAGGTCGTGGAGTAATGTTCTGCCAAACAGATGAACCCAGACATGTTTTCTAGAAGAAGAGGGAGAAGAAGAAAAGAAGAAGAAGAGGAAGAAGAAGAAGAAGAAGAGGAAGAGGAAGAGGAGGAGGAGGAGAGAGGAGGAGGAGGCAGAGGAAGAGGAGGAGGAGAAAGAGGAGGAGGGAGAGGAGGAGGGAGAGGAGGAGGAGGAGGGAGAGGAGGAGGAGGGAGA
>NW_012104920.1:2193095-2203002 GCF_000951045.1 Mandrillus leucophaeus | reverse complement strand
AGGCGGGGAGGGTTGCGGGTAGGGGTCGGTGGGGTAGGGTCAAGGTTTACTTACCTCAGCGCCACACAGAACCACTTCGCAAGCTCGATATGGGAGCCTCCTTACCCCAAATGGAGCTTCCAGCTCTTGCAGAACAAAGAGGTAAACATCGCGGTCTCCATGACAACAAGTGACGCGTTGCCAGGGCAAAGAGGGCGGGTTCCGCCCCGAGCAGCCTTGCCTCAGTGGCTTGGCGCAGGCGCAAATTCTGCGGACTCCAGAGCCAGAGACCCGGGAGTGTGGCGTGTGAGAAGGGTAAGGCCAGATGCTCTGGCCACCTCAACCTACCGCGAAGACGCGGGTCACCAAGCACAATACAGCAGCCAAAGCCCCGAGCTGGGAGTCAGGAGACCTGCGTCCAGTCCGGGCCCTCTCGCAGGCCGAATCATCTCGGGTCGCGCTGTACCCCGGGTCCCGGACTCCCCGGGTATACAGTGGGGTTGGGCTGGGTGATGCCTCCAGGCCCTCGCAGTCGCAGGTGAAATTGAGGGTTAAAAATCAGGAAAGCAAGTTGATGGATTATGTAAGCTCCAGTGAGTTTCCTCCAGCGTTTGTATAGGTCTGTTACCACCACTGGCTTATTTCTGCGTGGGACGCCCGATAGGGCACTCCCTGAGGGCAGGTGTGAGTAGGACGCCTTCAGACAAACACTCCAGAAGTCACTCTACATCCACTAGGAGATGGAAGATATGGGAGAAAAATTAAATCAGAAGGGATAGGTCCAGAAGATTTAATATTTGTCAAGTAGGACTTCCAGAAGGAAAGAAAAAAAAATGGCAAAACAATTATGAAGGTGAGAGAGAAATAACTTGAGCTGAAGACTCAAGTCTTTAGATTAACGACCCACCTGAAATTAACACACACATGCCCACTCCTTACATATAGTCCTCCCTGTGGATTATACATATAATCCATAGAGTGGATCCATAGAGTGGATTATACATATAATCCAGAGAGTGATTAACTCCAGGATCCTCCTCAGATACCGAAATCTGCAGATTCTCAGTCTCTTACATAAAATGCTGTAGTATTTGTATATAACCTATGCACATCCCTAGATAGGCATACTTTACATCATCTCTAGATTGCTATAATACCAAATACAATTTCTAATACAATGCCTAATACACTGCCTAATGCAATACATAATACAATACCTAATACAATGCCTAATACCTAATATAATACCTCATACAATGTCTAATACAATACCTAATACAATACATTATACAACATCTAATACCTAATGTAATACCTAATACAATGCCTAATACCTAATACAGTACCTAATACAATACCTAATACAATGTCTAATACAATACTTAATACAATGCCTAACAATGCCTACTCATCACTTCATTCGCATGGATTCAACACAGCACTCAGAGCGCAACAAATTCAAGTTTTGCTTTTTGGAACTTTGTGGAATTTTTTTCCTGAATATATTTGATTTGCGTGTGATTGCATCCAAGTATGTAGAATCCACAGACATGAAGGGCCAACTTTATACCTATTCTGGTGGAATTTCTTAATTCAAAGAATAAGGAGAAAAAGAAAGAATAGGTATCAAGCGTTTCATCTCTAACACAGGTTGCTAGAAATGATGGTTGCTAGAAATGATGCTAGAATAATGCCTTCAAAATTCTATAGAAAATTATTTCAAATCTGGGATTCTACAACCAGTCAAAGCATTTCATGTATGAGAGCAAAATGAGGACTTCTCTGGACATGCCAGTACTCAAAACGGTGAGCATACATTCTTTATGGGAAAAAAAAAAAAAATAGAGCAAAAGTGAAAAATCCAGAAAGAAGAAGACATTGGATATTTGGATATAAGACATAGTGGAATCGACCCAGCTGTGTGCTGAAAACAAAGCTCAGTGTAATAGCTGTAGAACTAAAAAGCAATCAGTCCAAATTATAACTTAAAGTCCAAAGAAGTTTTGAAGAACATCTTTAAGAGGAGTTTTACAAACTATGATTCATAACCCAGAAGTATAACCACGTGGGGAGTTGAAATTATGTCTCTTCTGATCAATAAAAAGTAGATAAACGATGTCAGGCTGCATGCTGCATGCCTGAAGTGCCGTCACTTGGGATGCCTGGGAGGGATGGCTTGAGCTCAGGAGTTCGAGACTGCAGTGAGCTCTGATCACACCATTGCACTCCAACCTGGGTGACACAGACCCCTGTCTATTAAAATATATTTTAATTTTTATAAGTTAAAAAATACACAAATACAAATTCTGAGAAAAGTTAAAAGCTGCACAAGGGCCGGGCATGGTGGCTCACACCTGTCATCTTGGCACTTTCGGAGGCCAAGGCGGGAGGATTGCTTGAGCTCAGAAGTTCAAGACTGGATTGGGCAACATGGTAAGACCCTGTCTCTAAAAACCTAAAAATAAATAAAAAATAAAAACCTGCAGAAGAAAGTTATAAGTATGAAGAACATTAAATTTTGATGTCATTTTCAGAATAGTATATGAAATACAAGAGACGGTGCCAAAAGTCACCATCCCCTTCGTGATCATCCGAGCTGAACTCATTCATTCTCTGAACTCATTCATTCTCTGAACTCATTCATTGATTTGTTCCACAAAGATTTGTTGACCACTCTCTGAACTCGTTCTCTGAATTCACTCATTCATTAATTTGTCCACATACCTATTGAACATCTATGAAGTATCAAGAGCTGTGCTAGACACTAAGGATAGATGAAGATGAAACGTAGTCTCTGCCTTCTGTGGAGATCACAGACGCACCGCTGTTGACACAGCTGTTCGATTCCACATCTAGGGATTTATCCTACAGATACATCTGCACATGTGCAAAATGATGTAACTGTGTGGAAAAAGTTATTCATTGCAAAGTTGTTCTTAGTAGGAAAAAATTTAAATATCCCAAATGTCCACCAAGAGGAGACTGGTTAAATACATTATGAAACAGTCATAGAGTATTTTTTACTGTAAAATATATAATTAGAAATCTTTTTTACATCTCTTTGATATGGTGTGACCAACAAGATATATTAAATGAAAAAAGCAAGGTTCCGAGGAATCATACATATAATATTTTACCATTGTGATGATAGAAAATGGTAGAATGTAATTGTTTGTGTACCCATAGAATTTCTCCAGACAGATATATAAGAAACTGGTAACACTGGTTGCTGGAAAGAGATCTGGATGGCCAGGATGTGGAGGGGAAAGGAGACTTTACTGAATAATCTTCTGCCTTTTGAGAGTTGTACAATACATTATCTCTTTTAAAAGAATATAAAAATGCAGAAACTCTATAATAAATGATTTAAGTAAACAAATGACACAAATAGGGCAGCTGCTAAAAGAGCAGGAGGTGTGAGAGCATTGAGACAGAGCTAACTAGTCATTTTGAAACCAGAAGAATTCGGAGGGAAATGAACGGAGGCAATATGTCTAGGAGATGACACACTTAGCCAGGGGCCTGAAGACTGGCTTCCAGCCCGGATCTCACCACGGATGAGCCTCAGGTTTCCCATCCGTGATAAATCTGTCATGCTCTCCTGAGCATTTTATGGATGCAAAAGTGCTACCCAAACATCAGATCTTATTCACTTCCCAAACATCAGATCTTATTCACTTCTTGTTTAACTTTCATACAGTGGCCACTATGACCCTTGACCTCTGCTTTGATAGCACGGCCAGTGGTATTGGAATCCGTGTCAACTTCCTCACTGAACTGCACCTGGATAAGGGGGAAAAACTTCCCTCATATGAGGGTATTGGTAAGATGTGAATTGTTTTCCATCTTCAGTTTCACTGTGGAACAGTGAGTTCATTGATAACAGTGAGTTCATTGATAAGAACCAGCCTTTTATTCTCGCTATAAACCACCAGCCTTTTATTCTCGCTACTCCTTATAATAAGTATCAATATCACAGGCCATTGTATGAAGCTGGGCATTCAAGAGCCCAGTGTCCTGGGTCTGTAGCAGGGACTGAGTCCCCTGTTGTATGATGCTATCCCCAAATTAGCAGTTAACAAACATGATAACTTAAAAGCTTTTCATTGGAATTTTAACCCACCAAATAACTGTGGTGTGCTTTTAAGAGGCCCTTAGGAGAATAAGAGGATATAAAGCATGAGCTTCCCCTTTAAAATAACAGATTTTCACTGTCAGTAAGGACGAAGAGATGTTCTCCACCATCTTTCTTTCAGATGGTCACAGCAAATCAACAAGGAAGAAAAAAATGGGAAAGATTCAAAGGATGCTGATCAATTACAGGACTGTATGGCACACACCAGGATGTCCCAGCACAGTTCACAAATGAGGCCCCATTCAGGGTCCCCATCTCTCGTTTCTAGAATGTGGCTTTTCTCTGTAATTGACACCACAGTACAAAATAAATCAAAATCCTGAGGCTAGAAACATGATAGTCAAGAATGTGCAACAGGTATTTATTTCCATGAGTCTTCACAAAATTTTCAAGTAGCATGCTTGTGGTATAGAATTAAGTTGTGAAATGCTTCCTGTTTCTCGAAGGATCACCATCGCCACCATTTATCAAGCACATATTATGTGCCAGGCACTGTGCTCAATACTTTGGAGATCTTATCCCGTTTAATCTACACACAGCCCTTTAGGGAAGCTATGATTAACGACCCAATTTTTTAGAAGAGAGGAGGCACAAAGAAGTTACTTACAGCTACTAAATGGGAGAACAGGGATTTTAATTACCTGACCCCAGAGTCTGTAATGTTAACCACTATTCCCATTGTCTGAACACCACATTGACTCATATGCTCCTAAGAGACAGGTTAGTCCTTTTCAAAATAGTGCATAATGATCTTTTCAATGTGTAACATTGGAGGCTGGACTAGACCTTTCTGAAGTCTGGTTCCTATTTGCCTTCTGGAGTTTGAGCAAAGTGGCTATTTCCTGCCCTTCATCATATGCTGTATGGCTCTCCTTAAAGAAAAACCAGCTATGTACGTGATCCTTTGAGCGCCCCATCTGCGTCCACCGGCTCTCCTGTAAGTTTCTGCTCACCCAGTCCTAAGCCAGAAGTCTTGTTACCAGGCTGTCTCCTACGTCTGGAAGTCTGGGCTCTTGATCACAGCAGGATCTTGACTGTGCTTTGGCAGTTTGAATTTGAGGACAATGAGCAGTCCCTCATCTCCAAAATTACTGGAGTAACTTTTATGAAACTCTTTTGTTTTAAGGGTTTAAGGTTTTTGCTTTGGAGACACTCAGGGAATATGTATCTACGGCATCAGGCTTAGAAGGCTTGCTTTTGGCTGCTTTCTAGGCAACCAAACCAAACGTTGAACATATTCAGGGTTTTACCACGTATTCCAAAAACAAGACCAAATATAATCAAAAGTAAGCAAGAAAGAAATGATGAGACGGCTTTAGAATGACACCTGCATGCACAATGTTATTCATTTCAGCATCGCTGATAATAGTAGAAGACTAGAAGCAACTTACATGCCCATCAGTAGGTGTCTTGCTAAACAAATTATGGTACATCCTTACCACTGGAAACTATGAAGCTACAAAAGAATGAGGAAGAAACCTTTTGTAACCAAATGAAATGACCTCCAAAGGATAATTTTCAGTGAAAAACAATAAAGAATCAGTGTGATCCTCCTGCCTAGGCCTCCTGAGTAGCTGAAGCAGAAAAGTAGATATTACCTATTTTGTCCTCAAAAATATTTCTAAAAATAAGAGGGGAGGAAGAAAACACATATACATATTTGCTTGTGAATGCATAAATATCTCTGGAAGGATACACAAGCAACTGGTGACCTTGGCTGACTCTGGAGCAAACTAGGCAGCCAGGGACAATGGTAGAAGGAGACTTTTCACTGAATACCCTTTTGTGTCTTTTACACTTTGAACCATATACATGTATTTACTACTTTTGCAAAAATAGTAATTGAATTTTATTTATATTACTATTATTAAAATTAGTTCTAGACCAGTATTGATAAGTAGGAGCAAGATAGAAAATCTTACAACAAATAAGACAAAGGGCTAGAATATTTCAGTTACAGTGATGGGCTATGAACCGGTAAGGACTAGCCAGTTAAAAGAGTAGCTACATTTGGTCATTTGCTTTAGAGAAAGCTGAAATCAAATCTCTGCTTTGGTTAAAGCCATTACATAATCTGTGTTTGGATTAATTCCAGTTCCTAACCATTGTTTCTTCTTGTAGTGAGGCCCCAGAAGTCGTTCAGGCACAATAATGGATAGAAATGTTGTAGTTTTCCTTAATAATGGTAGTTGAGTGCCTGTATATCAAAGTGTTTGCATTATTTATACATCATTGAACCAGTCCCTTTTTAAGCTCCGCTCTCTACATCGCACAGTGCTAGGTGCTTCAGGGTGGGTAGCACAGGGTCAGCCTCTGGTGTCAGACCCAAGTTCAAGTCCAGTTCAGGCTTATACTACTTGCAGGATTTGTTTCCCTTGTTTTTTGCTTGTTGGTCTGTTTGTTTGGGGGTTGTTTAGCTTAGTTTCTTTTTCTTTTCTTTTCTTTTTTTCTTTTTTTTTTTTTTGCCAGGATCTTGCTCTGTTTTTGCCCAGGCTGAATGCAGTGGCAGCAATCGTGGCTTACTGCAGCCTCCAACTCCTGAGCTCAAGTGATCTTCCCACCTCTGCCTCTTGAGTAGCTGGGACCACAGGCAGATGCCACCACATCTCGCTAATTTTTTAATTTTTTGTAGTGACAGTGTTCTACTATGTTGCCCAGCCTGGTCTTGAACTCCTGGATTCAAGCAGTCCTCCTGTCTTGGCCTCCCAAAGTGCTGGGATTACATGCTTGAGCCACCTCACCTAGCTTGCGTATTTTTAATTGGGAATTTTTGGCTCTCTCTCCAGTGCCTCATTATATAAGGCATATAACTTGCAGGGCATGACCTCAGGCAACTTTCTAGTTGCCTGAACTTTCTAATAGCAACAACTAGGACACAAGAACACTTTTGCCACCTGTCCTACTGTTGCTAGAATAATGTTGGCCCTTGAGTTCATATACAAAGAGAAAGCAATTTTCTCCTGGCCACTCACTGGAGCAGAAAAAGCATCCCCGCCCCTCTGCATTAGGAGAAAACACATTTTCTATGCATGAAAGAAAAGGAAGCAGAACTTCTGCTAAAATGATGCCCGGGAAAATAATTTCTTTTGAAATTATTCTATCTTGTATTAGTCAATAAGGAAGTGTATAATATATAATCAATATATATTATATTCACTGAAAATTGCTTTAAAGATGGTGCTAGGCCAATACTGAGAAGAGTGCCTTTAACAAAATAGGCACTCAGTAATCTTTTTTAAAATTCATAAGCAAAAAATAAAAAATAAAAATACGTGGTTAAACTGGATTGTATTTCCCATACAAATACCAGAAGCTTCCAAGAAAAGTATATTTTGAGAACTTTTTTTCTTGAAGGGCATTTTTTTCATATAAAGTTTGTATTGAAAAAACTTTTACAAAGAACAATTCTGTGCTATGGCAGAGTATGTCTGCACATCGCAGTTGTCTTTGTTCTTTATGATGAAATTATCAAACACATGAATGAGATCTGAAGGTCCAGCTTCCAAGAAAGGAGGATAGTCATGGATACTGGTGTAAGCCTTCTAGAAAATGTTCAGGCCTTTAGAAAAATTTGAGCAACTGCCTGATCCCTTGAGTTGTGAAAGGTATTTTAAAATTAGTATTACATAGTAAAAATTATGTGTTAATTATTGTTAATAGTCTTCAGTGTTAATTGTGGACTTACTAATTGCATAAATCATGACTATTCCTTAATGTTTTCTTTAAAAGTAGAGTTTAGGATGCTAAACATATGCTTAATGTTTGCAAATGCCTATGCACTGGGATTTATGTAAGCCAAGCAGTCTGATTGGGCCAAACCCTGGAACATGTAAATATATTTATTTTTATTTTACTATTTGGCACAGCCTGTGTCTCCCGATAATTGTAATAAAGTCTACTATTGAATCTTGGCAGACATCATCCAGTGTTTCTCAGAATACAGGCAGCCCTCCTACACTCTGCATCAGAACCCCGCCCGCAGGGGATGCTTGTTAACAGATAGATTCGCAGGACCTGCTGCAAACCTGCTGAATCAGAACTTAAGTTTAAAAGACGCTGCACCTTCACGGGTGCATGATCTGTCCTGCCAGTGGGCTCCCCTTTGGTTTCGTGTTTCCACAGGAAACAGGACATAGATCTAAAATTGTCTTTGCACTGGGACTGGTTTCCTTTGCTGATCTAATACAGAATAGCTGTTTGTACTGTGAAATTGCGAGTGCGTTGAGCAGATCCTTTGTGTTGTAGGAGAAGAAATTTAGTGCCTCGTTGCTCACCATCACCACTGACCCTGGTAGCTCTGCGGATAAACCAGCTTGGATTTCACCCTCGAGGATTAACATTGCAACATTGCATAGGCACAAAAAGCCACTTGAAAGTCAAAATGAGGCAGGGAAAACCCTGCCTGGAACCCTGGGATCTTTGTGTGGTTGGTTTCTTGTCTTTTGCCATTTGTCAGGCACAGCAACTGTGGTTGCTGAAGTTGGGAGTAACTTTTCAAGAGTTGAACCAACTGCAAGAACCTCTCCTAGAGAAGGGCATGAAGGCTGCTGACCCACGTCCTGCTCCTCTGCCGAAAAACTCCACACCTGGCATTAGAGAGGAGGAAACCTTTACCCCATACTCTCTTATGATTCAGTCCTGGGGACATTCAAATTAAGCTGATAAAACAGATTAACAAGAGGAAAACAATACAATTTTAACTGATGTTAATATTTTTATGTGCACAGGAGCTTCACAAAAAGAAGTGAAAACTCAAATAAGTGGTTAGATGTGAGAAAGTATATACTGTTTTCACAAAGGGTGATAAATTATGGATAAGTGACTGGACAAAGGAAAGAATGTTTGGGCTTCTGGGGTAATAAATTGTGAGAAATTGCTTAGGAATATATTGGAGAAAATAATGGAAGATAAAAATTCTCTCTGTAAGGTTGGTTTATGCAGATTCTTCTCAATGCAACTCCCGTCACCGGTGATAAGAGTCACTTTCCTTCTTCCGGGTACAGGGGGGCATCTTCCTCAAAGCAAAATTTAGGTCCTGCATTTAGGCAGATAAGGGCAGGCGGAGAACTTTTACTACATCTATTGTTTCTTCATTGCCTACAGCTCGAAATGTCTTTCTTCCCAGGTAGCATATTTTGGGGGTGGCATGTTCTGATCCTCTTTAGGATCATCGGCGCCTCCAGCTGGGGTGAGGCTGGACGGGGGCTGGCACAAAGGAGGCTTTCAGGCAGTTTCCTTGAGTTCTAACTGCAAACCCCGCAGAACAATTGGCCTGTGGCCTGTGGCCTGCTCTCCCCACTGCGCCTCAATTGCTGTGGACTAATTTATGAGTCGCCTCTGAACCCAGAGGAAGCTCGAGGAGCAGGATTGACATACCCACTGGGTAGAATCGCTGTAGGAAGACAGAATCGGTGAACATCAAGCCTCCAAGTTCAAACAACTGAAAATGAAAGAATAATTCATTTTTAAAAGAGTTTTGTGAAATATGTGGATAAAGCATACTTTCCGATGAACCTAATACTATGAAAGATAAGTTATAAATGGGAGTCCTATTTCAAATCTAAGCAAGGATTTTAAGTCAAGGAAATCAATGTGTTCCACAAGAGGGCAGTATAATAACTCGTTTATAAAACTAGGCTTGGAAGAGCCAAGGAAGTTTTGTGATCAGTTTTTAAATTTGTGTTAAGAACTGCTTTGAGGCCGGGCGCGGTGGCTCAAGCCTGTAATCCCAGCACTTTGGGAGGCCGAGATGGGCGGATCACGAGGTCAGGAAATCGAGACCATCCTGGCTAA
>NW_012104920.1:2186379-2187550 GCF_000951045.1 Mandrillus leucophaeus | reverse complement strand
CAAGAACACTTTTGCCACCTGTCCTACTGTTGCTAGAATAATGTTGGCCCTTGAGTTCATATACAAAGAGAAAGCAATTTTCTCCTGGCCACTCATTGGAGTAGAAAAAGCATCCCCGCCCCTCTGCATTAGGAGAAAACACATTTTCTATGCATGAAAGAAAAGGAAGCAGAACTTCTGCTAAAATGATGCCCGGGAAAATAATTTCTTTTGAAATTATTCTATCTTGTATTAGTCAATAAGGAAGTGTATAATATATAATCAATATATATTATATTCACTGAAAATTGCTTTAAAGATGGTGCTAGGCCAATACTGAGAAGAGTGCCTTTAACAAAATAGGCACTCAGTAATCTTTTTTAAAATTCATAAGCAAAAAATAAAAAATAAAAATACGTGGTTAAACTGGATTGTATTTCCCATACAAATACCAGAAGCTTCCAAGAAAAGTATATTTTGAGAACTTTTTTTCTTGAAGGGCATTTTTTTCATATAAAGTTTGTATTGAAAAAACTTTTACAAAGAACAATTCTGTGCTATGGCAGAGTATGTCTGCACATCGCAGTTGTCTTTGTTCTTTATGATGAAATTATCAAACACATGAATGAGATCTGAAGGTCCAGCTTCCAAGAAAGGAGGATAGTCATGGATACTGGTGTAAGCCTTCTAGAAAATGTTCAGGCCTTTAGAAAAATTTGAGCAACTGCCTGATCCCTTGAGTTGTGAAAGGTATTTTAAAATTAGTATTACATAGTAAAAATTATGTGTTAATTATTGTTAATAGTCTTCAGTGTTAATTGTGGACTTACTAATTGCATAAATCATGACTATTCCTTAATGTTTTCTTTAAAAGTAGAGTTTAGGATGCTAAACATATGCTTAATGTTTGCAAATGCCTATGCACTGGGATTTATGTAAGCCAAGCAGTCTGATTGGGCCAAACCCTGGAACATGTAAATATATTTATTTTTATTTTACTATTTGGCACAGCCTGTGTCTCCCGATAATTGTAATAAAGTCTACTATTGAATCTTGGCAGACATCATCCAGTGTTTCTCAGAATACAGGCAGCCCTCGGCTTGCTTTTGGCTGCTTTCTAGGCAACCAAACCAAATGTTGAACATATTCAGGGTTTTACCACGTATTCCAAAAACAAGACCAAATATAATCA
>NW_012104920.1:2181313-2184344 GCF_000951045.1 Mandrillus leucophaeus | reverse complement strand
AAGAAGATTGGGGGTTTTTTTAAGTCTGAATGACGTACTTTTGAAAACGTAAGCTCCTGGACTTGGAATTATACAGAATTGCTTTCATTAGCTGCTACGTTGCTCGGCTGCTATGTGATCTAGTAGAAGCTACATACAAAATCAAGGAAATCACATTTCCTCTGAGTCCTCACCTCAAGTTGTGCCTGGAGCTACAAAGTTTGTGGGAGAGTGTAAATTGGGAAAGGTAGTAATCTTTATAGCTAGCTTTATCTGAACTCTGAGTACCAGGCTGGGAGCGTTACATGGATTATTTCTTTCAGCCCCACGGTAGCTCTATGAGTTAGGAACTATTATTATCTTCATTTGACAGATGAGGAAACCAGGCCCATAGAGGACTGAGGGCTTGCCCGTGGGACACGGCTCATGCAGAGTTGGGATTCAAATCGGGCAGATCAAATTTAGATCCCAAGTTTGAGCTATTTCTAGGCAATTAGTGGCAAAAACAGAACTAGAACCCATATATCTTTGTTACAAATTAAAGAGTGACTTTACTGTTGAAAAAGATGTGTATGGGCAGGACTGAGTAGAAGAAACCTTTGGAAGAGGGCTGATGGGCCAGACACAAAGAGACTGTGTTTGCAAAAAGACAGGTTCATGCCAAGAAACAAGAATATTCCTGTCTGAGCTGGGATGTCCCATTTATGCCAATTATGCAGTGTCAGAGTGGCCAAGACCAGAGGGATTTCCCCACTGCCTTCGCAAACTCCAAAGAGCTCTGAGATCCACAGGCCGGTGGGGTTCCCAGGAGAAGCCTGCAGAAGGTTCTTCCTCCTTCAGGGCACAGAAGAGGACGGACAGAAGTTCCCCTAAATCCCCAGAGCCCTTAGTCAAGTTCATCCTGAAACTATCAGAATAATCATCACTGCTATCCCTTGAGAACTCAAATGCCAGGCCCCGTGCTAAGCATTTTACTTGTATTAGCTCATTTAATTCTCATAGCAACTCAGTGAGGTGGGTCCTATGTTCACCATCTGGGAATTTCACGGGCTGGCCCCTATCGCAGGAGTTTCATCATGTAAGGCATGCATACATATATGCATGAGAAAGTATGTCTTGTACAAAAATTGGTTTTCCTAAACCCTCCCTCATCTTTGAGCAATGCAGCCGATTTTGTTTTTAAAATGCAGCCCCACTTCTGAGTAAGCATGGCAGATTGCTCGCTTCTCCCTTCCAAAACTCCACTGAAATGGCAATAAAGGAATCAAGAATATATCAACTCATGAGGGGATAAAATGAGGGAAGAGACGAACATGGATGAGAGAGTCCCGTAAATATCTGGAAGAGGGAGAGGAGCAGGAGCTGACTTGGCAGAGCTGGAGATCACTACCTGGCTCCCTGCAGACAAGGAAACTAACAAGCAGAAAGGGGGTAGTGTTGTAGAACTCTAGGTGCTGAGGACGGGGAGATCCAAATCTACAGAAGGTGGGCATGAGGCATGGGACTAAAAACACGGTGGGGTAAGTGGCCTGTATCGGGGGAGGATGAACTTCCTTCCTCCTCCTACAGCAGGCGCACCCCAGCTCTCTCCACCCACCCATTGCACACCTCCCCACCCTCACTGCCAGCAGGAGGTTTGACACGTTCTCTCTGGATAACCGAATGGCTCCAGAGAAAAGACCTCCACATTCTGACATCTTGGAGTTCTGCCCCAATGTAAAAGCCAGTTTGCTGCCCAACGACCTTGTTGTAAGTCCTTCTGTGGACAAGCCTCACCTACTCCCTCAGAGTTCCCATTCATCTTTTTAGTGAGTCACACTTAGACAGGAACAGGCAGCCCAGGATCACCAAACGTTTAAAGATAGCCTCCAACTTGGAAGAAAGAGATCCAAACAAATAGGACAAAGGAACTTGGAGAAAGCGGAAATGATGGAAGATGTAGAAAAAAATGTGAAAATAAAAATTTGATAAGCAATTTCTTCAGAAAAATAAAATAAGGGTGATATCCATTAATCAAGAGTTAGATTTTTTTAAATAAACTTTAAGTTCTGGGGTACATGTGCAAAATGTGCAGATTTGTTACATAAGTGTACACGTGCCATAGTTGTTTGCTGCACCCATCAACCCATCATCTACATTAGGTATTTCTCCTAATGCTATCCCTCCCCTTGCTCCCCACCCTCAACAGGCCCTGGTCTGTGATATTCCCTTCCCTGTGTCCATGTGTTCTTATTGTTCAACTCCCACTTATGAGTGAGAACATGCAATGTTTGGTTTTCTGTTCCTGTGTTAGCTTGCTAAGAATGATGGTTCCCAGCCTCATCCATGTCTCTGCAAAGAACATGAACTCATCCTTTTTTATGGCTGCATACTATGTCATGGTGTATATATGCCACATTTTCTTTATCCAGTCTATCATTGATGGGCATTTAGGTGGTTCCATGTCTTTGCTATTGTAAATAGTGCTGCAATAAACATACGTGTGCATGTGTCTTTATAGTATTTATAATCCTTTGGGTATATACCCAGTAATGGGATTGGTGGGTCAAATGGTATTTTTGGATCTAGATCCTTAAGGAATCACCACACTGTCTTCCACAATGGTTTAACTAATTTACACTCCCACCAACAGTGTAAAAGTATTCCTATTTCTCCACATCCTCTCCAGCATCTGTTGTTTCCCGCCTTTTTAATGATCGCCATTCTAACTGGCGTGAGATGGTTTCTCATTGTGGTTTTGACTTGCATTTCTCTAACGACCAGTGATGATGAGCTTTTTTTCTTGTGTCTCTTGGCTGCATAAATGTCTTCTTTTGAGAAGTGTCTGTTCATATCCTTCTCCCACTTTTTGATGGGGTTGTTTTTTTCTTATAAATTTGTTTAAGTTCCTTGTACATTCTGGATATTAGCCCTTTGTCGGATGGATAGATTGCAAAAAGTTTCTCCCATTCTATAGGTTGCCTGTTCACTCTGATGATAGTTTCTTTTGCTGAGCAGAAGCTCTTTAGTTTAATTAGATCCCATTTGTCAATTTTGGCTTCTGTTGCCATTG
>NW_012104920.1:2166556-2180318 GCF_000951045.1 Mandrillus leucophaeus | reverse complement strand
TTATTGGTGAATAGGAATGCTTGTGATTTTTGCACATTGATTTTGTATCCTGAGACTTTGCTGAAGTTGCTTATCAGCTTAAGGAGATTTTGGGCTGAGACGGTAGGGTTTTCTAAATATAAAATCATGTCATCTGCAAACAGAGACAATTCGACTTCCTCTTTTCCTATTTGAATACCCTTTATTTCTTTCTCTTGCCTGATTGCCCTGGCCAGAACTTCCAATACTATGTTGAATAGGAGTGGTGAGAGAGGGCATCCTTGTCTTGTGCCAGGTTTTGCTCATTCAGTATGATATTAGCTGTGAGTTTGTCATAAATAGGTACTCTTATTTTGAGATACATTCCATCAATACCTAGTTTATTGAGAGTTTTTAGCATGAAGGGGTGTTGAATTTTGTCGAAGGCCTTTTCTGCATCTATTGAGATAATCAAGTGGTTTTTGTCATTGGTTCTCTTTATGTGATGGATTACATTTATTGATTTGCATATGTTGAACCAGCCTTGCATCATAAGGATGAATCTGACTTGATTGTGGTGGATACGCTTTTTGATGTGCTGCTGGATTTTGCTTGCCAGTATTTTATTGAGGATTTTCAAATCGATGTTCATCAGGGATATTGGTCTGAAATTCTCTTTTTTTGTTGTGTCTCTGCCAGGCTTTGGTATCAGGATGATGCTGTCCTCATAAAATGGGTTAGGGAGGATTCCCTCTTTTTCTATTGATTGGAATAATTTTGGAAGGAATTATACTAGCTCCTCTTTGTACATCTGGTAGAATTTGGCTGTGAATTCGTCTGGTCCTGGACTTTTTTTGGCTGGTAGGCTATTAATTACTGCCTCAATTTCAGAACTTGTTATTGGTCTATTCAGGGACTCGACTTCTTCCTGGTTTAGACTTGGGTGAGTGTATGTGTCCAGGAATTTATCCATTTCTTCTGGATCTTCTAGTTTATTTGCATAGAGGTGTTTATAATGTTCTCTGATGGTAGTTTGTATTTCTGTGGGATCATTGATGATATCCCCTTTATCATTTTTTATTGCATCTATTTGATTCTTCTCTCTTTTCTTCTCTATTAGTCTGGCTAGCAGTCTATGTATTTTGTTGATCTTTTCAAAAAACCAGGTCCTGGATTCATTAATCTTTTGAAGGGCTTTTTATGTCTCTATCTCTTCAGTTCTCCTCTAATCTTAGTTACTTCTTGCCTTCTGCTAGCTTTTCAATTTGTTTGCCTTGCTTCTCTAGTTCTTTTCATTGTGATGTTAGGATGTCAATTTTAGATCTTTTCCGCTTTCTCCTGTGGACATTTAGTGCTATAAAATTTCCCTCTAAACACTGCTTTAGTTGTGTCCCAGAGATTCTGGTAAGTTGTGTCTTTGTTCTCATTGGTTTCAAAGAACTTATTTATTTCTGCCTTAATTTCATTGTTTACCCAGTAGTCATTCAGGGGCAGGTTCTTCAGTTTCCATGTAGTTGTGGGGTTTTCAGTGAGTTTCTTAATCCTAAGTTCTAATTTGATTGCACTGTGATCTAAGAGACTGTTTGTTATGATGTCCATTCTTTTGCATTTGCTGAAGAGTGTTTTACTTCCAATTATGTGGTCAATTTTAGAATAAGTGCAATATGGTGCTGAGAAGAATGTATGTTCTGTTGATTTGGGGTGAAGAATTCTGTAGATGTCTATTAGGTCCACTTGGTCCAGAGGTGAGTTCAAGTCCTGAACGTCCTTGTTAATTTTCTGTCTCGTTGATCTGTCTAATATTAACAGTGGGTGTTAAATCCTCCCACTACTATTGTGTGGGAGTCTAAGTCTCTTTGTACGTCTCTAAGAACTTGCTTTATGAATCTGGGTGCTCCTGTATTGGGTTCATATATATTTAGGATAGTTAGCTCTTCTTGTTGCATTGATCCCTTTACCATTATGTAACGGCCTTCTTTGTCTCTTTTGATCTTTGTTGGTTTAAAGTCTGTTTTATTGGAGACTAGGATTTCAACCTCTGCGGGTTTTTTGTTTGTTTGTTTGCTTTCCATTTTCTTGGTAGATCTTCCTCCATCCCTTTATTTTGAGCCTATGTGTGTCTTTGCATGTGAGATGGGTCTCCTGAATACAGCACACTGATGGGTCTTGACTCTTTATCCAATTTGCCAGTCTGTGTCTTTTAATTGGGGCATTTAGCCCATTTACATTTAATTAATATTGTTATGTGCGAATTTGATCCTGTCATTATGATACTAGCTGGTTGTTTTGCCCGTTAGTTGATGCAATTTCTTCATAGTGTTGATGGTCTTTACAATTTGGTATGTTTTTGCAGTGGCTGGTACTGTGTTGTTCCTTTCCACATTTAGTGCTTCCTTCAGAAGCTCTTGTAAGGCAGGCCTGGTGGTGACATAATCTTTCAGCATTTGCTTGTCAGTAAAGGATTTTATTTCTCCTTCGATTATGAAGCTTAGTTTGGCTGGATATGAAATTCTGGGTTGAAAATTCTTCTCTTTAAGAATGTTGAATATTGGTCCCCACTCTCTTCTGACTGGTAGGCATTCTCCAGAGAGATCTGCTGTTAGTCTGATGGGCTTCCCTTTGTGGGTAACCCAACCTTTCTCTCTGGCTGCCTTTAACATTATTTCCTTTATTTCAACCTTGGTGAATCTGACAATTATGGGTCTTGGGGTTGCTCTTCTTGAGAAGTATCTTTGTGGTGTTCTCTGTATTTCCTGAATTTGAATGTTGGCCTGTCTTACTAGGTTGGAGAAGTTCTCCTGGAGTGTTTTCCAACTTGGTTCTATTCTCCCTGTCACTTTCAGGTACACCAATCAAACGTAAATTTGGTCTTTTCACATAATCCCATATTTCTTGGAGACTTTATTCATTACTTTTCATTCTTTTTTCTCTAATCTTGTCTTCACACTTTATTTCATTAAGTTGATCTTCAATCTCTGATATCCTTTCTTCTGCTTGATCGATTTGGCTATTGATACTTGTGTATGCTTCACGAAGTTCTCATGCTATGTTTTTCAGCTCCATCAGGTCATTTATGTTCTTCTCTAAACTGGTTATTGTAGTTAGCAATTCGTCTAACATTTTTTCTAGGTTCTTAGCTTCCTTGCATTGGGTTAGAACATGCTCCTTTAGCTTGGAGGAGTTTGTTATTACCCACCTTCTGAAGCCTACTTCTGTCAATTCATCAAACTCATTCTCCATCCAGTTTTGTTCCCTTGCTGGCAAGGAGTTGTGATCCTTTGGAGGAGAAGAGGCATTCTGGTTTTTGCGATTTTCACCCTTTTTGCACTGGTTTCTCCCCATCTTCATGGATTGATCTACCTTTGGTCTTTGATGTTGGTGACCTTCAGATGGGGTTTTGATGTGGACATTCTTTTTGTTGATGTTGATACTATTCCTTTCTGTTTGTTTTCCTTCTAACAGTCAGGCCCCTCTTCTACAGGTGTGCTGGAGTTTGCTGGAGGTCCACTCCAGACCCTGTTTGCCTGGGTATCATCAGCAGAGGCTTCAGAACAGCAAAGATTGTTGCCTGCTCCTTCCTCTGGAAGCTTAGTCCCAGAGGGGCACATGCCAGATGCCAGCCAGAGCTCTCCTATATGAGGTGTCTGTCAACCCCTCCTGGGAGATGTCTCCCAGTCAGGAGGCACTGGGGTCAGGGACCCACTTGAGGAGGCAGTCTGTCCCTTGGCAGAGCTCTAGTGCTCTGCTGGGAGATCCACTGGTCTCTTCAGAGCTGGCAGGCAGGAACATTTAAGCCTGCTAAAGCTGTGCCCACAGCTGCCCCTTCCCCCAGGTGCTCTGTCCCAGGGAGATGGGAGTTTTGTCTATAAGCCCCTGACTGGGGCTGCTGCCTTTCTTTCAGAGATGCCCTGCCCAGAGAGGAGGAAGCTAGAGAGGCAGTCTGGCTACAGCAGCTTTGTTGCACTGTGGTGAGCTCCGCCCAGTCCGAACTTCCAGGTGACTTTGTTCACACTGTGAGGGGAAAACCATCTACTCAAGCCTCAGTAATGGCAGATGCCCCTCCCGCCACCAAGCTCGAACATCTCAGGTCGACTTCAGACTGCTGTGCTGGCAGCAAGAGTTTCAAGCCAGTGGATCTTAGCTTTCTGGTCTCCATGGGGGTGGGACCCGCTGAGCAAGACCACCTTGGCTCTCTTGCTTCAGTCCCCTTTCCAAGGGAGTGAACAGTTCTGTCTCACTGGGGTTCCAGGTGCCACTGGGGTACCAAAAAAAAAAACTCCTGTAGCTAACTCTGTGTCTGCCCAAATGGCCACACAGTTTTATGCCTGAAACCCAGGGCCCTTGTGGTGTAGGCACCTGAGGGAATCTCCTGGTCTGCTGGTTGCAAAAACCGTGGGAAAAGCATAGTATCTGGGCTGAATAGTACCGTCCCTCATGGCACAGTCCCATGGCTTCCCTTGGCTATGGGAGGGAGTTCCTGACTCCTTGCATTTCCCAGGTGAGGCAATGCCCCACCCTGCTTCTGCTTGCCCTCTGTGGGCTGCACCCACTGTCTAACCAGTCCCAATGACATGAACCGGGTACCTCAGTTGGAAATGCAAAAATCACCCATCTTCCTCATTGGTCTCGCTGGGAACCACAGGCCAGAGCTGTTCCTGTTTGGTTAGCTTGCCGAGTTCCCCCTGCGTTTTCTTGAATTATACCTTTTAGTATTTTTTCTGATCCTTTGCTTTGGTTTTTGTTCATCTTTCCATTGTGCTTTTATTTTGTGTAATGATATTATTTTGCCCTTTATTGTCTCTCATCTTCTCTTTTTCTTTTTTTTTTTTCTTTTTTTTTTGAGACAGAGTCTTGCTCTGTCTCCCAGGCTGGAGTGCAGTGGTGCGATCTCGGCTCACCACAAGCTCCACCTCCTGGGTTCACGCCATTCTCCTGCCTCAGCCTCCCAAGTAGCTGGGACTACAGGCGCCTGCCACCATGCCCAGCTAATTTTTTGTATCGTTAGTAGACATGGGGTTTTGTTGTATTAACCAAGATGGTCTTGATCTCCTGACTTCATGATCTGCCCACCTCAGCCTCCCAAAGTGCTGGGATTACAGACGTGAGCCACTGTGCCTGGCCATCTCTTTTCTTATAGTAACTTTGTATGGGATTTGACTTCACTACTTTTCTATTGCCATTTTTATGTGCATTTTGTTTTCCATGTTAATAAAAAGAAGCTTGTTCAGATAACACATCTAACTTCTTGGATTCCCATCCATTTTTGTTCTTGTAATGTTCAAAAACATGATGGCCTGCTTTGCGAGATTTCCTGGCTTTGTTTCCCCGCCCTGTGCTTTTCTGGATCTTTTCTTTCATTTATTTCAGTTGAGTTTTTCCAAGAGTGTCTCTGAAGTGTTCTGCTGCATCCTGGAAGAGAATCCTGGCTGCCCAGTTTCAAGAGTTCCCTTAGGTCCTTAGGTCTTATCATGGGGCCTGGCACCTACTTGCTATTAGAGTGGTGATAGGCTTTGGATCTGTGTCCCCTCTAAACCTCATGTCAAACTGTAATCCCCACTGGTGGGAGGTGACTGGATCGTTGGGGAGATTTCTCATGAATGGTTTAGCACCATCTCCTTGGTGCTGTTCTTGCGCTAGTGGGTGACTTCCCCTGACATCTGGTCGTTTAAAAGTATGTGATGCTGTTCTAGTCTGTTCTTGCATTGCTATAAAGAAATATCTGAGATTGGGTAATTTATAAAGAAAAAAGGTTTAATTGGCTCATGGTTCCACAGGCTGAACAGGAAGTATGATGCTGGCATCTACTTGGCTTCTGGGAGGCCTCAGGAAACAAAATCATAATGGAAGGTGGAGGAAGAGCCAGCACTTCACATGGCTGGAGCCAGAGGAAGAGAGAGAGAGGGGAGAGGTGCCACACACTTTAAAGCAACCAGATCTCATGAGAACTCTATCATAAGAACAGTACCAAAGGATAGTGCTAAACCATTCATGAAGGATCCACCCCCATGATCCAATCACCTCCAACCAGGTCCCATTTCTGACACTTGGAAATTACAATTTGACACAAGATTTAGGTGGGGACACAGATCCAAACCATATCAGGCACCTTCTCCCTCTCTCCCTTGCTCCTGCCTTCAGGATGTGATGTGCCCGCTCCCCCTTTGCC
Source organism: Mandrillus leucophaeus (assembly GCF_000951045.1). Lineage (NCBI taxonomy): Eukaryota > Metazoa > Chordata > Mammalia > Primates > Cercopithecidae > Mandrillus > Mandrillus leucophaeus. The sequence continues at coordinate 2,174,194 of NW_012104920.1, read as the reverse complement.
TTTTTCCATGATTGGAAGCTTCCTGAGGCCTTCCCAGAGGCAGAAGTCACTATGTTTCCTGTACAGCCTGTAGAACCATGAGCCAATTAAACCTCTTTTCTTGTAAATGAGCCGGTCTCAGGTATTTCTTTACAGCAGTGCAAGAATGGCCTAAAACAAGTGGGCATGATCCCTCCCAGTTCCAGCTGTTGTTCCCAAATTGGCCTACTACAATTTTACCATTTTCAGATTTGTCATACGTCCTGTTGTTTTCTTCCATGTTCTCTTGCACAGGTGAGATGTGGATAACACATAGGTCTTATGGCTGTTGGTGGTTTGTCCCGTTTTGGAGTTTGCAGGGATTACTTGTCTGGCTTTTTGTAAATGTGATTCATGGGTATTTGATTTTGCTATCTAGTTGTTCTGTCTGTGTTTATGTGGATATCCAGGAAGATCCAAATTCTGTGCTGCCTCCACTGAAACTATCTTCCCAGAAATGTATTACTTTTTATCATTAAAAACGAGGTATAGGAAGATTAATCTACGCACTGAATTTGGAAAGTTTGTTTGTTTGTTTGTTTGTTTTTAGGTTGCAGTGATGGCAGGGAGCCAATGTTGATTTCTGATCTAGGAGGATAATGATCAGAGCAGGTCATCTAAAAGATTAACTGGGCGGAAGTTTGAAGATTTAAGAAAGGTAGTGGAGTGAGAAGGCTAATTCTGACACTACATCAGCAGTCCAAACAGGAGATGATAATGAGGGAAAGGTGACTGGGAAGGGCAAGGAAAAGACAGCTGTGGGGAATTCAATAAACGCTGAATCAGTGGCTTGGTGGTGAGGGAAGGGTGATGAAGAGTTAGAAGAATCAGAATTGACTGAAAATTTGTAGGATGAATGTCTAGGGGAACAACATTACCCAAAACACCAGTGTAGATGAGGACAATGATATGGTGACAGTAATAATGAGGGGTTAGAGGGAGAGCAGTGACTAATTTTTTTGTTGTTGTTGTTGAAAACTTGCATTTGACTACCTGGAGGTACGTCAAGATAAAGATGTTGTGTATGCATGTGCAGGGCTCAGGGAAATGTCCATGCTAGACACACAGATTTGAGAGTCATCTGCAGGGTATACTCCAGGAAAGATAGAACAAATGGCACTAAATATCCACAGAAAACTTAGTAACACTATTCCCGAAATGCAGATTGCCTTTGCTCATTGAAAATGCTCACGGTGTTTCAAGTTAACAATTAGTAAAGGACCAAGAGCAAGAACTATCCTCAGGAAAATACAGGCTATAAAAAGAAAGAACTGAAGCTCTATGTGTACAGGTGGTGCTTGTGAACTTTTCTGAGTAGTCTGCTGGTGATTATTGGGGCATCCCCAGATGTTGATATTTGGAGATATTTTCTCTAGGACCATTCAGATTTTTTTTTAAGAGATGATTCTTCCAATTGCCTGAATTCAGAACAACACCTGGCTCCTGATGTTCTAGGGGCAGGGAGTGGGAAAAAGGATGGAGCTTCACTGTTCATTTTGCAGACTTTGACGTTATGCCCATTTTACCTTATCCCCTAATCCAACGGATCTCTGTACCTAATGCTGTAAGTTCAGATCCTCTTCATTTTGTTTCTCCAGAGAATAAAACTCTAGGGTCTTGACAAAGGTGAATCTTCTGTGCAAGGTGGGGTATGTGGGTTGGGCATTGTTCCATGTAGAGACTTTTAGCCAGTCCTGGCATTTCTCACTTTCATGTATTCTAGGAAACGGGTAACTACAAGGCTTGGATCTTTGAGGGGTTCTCTGAGAGCTCTTTGGCTTGGTACTTACTGGTATTCCCCCTCAACGCATTTTAGGGTATAGCTTCTACTATGTAAAGCTGGAATCCATTTCTCCATCTGCGCTAGTCTGTTTTGCATTACTATTAATATAAAGGAACACCTGAGGCTGGGTAATTTATAAAGAAAAGAGGGGCTGGGCGCAGTGGTTCACACCTGTAATTCCAGCACTTTGGGAGGCCGAGGCAGGCAGATCACGAGGTCAAGAGATCAAGATCATCCTGGCCCACATGGTGAAACCCATCTCTACTAAAAATACAAAAATTAGCTGGGTGTAGTGGCACGCACCTGTAGCCCCAGCTACTCGGTAGGCTGAGGCAGGAGAATCACCTGAACCCGGGAGGCGGAGATTGCAGTAAGCCAAGATTACACTACCGCACTCCAGCCTGGCTACCGAGCGAGACTCCGTCTCAAAAAAAAGAAAAAAAAGAAGAGAGGTTTGAGGTTTGTTTGGCTCATGATTCTGCAGACTGTACATGAAGCATGTCACTAGCATCTATGTCTGGTAGGGGACCCAGGGAGGTTCCACTCATGTTGAAGGGTGAAGGGGGAGCAGGCGTGTCACACGGTGAGAAAGTGAGCAAGAGAGATGCCAGGCCCTTTTAAACAACCAGCCCAGCTCTCACGTGAAGTAATAGGACAAGAACTCACTACTTACCAATGGGAAGGCACCAAACCATGGATGAGGGATTTGTTCTCATTAGCCAAACACTTCCCACCGGGCCTCACCTTGAACGTTGGGGATCAAATTTTAACATGGTATTTGGTGGGGACAAACCATATCACCGGCTGCTTTTAATATTTAAAAAAACATTTTGAGAGAAAGGTAGTGGAGTGAGAAGTTAAAGGCCCCTGTCTTTAGTCTTCACAAAATTTTTCATCATGAGAAAAATACTGACTCAACTCTGGCTAGTCAAATGCAAGTTTACAAAAAAAAAATATGTATCTTTCAGACCCTCTGAAAGAAGCAGACTGCTGCTGCAGGATCCGGGAGACACCCCAAATACTGTGAGTGCCCCAACTGCGGAAGTGAGAAAGGGAGACCCTCCTTTCCGGAACACACCCTCCCCTCTGGAGAAGCTGAAGGTCTGTTTCCGGGAGATGCTCCCGACTTCACCTGGAGCTGAGTCAAGTTAGCTGGGCCAAGCGAAATACAGGGGCGGAGGAGGCAGCAGGGAGGCCCTGGGAGCTCGCTGAATCCCCAAGTAGCCTGTTCCTGCCTAGAACCACTGGGATCCATCAGGAGGGAGGCCAGAGGAGCAAGGGGTAAAACCCTACCCAGGAGAAGGACTTCCCTAGCTGAACTTTGTAACAATTTGAGTGGTGCGAGAAGCCTCCTGGCCAGAACCTGGGGAAGGACGCCCATCTGGCTTGCAGACTTCACAGGTGGGGAAAGAACTAAAGCCCTTTTGTTTCACAGGTGGGAGGCAGAAAGCCTCGGACAAGTTTTCAAGCCCGCCCTTTGCCTGGAAACAGACTCGGAGGTGTTGCGGGGACACGGTGGGAGTGAGACCAGCCCTTCGGTTTGTGTGGGATCTGGGTGAGGCCTGTGACTGCTGGCTTTCGCCTGCTTCTCTGACAACCTGCATGACTCAGCAGAGGCAGCCATAGTCCTCCTAGAGGGCCCTGGTTTAAGATCTCCAGGTGAAGTAGATTTTTATTATAAGTAACTCCTGTACTTTTTAAGTTGTGAGACATGCATCCAAGGTCGAATTCTGAAATAATGTCTGAATTAACTTCACCGGAGTCTTCTGTTACCCACGTAGAGTAGGGAATTCTCCTAGTTGTGCTAGTGATTATTTTTTGGTAGTGGGGTGCTGGTGTAGTCTAGCAAGGAAAGGCTAGAGAGCAATTAAGACCAAGGGAAATACCTTGGACCATGGAAGGCTGAGTTCTCTGAAGGTTTTTAAAATATAAATATGTATTTTTACTGTAGAGATGTGGTCTCACTATGTTGCCCAGGCTGGTCTCAAGTGATCCTCCTGCCTTAGCCTCCCAAAGTTCTGGGATTACAGGAAAGAGCCACCACACCTGGCCTCGCCTCTGAACGTTTTGAAAATTTTAGTTTCAATTGTCTATTTGCTTGTTCAGTCATTCTGCATGACTGGATATGGTGAGGATCATGTAATTTGGGGGACAGAGGAAGAACTCTTGGATTTTTTTGGATGACTTTACTGGTGCGAAGAGTTCCCTGGTCACTTGACAGGGCAAGTAGAATTCTTCAGGAAGGGAAAATTTGTTCTAACAGAACCAACAGTAGTAGCTGTGGCCTTCTTACATGGGAAAGCTTCTAGTCAATAAGTGAACATAAAAACAATGGCCAGGGCATATTAATAACACGGACTTAGGAAGCTGAATAAAATATCATTGCCAACGGAGAAAGAGTCCTGCTGGAGGTGGCTCTTCTCCTTGCTCTACCTTTATAACTTGTCCAGGATTCTATTTTTGGCAGATATCCCAAGTAAAGAGTGAAGTTTCCCCCACAAATGATGATGAAGGAGTTGAGTCAATATTTTTCTCATGATGAAAAATTTTGTGAAGACTGAACGTCAGGTCAGGGACCAAGGAAAGATCAAGTAGCCTTCTTAGTGTCTTCAAAGCCTATCTTTGGACTTTTTGGTGGGTAAAACATCCACCTTGTTTTCAATTAGCCTTTTCATCTTCAGGGGCCTTTAACTGAGATATTTTAATGTCCTCAAATAGAGGATAAATTGGCAAACTGAGTAGGTTTAATATCTGATCTGATTACAGTGGGACTGGAAAGGTTTATAAACTGCTACTTAGCATATTTATCAGCTGAGCTTCTGCTTGTCTTAGGGGTCTTATTGCCCATATAAGCTTCTGGGATTTTTTTGTTTTTTGTTTTTGTTTGAGATGGAGTCTCACTCTGTCACCCAGGCTGGAGTGCAGTGGCGTGATCTCGCTCACTGCAAGCTCCGCCTCCCAGGTTCACGCCATTCTCCTGCCTCAGCCTCCCGAGTAGCTGGGACTACAGGCGCCCGCCACCTCGCCCGGCTAGTTTTTTGTATTTTTTTAGTAGAGACGGAGTTTCATCGTGTTAGCCAGGATGGTCTCGATCTCCTGACCTCGTGATCCGCCCGTCTTGGCCTCCCAAAGTGCTGGGATTACAGGCTTGAGCCAACGCACCCGACCATAAGCTTCTATCTTGAGTATGGCCAGCTCTTGTAATAATAATGTCTCTAGAAGGTTATCAACATTTCCCATTTTTAACTAGTGTTCTAGCTGTAGTCACAAATTCCCTGACTTTCCACAACATGTCAAAGTCATGTGATACCCTAAAAACATATCTATTATCTGTGTTGATGTTAACTCTTTGATTCTCAGCTAAAGTGTAGGTTCTTGTGAGCGCCACAAATTATTCTATCTGATTTAATTCGCACTGGGTAAAGCCTCATATGTTATGGGACTGTGGATATATGCAATGGCATATCCAGCCTGGAAACCTCTTTCTGAGGTCGGAGGCATGAACTATCAACAAAGAAAATGAGATCTGGATCTATAAGAGGTACTTCAGCAAGATCAGGACAGGGAAAGGTTAGAGCTTAGGTGGCTGAAATACAGTCATGGTGGTTGTACTTCTGTTGAGAGAGAAATGGTAACAAGGTTAAGATTTTGGTAATGGTGAATAGTAATGTGAGAAGGAGCAAACAAAAGGATATCATAAGAGGTAAGGTTAGAGGTTGAAAAATGTTGGGGGTTTGCAGTCAGGACAAAGATGTGAACCACTTGGGCACAGAAGTGTGCGAAGTATGACCTAGCACAAAATCAACTGTGGCTTGAATCAAATTTGCTGTTGCCATGACAACTCAGAAGCAAGGAACGCAGGCTTGAGCCATAGGGCCTAGCATGAAGGTAAGATATCCAGTGGGCCTCGGGCTCCTTTTGTATTTCTGAGACAGGACATCCAAAGTATGTTCTTCTCTCTCATGAATGAATAGGGAGAAGGTCAAGGAGTAGTTTGGAAGTCCCAAGCTGGTGGAAGAGGAAAGGGGGGTTTTTAAAAGGATCCAATACTGTGATAGTGGCTAATTCTCCTTGTAGGGGTTCAGACAAGGAATCCACATTCTACAACAGCCAACCAGTCTCAGAAAGTCCAGGAGTTGTCTCATTGTTTTAGATAAAGTATAATTAGGGATGCTCTTGATACATCTGGAGACAAAGATTTTCCCTTACAGGTAATGTCATGTTTTAGAAAGTGAAACTGAAAATCGCAAAACTAAGGATAGTGAAATTATATTTTGTCTTTTGAAAATGATGTCCCTTTTAAGTCAGATCTTCCAAAAGGTACTGAGTATCTGCCAATAAATTATCAAATGTACTGGAGCAAAGAAGGAGGACATCTACATATTGCATGATGATGCAATTACAAGGGAAAACCAAATCCTTTAAATTTGCATTTTAAAAAATCTTAAACATTTATTTTAGGTTCGGGGTACATATGCAGGTTTGTTACATAGGTAAATTTTGTGTCATAGAGGTTCGGTGTACGGATTATTTTGTCACCCAGGTGATAAGCAGGTTTCTTCATAGGTGGTTTGTTTTGATCCCCACTCGCCCCCCACCCTCCACCCTCAAGTAGGCCCCAGTGTCTATCGTTCCCTTCTTTGTGTCCAGTTGTAAGTGAGAACATGTGGTCTTTAGTTTTCTGTTCCTGCATTAATTCGCTTAAGATAATGGCCTCCAGTCCCACCCATGTTGCTGCAAAGGACATCATCTTTTTTTAATGGCTATGTAGTATTCCATGATGTATATGCACCACATTTTCTTTATCCAGTCTACCATGGATGGGCATTTAGGTTGATTCCATGTCTTTGCTATTGCGAATAGTTCTATGATGAACTTAAGTGTCCACGTGTCTTTAGGGCAGAACAATTTATGTTCCTTTGGGTATATACCCAATAATGCGATTGCTGGACCAAATGGTAGTTCTGTTTTAAGTACTTTGAGAAAATGCCAAACTGTTTTCCATAGTGGCTGAACTAATTTACACTTGCACCAGCAGTATATAAACATTTCCTTTTCTGTACGACTTCTCCGGTGTCTATTATTTTTGACGTTTTATTAATAGCCATTCTAACTGGTATGAGATGGTATCTGTGTGGTTTTGATTTGCATTTGTCTGATGATTAGTGATGTTGAACATTTTTTTCATATGCTTTTTGGCCCTATGTATGTCTTCTTTTGAAAAGTGTCTGCTCATGTCCTTTGTCCAATTTTTAATGGGGTTGTTTGTTTTTTGCTTGTTAATTTGTTTAAGTTCCTTATAGAGTCTGGATATTAGACTTTTGCCAGATGCATAGTTTGCAAATATTTTCTCACATTGTGTCGGCTGTATGTTTACTCTGTTAATAGGTTTTTTTGTTTTGTTTTTTTTTTGTTTTGTTTTGTTTTTTGCCTTATAGAAGCTCTTTGTTTTAATTAGGTCACTTTCTCAATTTTTGTTTTTGTTGCAGTTGCTTTTGTTTTCTTCATCATGGAATCTCTCCCAGGTCATATGCCCAGAATGGTATTTTTTAGGTTATTTTCCAGGATTTTTATGGTTTTAGGTTTTACATTAAGTCTTTAATCTATCTTGAGTTGATTTTTGTATATGATGAAATGAAGGAGCCCAGTTTCAATCTTTGCCATATGGCTAGCCAGTTATATCAACATCATTTATTGAATACGGGCTCCTTTCCTTATTGCTTGTTTTTGTTGACTTTCTGAAAGATCAGATGGTGCCAGTGTGTGACTTTATTTCTGGGCTCTCTATTCTGTTCCATTGGTCTGTGTATCTGTTTTTTTGCCAGTATCATGTTGTG
>NW_012104920.1:2166201-2166506 GCF_000951045.1 Mandrillus leucophaeus | reverse complement strand
TGAGATCTGGATCTATAAGAGGTACTTCAGCAAGATCAGGACAGGGAAAGGTTAGAGCTTAGGTGGCTGAAATACAGTCATGGTGGTTGTACTTCAGTTGGGAGAGAAATGGTAACAAGGTTAAGATTTTGGTTATGGTGAATAGTAATGTGAGAAGGAACAAACAAAAGGATCTCATAAGAGATAAGGTTAGAGGTTGAAAAATGTTGAGGGTTTGCAGTCAGGACAAAGATGTGAACCACTTGGGCACAGAAGTGTGCGAAGTATGACCTAGCACAAAATCAACTGTGGCTTGAATCAAATTT
>NW_012104920.1:2165491-2166151 GCF_000951045.1 Mandrillus leucophaeus | reverse complement strand
CATATGGCTAGCCAGTTATATCAACATCATTTATTGAATACGGGCTCCTTTCCTTATTGCTTGTTTTTGTTGACTTTCTGAAAGATCAGATGGTGCCAGTGTGTGACTTTATTTCTGGGCTCTCTATTCTGTTCCATTGGTCTGTGTATCTGTTTTTTTGCCAGTATCATGTTGTGTTGATTATTGTAGACCCATTGTATAGTTTGAAATTAAGTAGTATGATGTCTTCAGCTTTGTACTTTATTTTTTTAATTATACTTTAAGTTCTAGGGTACATGTGCACAACATGCAGGTTTGTTACATATGTATACATGTTCCATGTTGGTGTGCTGCACCCGTTAACTCATCATTTACATTAGGTATATCTCCTAATGCTATCCCTCCCCCCTCCCCCTACCCCATAACAGGCCCCAGTGTGCGATGTTCCCACCCTGTGTCCAAGTATTCTCATTGTTCAGTTCCCACCTATGAGTGAGAACATGTGGTGTTTGGTTTTCTGTCCTTGCGATAGTTTCCTCAGAATGATGGTTTCTAGCTTCATCCATGTCCCTACAAAGGACATGAACTTTTTTATGGCTGCATAGTATTCCATAGTGTATATGTGCCACATTTTCTTAATCCAGTATATCATTGATGGACATTTGGGTTGGTTCCAAGTCT
>NW_012104920.1:2162661-2163186 GCF_000951045.1 Mandrillus leucophaeus | reverse complement strand
GCCATAGGGCCTAGCATGAAGGTAAGATATCCAGTGGGCCTCGGGCTCCTTTTGTATTTCTGAGACAGGACATCCAAAGTATGTTCTTCTCTCTCGTGAATGAATAGGGAGAAGGGCGAGGAGTAGTTTGGAAGTCCCAAGCTGGGGGAAGAGGAAAGAGGGGTTTTTAAAAGGATCCAATACTGTGATAGAGGCTAATTCTCATTGTAGGGGTTCAGACAAGGAATCCACATTCTACAATAGCCAACCAGTCTCAGAAAGTCCAGGAGTTGTCTCATTGTTTTAGATAAAGTATAATTAGGGATGCTCTTGATACATCTGGAGACAAAGTTTTTCCCTTACAGGTAATGTCATGTTTTAGAAAGTGAAACTGAAAATCGCAAAACTAAGGATAGTGAAATTATATTTTGTCTCTTGAAAATGATGTCCCTCTCACTCATAGGTGGGAACTGAACAATGAGATCACTTGGACTCAGGAAGGGGAACATCACACACTGGGGCCTATCATGGGGAGGGGGGAGGGGG
>NW_012104920.1:2159592-2162611 GCF_000951045.1 Mandrillus leucophaeus | reverse complement strand
ATGAAATTCTGGGTTGAAAATTCTTTTCTTTAAGAATGTTGAATATTGGCCCCCACTCTCTTCTGGCTTGTAGAGTTTCTGCCAAGAGATCCACTGTTAGTCTGATGGGCTTCCCTTTTTGGGTAACCCAACGTTTCTCTCTGGCTGCCCTTAAGATTTTTTCCTTCATTTCACCTTTGGTGAATCTGACAATTATGTGTCTTGGAGTTGCTCTTCTCGAGGAGTATCTTTGTGGTGGTCTCTGTATTTCCTGAATTTGAATGTTGGCCTGCCTTGCTAGGTTGGGGAAGTTCTCCTGGATAATATCCTAAAGAGTGTTTTCCAACTTGGTTCCATTCTCCCCATCACTTTCAGGTATACCAATCAGATGTAGATTTGGTCTTTTCACATAGTCCCATATTTCTTGGAGGCTCTGTTCATTTCCTTTTACTCTTTTTTCTCTAAACTTCTTGCTTCATTTCATTCATTTGATCTTCAATCACTGATACCCTTTCTTCCACTTGATCAAATCGGCTACTGAAGCTTGTGCATGCATCATGTAGTTCTTCTACCATGATTTTCAGCTCCATCAGGTCATTTAAGGACTTCTCTATGCTGTTTATTCTAGTTAGCCATTCATCTAATCTTTTCTCAAGGTTTTTAGCTTCTTTGGAATGGGTTCGAACATCCTCCTTTAGCTCAGAGAAGTTTGTTATTACCGATCATCTGAAACTTTCTTCTCTCAACTTGTCAAAGTCATTCTCCATCCAGCTTTGTTCCATTGCTGGTGAGAAGCTGCGTTCCTTTGCAGGGAAAGAGGCACTCTGATTTTTAGAATTTTCAGCTTTTCTGCTCTGCCCATCTTTGTGGCTTTACCTACCTTTGGTCTTTGATGATGGTGATGTACAGATGGGGTTTTGGTGTGGATGTCCTTTCTGTTTGTTAGTTTTCCTTCTAACAGTCAGGACCCTCAGCTGCTGGTCTGTTGGCATTTGCTGGAGGTCCACTCCAGACCCTGTTTGCCTGGGTATCACCAGTGGAGGCTGCAGAACAGCAAATATTGCAGAATGGCAGATGCTGCTGACTGATCCTTCCTCTGGAAGCTTCATCTCAGAAGGGCACCCGGCTGTATGAGGTGTCAGTCAGCCCCTACTGGGAGGTGTCTCCCAGTTAGGCTACTCAGGGATCAGCCCACCCACTTGAGGAGGCAGTCTGTCCATTCTCAGATCTCAAACTCCATGCTGGGAGAGCCACTACTCTCTTCAAAGGTGTCAGACTGGGACGTTTACGTCTGCAGAAGTTTCTGCTGCCTTTTGTTCAGCTATGCCCTGCCCCCAGAGGTGGAGTCTACAGAGGCAGGCAGGCCTCCTTGAGCTGCAGTGGGCTCCACCCAGTTTGAGCTTCCCAGCCGCTTTACCTACTGAAGCGTCAGCAATGGCAGATGCCCCTCCCCCAGCCTCGCTGCCACCTTGCAGCTCGATCTCAGACTGCTGTGCTAGCAGTGAGCGAGACTTCGTGGGCGTGGGACCCTCCAAGCCAGGCACAGGATATAATCTCCTGGTGTGCCATTTGCTAAGGCCATTGGAAAAGCGTAGTATTAGGGTCCCGGGAGTGTCCCAATTTTCCAGGTACCGTCTGTCACAGCTTCCCTTTGCTAGGAAAGGGAATTCTCTGACCCCTTGCGCTTCCCGGGTGAGGCGATGCCCCACCCTGCTCCATGGGCTGCTCCCACTGTCTTACAAGCCCCAGTGAGATGAACCCAGTACCTCAGTTGGAAATGCAGAAATCACCCATCTTCTACGTCGCTCACGCTGGGAGCTGCAGACTGGAGCTGTTCCTATTCAGCCATCTTGGAACCTCCTCCACTTTGTACTTTTTCATTAGGATTACTCTGGCTATTCAGGCTGTTTTTTGGTTTCATATGAATTTTAGAATAGATTTTTGTAATTCTATGAAAAATGTCATTGGTCGTTTGATAGGAATAGCATTAAATCTGTAAATTGCTTTGGGGAACATGGTCATTTGAGCAATATTGATTTTTCCTATCCATGAACATGGAATGTTTTTCCATTTGTTTGTGTCATCTTGGATTTCTTTCAGTAGTGTTCGTAATTCTCATTGTAGAGATCTTTCACTGCCCTGGTTAAGTATATTCCTATGAATTTATTTTTGTGTGAGGCTATTGTGAATTGGATTGCATTCTTGATTTGACTCTCAGCTTGGATGTTGTTGGTGTATAAAAATGCTTCTGATTTTCATACATTGATTTTGTATTCTGAAACTTTGCTAAAGTTGTTTATCCGATCTAGGAGCCCTGGGCAGAGACTATGGGGTTTTCTAAGTATAAAATCATATTATCTGCAAACAAGGATAGTTTGATTTCCTGCCTTCTTATTTTAATGTCTTTTATTTTTTTCTATGGCCTGATTGCCCTGACTAGGACTTCCGGAAGCCTGTTGAATAGGAGTGATGACAGAGGGCATCCTTGTCTTTTTCTGGTTCTCAAAAGGAATGCTTCCAACTTTTGTCCATTCAGTATGATGTTGGCTGTAGGTTTGCATAGATGGCTCTTATTATTTTGTGTTACGTTCCTTCAGTGCCTAGTTGGTTGAGGTTTTTAACATGAAGTGATGTTGAATTTTATTGAAAGCCTTAGATAATCATGTGGTTTTTGTCTTTAGTTCTGTTTATGTGACGAATCACATTTATTGATTTGCATATATTGAATCAACCTTGCATCTCATGAATAAAGCCTACTTGATTGTGGTGGGTTAGCTTTTTGATGTGATGATGAATTCGGATTGCCAGTAATCTGTTGAAAATTTTTAGATCTATATTTATCAAGGATGTTGGTCTGAAGTTTTCTTTCTTTGTGTATCTCTGCCAGGTTTTTGTTTTTGTTTTTGTTTTTCAAAACAGAATCTCGCTCTGTCACTCAGGCTGGACTACAGTGGCGCGATCTCAGCTCTCTGCAAACTCCGCCTCCCGGGTTCACACCATTCTCCTGCCTCAGCCTCCCGAGTAGCTGGGACTACAGGCA
>NW_012104920.1:2153439-2154352 GCF_000951045.1 Mandrillus leucophaeus | reverse complement strand
GTCAGATGGTATTTCTAGTTCTAGATCCTTGAGGAATTGCCACACTGTCTTCCACAATGGTTGAACTAGTTTACAGTCCCACCAACAGTGTAAAAACATTCCTATTTCTCCACATCCTCTCCATCACCTGTTGTTTCCCAGCTTTTTAATGATCGCCATTCTAACTGATGTGAGATGGTATTTCATTGTGGTTTTGATTTACATTTCTCTGATGACCAGTGATGATGAGCATTTTTTCATGTGTCTGCATAAATGTCTTCTTTTGAGAAGTGTCTGTTTATATCCTTTGCCCACTTTTTGATGGGGTTGTTTGATTTTTTCTTGTAAATTTCTTTAAGTTCTTTGTAGATTCTGGATATTAGCCCTCTGGCAGATGGGTAGATTGTAAAAATTTTCTCCCATTCTGTAGGTTGCCTGTTCACTCTGATGGTAGTTTCTTTTGCTGGGCAGAAGCTCTTTATTTTAATTAGATCCCATTTGTCAATTTTGGCTTTTGTTGCCATTGCTTTTGGTATTTTAGTCATGAAGTCCTTGCCCATGCCTATGGCCTGAATGGTATTGCCTAGGTTTTCTTCTAGGGTTTTAATGGTTTTAGGTCTAACGGTTAAGTCTTTAATCCATCTTGAATTAATTTTTGTATAAGGTGTAAGGAAGGGATCCAGTTTCAGCTTTCTACATACGACTAGCCAGTTTTCCTAGCACCATTTATTAAACAGGGAATCCTTTCCCCATTTCTTGTTTCTGTCAGATTTGTCAAAGATCAGATGGTTGTAAATGCATGCTATTATTTCCGAGGGCTCTATTCTGTTCCATTGGTCTATATCTGTTTTGGTACCAGTACTATGCTGTTTTGGTTACTGTAGCCTTGTAGTATAGTTTGAAGTCAGGTAGCATGATGCCTCCAGCTTTGTTC
>NW_012104920.1:2147230-2153389 GCF_000951045.1 Mandrillus leucophaeus | reverse complement strand
TTCAATTTTTGGACCAGGATTTCAATTTCTTACTGGTTCAATCTTGGGAGGTTGTATGTTTCTAGGAACTTTATCTATTTCTTGTAGGTTTCTTAGTTTGTGTGCACTGGTGCTCATAATCATTTCTGAGGGGTTTTTTTCCCCCTTTTTATTTCTTTGGAGTCAGTGGTAAAGTGATTTCTGACATTTCTGATTGTGTGTACTTAGATCTCTCTTCTTTATTAGTCTAGCTAGTGGTCTACCAATCTTATTTATTTTTTCAAGGAAACAATTTACGATTTTGTTGATCTTTTGTATGGTTTCCCAAGTCTCAATTCAGTCCATCTCTGATTTTGGTTATTTCTTATCTTCTGCTAGCTTTGGGGTTGGTTTCCTCTTGCTTTTCTAATTCCTCTAGGTGTGATACTAGGTTGTCAATTTGAGATCTTTCTAACTTTTTGATGTGAGGATTCAACTTTCTGCTTAATATTGCTTTGGGTATGTTTCAGAGATTCTGATAGGTTCTTTGTTTTTATTAGTTTCAAAGAATTTCTTGATATCTGCCTTAATTTCCTTGTTTACGCAGAAGTCATTCAGGAGCAGGTTGTTTAATTTCCATATAATTGTATGATTTTTGTGCAATCTTCTAGTATTGATTCTATTTTTATTGCCCTGTGGTCTGGGAGTGTGATTGGTCTATTCAGTTTTTCTGAATTTGCTGAAAATCATTTTTATGGCCGATTATGTAGCCAATTTTAGAGTGTGTGCCATGTACAGATAAGAAGCATGTATATTCTGTTGTTTCGGGGTGGAGAGTTCTGGAGATGTTGTTAGGTCCATTTGGTTAAGTGTTGAGTTCAGGTCCCAAATATCATTCTTAGTTTTCCACCTCAATAATCTGTCTAACACTATCAGCGGAGGGATCAAAGTCTTCCCCTATTATTGTGTGGTTTTCTAAGTCTCTTTGTAGCTCTCTAAGACTCGTTTGATGAATCTAGGTATTCCTATGTTGTGTGCATACATATTTAGGATAGTTAATTCTTCTCATTAAATTAAATCTTTTACCTTCTTTGTCATTTTTGACTGTTGTTGGTTTAAAGTCTATTTTCTCTGAAATTAGAATAGCAACCCCTGCCTTTTTTGTTTTACATTTGCTTGGTAGATTTTTCTCCATCCCCTGACTTTGAACCTATGGGTGTCATTGCATGCGAGATGGGTCTCTTGAAGACAGCATATAGTTGGGTTTGGTTTTTTAACTCACTACTCTGTGTCTTTTAAGTGGGGCATTTTGCACCTTTATATTCAAGGTTAATTGATATGTGCAGGTTTGATACTGTTATTGTGATATTAGCTGGTTATCATGCAGACTTGATTGTGTAGTTGCTTTATGGTGTCAGTGGTCTATGTACTTAATGTGTTTTTTTATGTTGGCTGGCAACAGTTTTTGCTTCCTTAGTTAGCACTCCCTTAAGGACCTCTTGTAAGGCAGGTCTGGCGGTAATGAATTCCCTTGGCATTTGCTTGTCTGAAAAGGATCTTATTTCTCCTTTGCTTACAAAGCTTAGTTTGGCTGGATATGAAATTTATTGGTTGGAATGTCTTTTCCTTAAGCATGCTGTGAATATAGGCCCCCAGTGCCTTCTGGCTTGTAGGGTTTCTGCTGGAAGGACTGCTGTTAAGCTGATGTGGTTCCCTTTGTAGGTGACTTGCTCCTTCTCTCTAGCTGCCTTTAATATTTTTTATTTCATGTTGACCTTGAAAAATTTGATGACTATGTGTCTTGGGGATGGTTGTCCTATACAGTTTCTCACAGGAGTTCTCTGTATTTCCTGAATTTGAATGTCAGTCTCTCTACCATGGTTGGGGAAATTTTCATGGACAATACCCTCAAATATGTTTACCAAGTCTCTCTCTTTCAGGGACACCAATAAGTCATATATTTTGTCTCTTTACATAACCCTATATTGCTCAGAGGTTTTAAATTTTTTTTTATTTAATAAAATAGAGATGGGGGCGGTTCTCACTATGTTGCCTAGCCTGGCCTTGAACTTCTGGGCTCAGGTGATCCTCCTGCCTTGGACTCCCAATGTGCTGGGATTACAGGCATGTGCCACCATGCCCAGCCTTCTTGGAGATTGTGTTTATCTTTTTTATTTTTTTTTTTTATTTTTGTCTGACTGAGTTGATTCAGACAACTTGTCTTCAAGCTCTGAGATTCTTTTCTCCACTTGGTTTATTCTGCCATAAATACTTGAAATTGAATCATGCAATTCTTATACAGAGTTTTCAGCTTTCTCAGCTCATTTTGATTCTTTTTGTAAATGGTTATTTCATCTTTCATCTCTTGTATCATTTTATTGGATTCCTTAAATTTAATTGATTGGGTTTTTTGTTTGGTGGTGGTAGTAGTGGTAGTGGTGGTTGTTTTTGGAGATAGAGTCTTGCTGTGTCACCCAGGCTGGAGTGCAGTGGTACAATCTCGGCTCACTGCAAACTCCGCCTCCCAAGCTCAGGTAATTCTCTGCCTCAGCCTCCCAAGTAGCTAGGATTACAGGCACCTGCCACCATGCCTGGTGCACGTGCGTGTGTATGTGTGTGTGTGTGTGTGTTTTAGTAGAGACAGGGTTTCATCATCTTGGCCAGGCTGGGCTTGTGACCTTGTGATCCACCCACCTCGGCCTCCCAAAGTGCTGGGATTACAGGCGTGAGCCACTGTGCCAGGCTTGATTGGGTTTTGACTTTCTCATGAATCTCAATGATCTTCATTCCTATCCAGATTCTGAATTCTGTGTCTTTGATTTCAGTCATTTCAGCCGAGTTAAGAACCACTGCCAAAGAACTAGTGTGGTCATTTGAAGGTGAGAAGACATTGTGGCTTTTTGAGTTGCCAAAGTTCTTGAGCTAGTTCTTTCTCATTTGTGTGGGCTGATGTTTCTTTGATCTTTGAAGTTGCTTTCCTTTGCATGGGGTTTTTTGATTTTTTATTCTTTAATGCCTTGAGGGTTTGACTGTGGTACACCATGGGTTCAGTCAACTGTCTTGTTTAAAATATTTCAGGAGGCCAAGGCTCAGTTCATCACTCCTGGTCTGCATGTGCTAACTCTGGGGGGCTAGTACTGGGTCCTAGCTTTGTTCTGTGGCCCCTCGAGGTTAGAAACTTGCTGCAATAAGGGGGGCTGAGGTGTTCCTGGCTCAGTGGCCACAACACTCTGCCGGTAGGGTGCTGGCCAAAGTGCTTTGTTGTGGCAGTGGCAGTGGGATCCATGCTCGCATGTGTTTGCCAGCAGCCACAGCAGCACAGTAGGGTGCCTGCACATCAGCAGTGGCGGGGCACCAGTGGGGATGGGATGGCAGCATCCGTGCATGCACTAGCACTGGTAGTGATGACATGGTGGGATATGCATGCGTCAGTAGGAACTGGGCACTAGTTGGGGCGGGGTGGTGGTGTCTGTACGCATGCTTGTGCTGATGGTGATGGAGTAGCAGCGTGTCCACACGTGTGCTAGCAGGGGAGGGGAGGGGAGATCTGCCCGCACTCATACTGACAAAGCTGTGAGCGTTGGCTGTGGGTGAGTGTGTGCTGGCAAAGTGGTGGGAGGAGGCTGCAGTGGGGAGTGGTTGATTGCACAACAGTGGAGACTGGCCTGCTGGAACCAGAGTTAGGCATGGTGAGCTGGTGAAGGAGTTATTATGACGGCCCTTGGAAGCACCCTGGTTTGGCATCTGAGGCTGTGCTGCAAGCAGATGCGGCAAGGCTGGAGCCCCAGGAGAGGCTGGTAAACAGGCACACACTCAGATCAAACTGGTCCCATTTCACGGGCAAGACCTCTCTTCTCTGTCCAGGTCTGGCAGCCACCAAAGGCTAAAGCCACCTAGAGGAGCTTTTTTCCAGCTTCAGTTCAGGGTCTGCATCTTCCCTCTGTCTACTCTCAATGCCTTCCCTCTGAAGGTCTGCTTGGAGTAGGGCAGTCTTCCCTGTGGTCTGGTGTGTCAGTGGGAGGTGCTCTTCCTGGCTGCATCTAGTCAGCCATCATGGCTTCTCTCTAAATTTGCATTTAATGTCTGGGAAAAAATAGGCTGCTAATCCATGAGGCATAATAGTCCAAGTGTACTGCTAATTTCACCAGGTGTGAAAATAAATTTAAAAGCTGTTGGACCCCCAAAGAATACTTTTAAGCCTTGATAGAGATGTGACTGTGATCTGAGTTATGCATGGTCACAACTTCTGTTCTCATAGTATAATAATAGGTTAACTCATTTTCTTATCTTTCTTGATCTGTTCAATGACTAGAGAGAATTAAATGACGGCGGGGACAAAAGTTTCCTGCCTTCTTAATTAATGACGGTTGTTGTAGATTAATTCCCCCTTTATTGTCCTGATTTGCTTAGACAAGATGACAGAAAACCCATGATTATTGCAGCCTTTGCAAAAAAAGTGTTAAATGTATCCTTACTCATAAGAAACACTGCATGTAAATAATCAAATTGCTGTAACTACGTGCCAACCCTATATGAATAATGCAATCCTGCTAAAAAACTCCTCTGTCTCTGCCTATGTAAACGAAATCTTAACTTCCGTACTTCGGATGGCTGACTCATTCCTTTGGAGTTGGGGTTTCTGGGTGAACCATCCTCACATTCTGTGTGTGAATGAACTCTCTTTAAACTAGACTCTGACTCTTAATTATTTTAGGTTGGCATTTGATAACCTGCAGATGGGACCTGAAGCAAGCCTTCTGCAATCTTCACTGCTTTGCTGACATTTGGCGCTTTGGTATAGCACAAGTGGCTTTCGCTTCTTTGACTTCATTGGAGCTGGAGAGGGTCTCTGGCCTGGCTTCTCTCAGATTTTGAATCTCTCTGGTTTGGGCTGAGATGCAGACTGTGTTGAAGCGTCCTGATTCCACACTCAACAAAAGTGAAACTGAAGCGCTACTTTTAAAAGTAGGAGTTTCATTTATTATTTCCCTAGAGATTCTGTGGCTTTCAGATTTGTAATTTCACATTCCTTTCAGGATAAGATTTTGTTTCATTTGCAAAAATTTTCAGCCTTTTAGCTTGTTCAAATTTGGTGAAGGAGAAAGTGTTTCTCTTTGAAAAGAGGAAGCAAATCTTTGTGGCTTAAAATAAATTTGTGGTTTTATATTTTCTAGGTTCTGAAGCATGGTTCAGTTGACATAGCTAAACTCTTCTTGAGTGACCACAATTTCCATTTCCACGGTCTTTGGTCACTTAACAAGAGAACTCAAATTATGGACAATTGTCCCTCCAAAATCAAGTCTTTCTCCTTAAGGAGAGATCCGCCTTTAGAAACTCCAGCTGAGTTCATGTATAAAACTTAGGGTACCACTTCTTGTCATTATTTAGAAAATGGTTGCACATAACTCATGAAAAACTAAAATTGCAGTGGCCAAAGTGGGATGCTTCAACTAATTTACTTGTGTGCTCAGTTAGAAAAAGCTGGTTCTAGGATAAAACAGAATATTTAGGAGAGTTATTTTCAATGGTATTTAAAGCATTCAAAAGAGATTTTAATTGAGTTATTTCTTTACAAAAGGAGAATAAAAAGTTATCTAGAACAATTTCCAAATTTTAAAAGACAGCTGAAATTTCTCCTCCCCCTTCCTCAGCTCCTCCTTCTCTTTATCCTTTATTACCTGGTCTACTTTACCTAGAACTACCTCCTCTTTCTCCTCCCGCTGCTTCTACTGCTCTAGCTCCATCTCTGGAACAGCCAGTGTCTGGTAGAGATTAACCTGCCCTAATTTATCAGTCATGGTCAAAGGCAGAACTTAAAGGTATAATTAAGGAATTTCCTGATCCTCACTAGGACCCTTGGAGTCCTAGTTTTCTGGTTTTGCCAGAAAATCGCAATTAAATATTTGAGCTTATGACCCTGGCTCTATTTTAAGATGAATAAAAGTTATTTTAAATGGAGAACACAAGATCTTATTAACAGACTGGAATCACCTTATCTGTAAATCCCACCTTACTACAAGGTCCCATTCCTTGAAGTAAACAAACAATTCAATCTGTAGGTGAAACAAATACTCCAAGAGACTTAGAATTATTTAATACCTACATTTCTTTCTCCTCACAAGAGGCAAATGTATTTAGAATTAGATGATAAAACTGAGTTACTAGACATACTTTTGTCAAAATCTAATCCAATTGCAATCC
>NW_012104920.1:2145447-2147180 GCF_000951045.1 Mandrillus leucophaeus | reverse complement strand
GAGTAGCTGGGATTACAGACATGCACCACCACGCCCAGCTAATTTTTGTATTTTTAGTAAAGATGGGGTTTCACCATGTTGGCCAGGCTGGTCTCGATCTCTTGACCTCATGATCTGCCCACCTTGGCCTCCCAAAGTGCTGGAATTACAGGTGTGAGCCACCACGCCCGGCCAATAGGCTTTATTTTTTAGAATAGCATTTGATTTACAGAAAAATTGAGTATATAGTACAGAGAATTCCCACATGTCCCTGTTCCTCTTTACACATAGTTTACCCTATTATTAGCATCTTGCTTTAGTGTTATTACAGTTCACATACTTTACATTGTTAAATATAGTCTATTTAAAGACTATAGTTTTTATTAGTTCACTCTCGGTATTGTATGGTTCTAAGGGTTTTGACAAACTTATAATGATTTCTCCATTACAAGTTCATGCAGAATAGTTTTACTTCCTAAACACCCTCTGTGTTCTACCTATTCATTCCTCTCCAGCTCTCTCCAAGCCTCTGCCAACTGCTGCTCTTTTTACTGTCTCTATAGTTTTGTCTTGTCTAGAATGCCATCTAGTGTGAAGTTCCTCCATGTCTTATTTTCTTAAACTCAGTGGCAGGAAGCTCCATGTCTTTTAATTGTGTGATAGCTCATTTTAAAAATTGCTGATCCATCAAATGACTGTACCACAGTTTATTCACTCACCTATTGAAGGACATCTTGGTCGCTTCCAGTTGTTGACAATTTTGAATAAAACCGCTATAAACATTTATGTGCAGGTTTTTGTGCTGAAATAAGTAGTTAAATATCTAGGAGTACAACTGCTGGATCAGATGGTAAAGCTGTATATTTAGTGTGTAGGAAACTTCCCAAGTTTTCCAAAGCGACTCTGCCATTGTACATTCCCACCAGCAATAAATGAAAGTTCCTGTTGCTCTTCATCCTTGTCAGCATTTGGCATTGTCAGTGATATCTCGTTGTAGTTTATTTAATATTTGGTGTTTGAGACAGGGTCTTGCTCTGTTGCTCAGGCTGGAGTGCAGTGGCACAATCATGGCTCACTGCAGCTTCCACCTCATGAGCTCAAGCAATCCTCCTGCCTCAACCTCCAGAGTAGCTGGGCCTACAGGCACATGCCAACATACATGGGTAATTTTTAAATTTGTTTTGTAGAGATTGGGTCTTATTGCCCAGGCTTGTCTTGAACTCCTGGTCTCGAGTAATCCTCCCACCTCAGCCTCCCACAGTGTTGTGATTACAGGCATGAGCCACTGCACTTGGCCTCACTGTAGTTTTCATTTGCGATTTCCTGATGGCAGATGACTTGAGCATCTTTTCCCATACTCATTTGCCATATGTCTACCTTCTTTCACAAGATATCTGTTCAGATCTTTTGCGCATTTTTAAGTTTTCTTAATTGTGACAAAACATACATAAGATGTACCATCCTAATCATTTTTAAGTGTACAGCTCAGTAGTGTTAAGTACATTCACATCGTTGGCAGTCATTCTCCAGAACTCTTCATCTTGCAAAACCAAAACTACACCCATGAAACAGCTCCCTATTCTGCACCTTGCCCTCCTCCCCCTAGTTCCCGGCAACCACCATTTGTTATGGGAAAGAGTCAGAACAGTATAGAAGCAAGTTCCCCCATACTGCGAAGGAGTCAAGACACCAAAGAATGATTTAGAGAAGTTCAGTTTGAGGAGTAGATGAGTTTACTGGGACTTACCTACAGG
>NW_012104920.1:2143012-2144192 GCF_000951045.1 Mandrillus leucophaeus | reverse complement strand
CACAGGCAATTTACTCCTCTGCTCAGAGGATAAGCAAGTATTTCTTAAAAATGGGATTCACTTGTTACAACAATTAGCCTTAAAGGGACACAAAGCTTCTAAGGAAAAACACCAATCCTGTCAAAAACAAGTGAAGTGCTTAGGCCACCTAATATTTAAGGAAGAACTTTCTATTAGTCCATACAGACTGAAAGGAATTTTAGCTCTTCTGCCACGAAGAACCAAGAAACAGCTGCGAGAGTTTTGGGGGCTGGCAAGACATTTAAAAACTTGGATCCCAAACTTTTCTTTAAAAGCCTGCCCCTTGGCCGGGCGCAGTGGCTCAGGCATGAGGCCTGTAATCCCAGCCCTTTGGGAGGCCAAGGCAGGCGGATCACCTGAGGTCAGGAGTTCAAAACCAGCCTGGCCAACATGGTGAAACCCTGTCTCTACTAAAAATACAAAAAAATCAGCTGGATGTGGTGGCAGGAACCTGTAATCCCAGCTACTTGGGAGGCTGGAGCAGGAGAATCGCTTGAACCCGGGAGGCAGAGGTTGCCGTGAGCCAAGGTCGTGCCAGTGCGCTCAAGCCTGGACAAAAAGAGTAAGACTCCATCTAAATAAATAAATAGAGAAAAGCCTGGCCTTTACATGCTTCTTTTAAACAGGACATTCCAGACCCTCTTGATTGGACAGAAGAAAATCAAGTAATGTCAAATTAATGATCAAAAATGACTTTGCTAATGCCCAAGCTTTGGTACATCCAGATTTTAATCTTCTGTTTTCAGTATTTGTACATGAAAGTGATAGAAACATTTTAAGGATCCTAACTAAAAAACATGGAGCCCAAAAGAGACCTGTGGGGTATTATAGCCAACAGTTAGACTCTGTAATAAGAGGATTTCCATCTTGCATGAGAGCTGTAACAGCCCCTGCTTTGTTAGTTGAAGCAACTGACGAAATTCTCATGGTGACAGCCCTTAGTGGTTTTGTTCCTCATTCTGTGAAAGCATTTGCTAAATTCGCGTCATACTCAACATTATTCAGTTAGTAGACTAGTTTCATATGAAGTTTTACTTCTTTCAGCTTCTCATATCAACATCTCTAGATGTAATAACCTAAATCCTACAACTCTTCTGTCTCCATTTCCAGAGAAAACACTGCACTATTGCATAACCCTAAGTGATGACTGATCAACTTC
>NW_012104920.1:2137115-2137941 GCF_000951045.1 Mandrillus leucophaeus | reverse complement strand
GAAGAAGGGGGGGAGGGGGGAGAGGAAGAGGGGGAAGAGGAGGAGGAGGAAGAGGGGAGGGAGTTTTAACCTTCTAGGCACCACCTGAGCTCAACAAGCAGAATTAATTACATTAGTCAGGACTTGTCAATTGGCAAGAGGAATAACTGCTAATATTCATATGGAGAGTAGATATGCTTTTAGAGTAGCTCATGATTTTGAAACACTATGGAAACACAGGATTTTTAACTTCTTCTGGTCAGTCCTTAAAAAGAACCAAGAAAAAGAACCAAGAAAAAGAACCAACCTCATTTCATAATTGTTGAAAGCTATATTATTACCATAGTCACTGGTTATGATTAAAATTCCAGGCCATTTCAAATCAGATATCCCAGAAAGCAAAGAAAATTAGCTAGCTGATAAGGTAGCAAAAAGTGTGGCACTAAACAAAAGCATTCTATATTAACTCTTAAAGAAATACCTGAATTTGATATAAAATTAGCTCAAAATCAGAATACAAAGTCACACTTTGTGCTTGAATAAAATCCCTTTAAATTAGATTCTGATTCTTTTGATTATTTTGGGTTGATGCAGGTGAAGGCAAATAGATGTTGCGATTCAGGGCAGAGGAATCTACTGGAGAAGGTGGAAACATGAGTCAACCGTCAGGTAATTGGTGTCAGGGAGTATTGAAATGAGGATGGTTTTAGGGTTAGAAACTAAAGGGAATCCAGGCTTCATTAGTTTATTTATGGCTTGCAGGTATTGGACTAATTAATATTCTTCCCATTAAGCTTTTGAATAGGCTTTATTTATTTATTTATTTATCTATTTGAGATGGAGTTTC
>NW_012104920.1:2111859-2135710 GCF_000951045.1 Mandrillus leucophaeus | reverse complement strand
TGCACTTGGCCTCACTGTAGTTTTCATTTGCGATTTCCTGATGGCAGATGACTTGAGCATCTTTTCCCATACTCATTTGCCATATGTCTACCTTCTTTCACGAGATATCTGTTCAGATCTTTTGCGCATTTTTAAGTTTTCTTAATTGTGACAAAACATACATAAGATGTACCATCCTAATCATTTTTAAGTGTACAGCTCAGTAGTGTTAAGTACATTCACATCGTTGGCAGTCATTCTCCAGAACTCTTCATCTTGCAAAACCAAAACTACACCCATGAAACAGCTCCCTATTCTGCACCTTGCCCTCCTCCCCCTAGTTCCCGGCAACCACCATTTGTTATGGGAAAGAGTCAGAACAGTATAGAAGCAAGTTCCCCCATACTGCGAAGGAGTCAAGACACCAAAGAATGATTTAGAGAAGTTCAGTTTGAGGAGTAGATGAGTTTACTGGGACTTACCTACAGGTACTCCTGGGCAGCAGCAGGGAGCAGGACAACTCTGGAGGTCTGCTCTGCCACCTGTCTGCTTTTCATTTATCTATTTTTACTTTCAAATAATTTTGTATTAATTTTTGTGGGTGCATAGTAGATGTATACCTACTCATATACCTCATAGCAGGTGTACGGAGTATATGAGATGTTTCGATACCAGCATGCAATGCATAATAAACACATCATGGAAAATGAGGTATTCATCCCCTCAAGCATTTATTCTTTGTGTTATAAACAATCCAATTATGCTCTTCGTTATTTTAAATTTATTTAAATATACATTAATGTGTAATTATTATTGACTATAGTCACCTTTCTAAGCTGCTTTTAGGCTAATTTTCTGGCTCTTCGCCTACTGTGTGTGTGCGATGGGACTGTTTTCCTTGGTGTGCTCTCAGATACACTCTGGGATGTTTCGATTCTCAGGAACACCTGCTCCTCGAGTGGGCCATTGACTCATTGCCTAGCTTTCAGGGTTCAGGCAGCAGACATAGCCTTAAGTAATCTGGTGGGTGACTCATCACACTATATTCAGCCATTTCATTTTCTTTAGCAGTGTCTAACCTTAGGTGTTGTACACGGAAAACAAAGGCATTACAGGAACTGCAAATAGGGATGAGGAACTTTTTGTCAAGGAATCCTTGAATAATAAACAGATCTGAGACTTTCACTTGCTTCAGATTTTGAAGGAAACTGGGGTAGTTCATGGAGGGGAAATGGTGGGGTCTATTTCTACTTTAAGGGCCCTATTTCCCCAATATGTCTGTTGATCCTATAACCAAAGAAACTGATGGATGTGAGTGAGCATGTTCTGAGTGAGTGATGCCAAGGGCTTGGTGAATTATGAGGGGAGCAAGGAAACTGGGGTGATCTGTCAGAGCTTTTGGAGGATAAAGGCCAGTGGGAAGGAGTTCCAGGACTTCAGGAATTAGTACTTTGGATAAACAAAAATATTAACATTCCAAATAGAAAGTAAATCCTGCTAATAGGTTAACAGGGATTGTGAAATTTAACAAAAAACTGTGTTGGGCATGATGGAGTCCAAGAGACACCAAAAGGGGCTTAGAAAGAGGCAAATCATCCACCTCCACTACTGAGGCATTATGGTAAGTAATTGTGAAGGTTAAGGGTAGAGTAGGTGGTTCTAGTATCTATTAGAAAGGTCATAGGGTGCCCATTGACTGGGATTATTATTTCATCCCATGTGTTCAAGGGTATGTGGGGGCACAAAAGAGCAGATTACTCAAAGGGGAGTCATTGGGATGCTGACATTTTTCTTTTTGGACCTTGAGATATAAATCTGCAGGTGCTCCAGGCTACTCTAAGTTGTAGGGACGTCAACGTGACTTCAAGGCCTTGGGGTGATTTCCCATGAGTTGTTTCAGTTGAAGATCCATGAGTTTGCATGGATCAGTTGTTCAGATTATTTAGATGCCTGTACATCTTTTTGGTTTGTGCTAAAACATGGATCTTAGAGGGGCATTTTGGCAGCGGTACCTTTGATCAGTTACTTAAGTGGAATTTCATTCTCTCTTGACTTCTTTCACAAGGATGTATGAAAGCATGAAACTCAAAGAGAGAAAGGGAAAGTGTGTCAAAAGCAGATCACCCCTCTGCTTTACTCTTATCTTCTAGGTCCACAAATAGGTGTAACTTGAATTAGAACAGGTGGAGAGGAGCATATAATTAATACGACGTAATTAGTATGAATAAACTCAGTTTAGTATAGAGCTCATTAACAAAACTGGTAAAGCAGATGCCATCTAGAGTTAAACCTGGGTAATCCTTCCAGTTATTTTCTAAGTGGTATTTATAGACAGAGACTAATTCATCTCTTTGTTGTCAGTACTCTTAAGTCTTTGATGAGTTGATTTTAGTTGTGAAGGCTGTGGAAATACAATCTGAAAGCTTTTCTCTGATTTCTCCATCTGTGATAGGCCCCAGGTGTTTTGAGATTTAACTGTAGGTCTTCATTAATTTTGGTCTTCTCATACCCTAAGGAGGCATCTCTGGGTCCTATAAAGAAGTTAGAATAATTAGTAAAGATCTTGAAGCTCTAGAGAAGATGCCCCTAAGACTAACTTGTGTAGAAAATTTCTCCCTTCATGGCTGGGCGTGGTGGCTCATGCTTGTAATCCCAGCACTTTGGGAGGCCAAGGTGGGTGGATCACTTGAGGTCAGGAGTTTGAGACTAGCCTGGCCAACCTGGTGAAGGCCAACCTGGTGAAACCCTACTAAAAATACAAAAATTAGCCTGGCGTGGTGGTGTGCGCCTGAAATCCCAGCTACTTGGGAGTTTGAGGCACGAGAATTGCTTGAACCCGGGAGGCAGAGGTTGCAGTGAGCCGAGATCATGCCACTGCACTCCAGCCTGGGCAACAGAGCAAGACTCCGTCTCAAAAAAAAAAAAAAAAAAAAAAAAAAAAAAAAAAAAAGAGTATCCCTTCATTAAATGTAGTTTCATTTTCAAAACTACAGTTTCAAGAGGCCACAACATGACAACCATTATAATTGACGATCTCGAGGTGGTCCATTTTGTGTACTGGTCTTCTTCAGCTTTAGTTACAAGCTCAGCTTCCTCTCTAAGTCTTGAGGTATCCTTATATGTCATGATGATAGCTATCATTTGTTGAATGCTTATTAAATTTTATAGACTGTGTTAAGAGCAAGTTTTCACAGTGACCTTTTTAATCGTTGAGTATCTCTATGATGTAGGTATCAGTATTTTGATTTTATTGATGAGAACATAGAGGCTGAGGCTGTATCCTCAGTAATGTGTCATGGGTCACACAGCAAGTTAGGGGCATGGCTAGAATGTGACTGAAGTGTGTTCACCTCAAAACCCTATGGCCTTAAGTACTACACCAGTCTTCCTCTATTATCCCACACTCTGAAGTGCTTCCCATGAGGTAGTCTCAAACTCTTAAGTCCAACTCAAAGAAAATGACCTTATCTGAAGATAGTTTAATACTGTTTTGATTTAGAGGATTTTCCTACTGCCTAAAGGCTTTGCAGTGGTGAGAATGGGATGGGAATTCCCAGAGTAACCTGGACAAGTTTAATATTAATTTTTGTGGGTACATAGTGGATATATATACTTATGAGTTACATGAGATATTTCAATAAAGCATGCAATGCATAATAATCACATCAGAATGGAGTATCCATCTTTGCTAAAGGATAAAGCATTTATCCTTTGTGTTACAAAAAATCATAGTGGCGGGTGCCTGTAGTCCCAGCTACTCAGGAGGCTGAAGCAGGAGAACGGCATGAACCCAGGAGGCAGAGCTTGCAGTGAGCCGAGATTGTGCCACTGCACTCCAGCCTGGGTGACAGAATGAGACTCTGTCTCAAAAAAAAAAAAAAAAATCCAGTTATACTCTTGTAGTTATTTTAAAATGTATAATTAAATTATTTTTGACTATAGTCACCCTGTTGTGCTAGCAAATAAGTCTTACTCATTCTTTCTAATTTTTTTGTAACCATTAACCATCTCCATTCCCCATGCCCTACCCAGTCCCCCACCGCATTACGCTTCCCAGCCTCTGGTAAGTATCCTTCTACTCTCTGTGTTTATGACTTCAATTGTTTTCATTGTTAGCTCCCACAAATAAGTGAGAGCATTTAAAATTTGTCTTTCTGTGCCTGGCTGATTTCAGTTAACACAATGACTTCCAGTTCCATCCACTGCAAATGACAGAATCTTATTTTTGTGTGGCTGAATAGTACTCCATTGTGTATATGTACTATATTTTCTTTATTGATTCAGCTGTTGATGGACATTTAGATTGCTTCGAAGTCTTGACTATTGTGAACAGCGCTGCAAGAAACATGAGAGTGCAGCTATATCTTCGATATTCTGATTTCCTTTCTTTTGGGTATATACGTAGCAGTGGGATTGCTGAATCAATGGCAGCTCTATTGTTAGTGTTCTGATGAACTCCATGGTGGTTGTATTAATTTACAGTCCCACCAACAGTGTACAAGGGTTCCCTTTTCTCCACATCCTCACCAGCATTTGTTATTGCCTGTCTTTTGGACATAAGCCATTTTTAACTGGGGTAAGATGGTATCTCATTGTAGTTTTGATTTGCATTTCTCTGATGATCAGTGATGTCAAACAGGATGTCTTCTTTTGAGAAATGTCTATTCAGATCTTTTGTCTGTTTTAATCAGATTATTATTTTCCTATAGAGTTGTTTATATATTCCGGTTATTAAACCCTTGTCAAATGGGTAGTTTGCAAATATTTTCACCCATTATGTGGATTGTCTCTTCACTTTGTTGATGGTATCCTTTGCTGTGCAAAAGTTTTTTTTTTTTTTTTTTTTTGAGATGGAGTCTCACTCTGTTGCCCAGGCTGTAGTGCAGTGGCTGGATCTCAGCTCACTGCAAGCTCTGCCTCCCAGGTTTACACCATTCTCCTGCCTCAGCCTCCCGAGTAGCTGAAAAGTTTTTTTTTAACTTGATGTGATCTCATTTGTTGATATTTGCTTTGGTTGCCTGTGCTTGTAGGGTATTACTCAAGAAATTTTTGCCCAGACCAATATCCTGGAGATTTTCCCCAATATCTTCTTATAGTAGTATCATAGTTTGAGAACATAGATTTAAACCTTTAGACTTAAGTCTTTAATCCATTTGATTTGATTTTTGTATGTGGCAAGAGATAGGGGTGTAGTTTCATTCTTTGGCATATGGATATCCAGTTTTCCCCGCACCATTTATTGAAGAGACTGTCCTTTCCCTGATGTATGTTCTCGACATCTTTCTCAAAAATGAGTTCACTGTAGATGTATGGATTTATTTATTTAGTTCTCTATTCTGTTCCACTGTTCTACATGTCTGTTTTTATAACTGTACCATGCTGTTTTGGTTACTATAACTCTGTGGTATAATTTGACGTACATTAATGTGATTCCTCCAGTTTTGTTCTTTTTGCTCAGGATAGCTTTGGCTATTCTGGGTAGGGTGTGTGCGTGTGTGTGTGTGGTCCCATATAAACTTTAGGATTTTTTATCTATTTCTGTGAAGAATGTCATTGATATTTTTATAGGGATTGCATTGTATCTGTAGATTACTTTGGGCAGTATGGATATTTAACAATATTGATTCTTCCAATCTATAAACATGGAATATCTTTCCATTTTTGTGTGTCCTCTTCAATTACTTGCATCAATGTTTTATAGTTTCTATTGTAGAGATATTTCACTTCTTTAGTTAATTCCTAGGTATTTTATTTGTAGCTGTTATAAATATGATTACTTTCTTGATTTCTTTTTCAGATTGTTCACCGTTGGCATATAGAAATCCTACTGATTTTTGTATGTTGATTCTGTATCCTACAATTTTCTAAATTTGTTTATCAGTTTTAATAGTTCTTTGGTGGAGTCTTTAGGTTTTTCCAAATATAAGATCATACTATCTACAAATAAGGATAATTTGACTTCTTCCTTTCCAATTTGGATGCCCTTTATTTCTTTTCCTTGTCTGATTGCTCTAGCTAGGACTTCCAGTACTATGCTGAATAACAGTGATGAAAGTGGACATATTTGATCCTTGAGCATTCTTACTGAAAAAGAAAGAAAAAAATAAAAAACAAAGTGGGCTTCCTTGTCTTGTTCCATATCTTAGAGGAAAGGATTTCAGTTTTTCCCCATTCAGTGTGATACTAGCCATGAGTCTGTTGTATATAGATTTTATTATATTGAGGTTTGTTCCTTCTGTATCTTGTTTATTGAGGGTTTATATCATGAAGAGATGTTAAATTTTATCAATTGCTTTTTTAGCATCAATTGAAATAATATGTCTTTGGTCCTTCATTCTGTTATATCACATTGATTGATTTGCATATGTTAAACCATCCTTGCATCCAAGGATAAATCTCACTTGGTTATGATGAATGATCTTTTTAATGTGTTGTTGAATTTGGTTTGCTAATATTTGTTGATAATTTTTGCATCAATATTCATCAGTGATATTGGCCTGTAGTTTTTTTGGTGTGTCTTTTTCTGCTTTTGGTATCAGGGTAAATCTGGCCTCATAGAATGAGTTTGCAAGTACTCCCTCCTCCTATTTTTTTTTGGTAATAGAGTAGGATTGGTATTAGTTCTTCTCTAAATGTTTGGTAGAATTCAGCAGTGAAGCCATTGGGTCCTGGGTTT
Organism: Mandrillus leucophaeus; assembly: GCF_000951045.1. Taxonomy (NCBI): domain Eukaryota; kingdom Metazoa; phylum Chordata; class Mammalia; order Primates; family Cercopithecidae; genus Mandrillus; species Mandrillus leucophaeus. Next base: position 2,129,055 of record NW_012104920.1, on the reverse strand, counting down.
TTCTTTGCTGGGAAAATTTTTATGTTTTTATTAATAGCTTCTATCTCGTAACTTGTTATTAGTCTGTTCAGGTTTTAGATTTCTTCCTGGTTCAATCTTGGTAGGTTGTACATATGTAGGAATTTATCCATTTCTTCTAGATTTTCCAATTTATTGGCATATAGTTGCTCATAATAACCACTAATGATCTTTTGAATTTCTGTGGCATTGGTTCTAATGTCTCATTTTTCATATCTTATCTTACTTATTTGGCTCCTCTCTCTTTTTTTTCTTAGTCTGTCTAAAGGTTTGTCAATTTGTTTATCTTTTCAAAGACCAACTTTTTTTTCATTGATCTTTTGTGCTGTTTTCTTTATTTCAAAATCTTTAATTCTGGTCTGATTTTTATTATTTCTTTTCTTCTACTAATTTTGGGTTTGGTTTGCTCTTGCTTTTCTAGTTCTTTAAGATGCATTGTTAGGTTATTTGAGGGTTTTTTTTTTTTTCTTTTTTGATGTAGATGCTTACAGTTATAAACTTCCCTCTTAGTACTTCTTTTGTTATATCCCATAGGTTTTGGCATGTTGTGTTTCCATTATCATTTGTTTCAGAAAACTTTTCAATTCCCCCTTAACCTCTTTATTGACCCACTGGTCATTCAGGAGCATATTATTTAATTTCCATGTATTTGTATAGTTTCTAAAATTTCTCCTTTTATTGATTTCTACTTTTATTTCATTGTAGTCAGAGAAGATGCTTGATATTATTTCAGTTTTTTGAATGTTTTCAGACTTGCTTTGTGACCTAACATATGATCTATCCTTGAGAATAATTCGTGTGCTGAGAAAAATAATGTGTATTCTGCAACTGTTGGATGAAATGCTCTGTAAATATTTATGAGGTCTATTTGGTCTATAGTGTAGATTAAGTGTGATATTTCTTTATTGATTCTCTGTCCGGAAGATCTCTCCAGTGCCAAAAGTGGGATGTTGGAGTCTCCAACTATTATTGGCATGTCTCTTTAGCTCTGGTAGTATTTCCTTTATATATCTGGGTATTCCAGTGTTGGATGCATGTACATTTGTAATTGTTATCCTCTTGCTGAGTTGATCCCCTTATTATATAATGACCTTTGTCTCTTCTTATAGTTTTTGTCTTGAAATCTATTTGATATAAGTGTAGCTACTTCTGCTCCTTTTTAGTTTCCATTGGTATGGAATATCTTTTTGCATCCTTTGATTTTTAGTCTGTGTGTGTCTTCATAAATGAAGTGTGTTTCTTCTAAGTGATAGATCACTGGATCTTGTTTTATGTCTTTTGATTGGAGAGTTCAGTACATTTACATCCAATGTTATTACTGATAAGCAAGTAATATTCCGGCCATTTTATTATTTCTGATTGTTTTGTGGTCTTCTCTTCATTTTTTCTTCTTCCTTTTAGTAAAGGTGATTTTATCTGGTGGTATGATTTAATTTATTGCCTTTTACTTTTGTGTCTGTTTGTTGTATGTTTGTGATTTGGGGTACAATGAGATTTTCGAACACTATTTTATAAGCCATTATCTTAAGCTGATAACAACTTAACAGTGCTTGCATAAACTAACAAGCAAAAAGAAAACTAATAATAACTCTATGCCTTAACTTCGTCCCCCACATTTTAACTTTTTGTTGGTTCTATTTATATCTTAATGTACTGTGTATGCCTTGAAAATTTGTTTTAGTTATTATTTTCAATTGGTTCATCTTTTGGTCTGTTTAGTATAAGAGTAGTTTACAAGGCTGGGCATGGTGGCTCACGCCTGTAATCCCAGCACTTTGGGAAGCCGAGGTGGGTGGATGATGAGGTCAAGAGATCGACACTATCCTGGCCAACATGGTGAAACCCTGTCTCTACTAAAAATACAAAAATTAGCTGGGCGTGGTGGTGCACACCTGTAGTCCCAGCTACTCAGGAGGCTGAGGCAGGAGAATTGCTTGAACCCAGGGGGGAAAAGAAAAAAAGACTAGTTTACAAATCACGGTTACAGTGTTTTAATATTCTGTGTTTTTCTGTGTACTTACTATTAGCAATGAGTTTGGGACCTTCAGATGATTTCTTATTGCTCATTAATGTCCTTTTCTTTCAAATTGAAGAACTAGATCTCATTAACATTTCTTGTAGAACAGGTCTTGTGTTGATGAAATCATTCAGCTTTTGTCTGTCTAGGGAGGTCTTTATTTCTTCATCACATTTGAAGGGTATTTTCATGGTATATATTATTCTAGAGTAAATGTTTTCTTTTCCTTCAGCACTTTAAATATGTCATGCCACTCTCTCCTGGCCTGTAAGTTTTCCACTGAAAAGTCTGCTGTGAGACCTATTGGAGCTCCATTTTATGTTGTTTGTTTCTTTTCTCCTGCTGCTGTTGGAATCCTTTCTTTATGCTTGACCCTTGGTAGTTTATTAAAAGCCTTGAGGCAGTTTTCTTTGGGTTAAATCTGCTTAGTGTTCTATAACCTTCTTGTATTAGGATTTTGCTATCTTTCTCTAGGTTTGGGAAGTTTACTGTTATTATCCCTTTAAAATTTTTACTCCTATCTCTTTCTCTACCTCCTCTTTAAGGCCAAAAACTTAGATTTGCCCCTTTGGGGCTATTTTCTAGATCTCATAGATGTGCTTCATTCTTTTTATTATTTTTTCTTTTGTCTCTTCTGATTGTGTATTTTCATTTTTTATTTCTTTATTTTTTATTCGACTATTTTCAAATGGTCTGTCTTCAAGCTAATTCTTCTGCTTAGTCTATTCTTCTGTTAAGAAACTCTGATGCATTCTTCAGTATATCAGTTACATTTTTCACCTTCAGAATTTCTGCTTGATTCTTTTGAATTATTTCAATCTCTTTGTTAAATGTATGATAGGATTCTGAATTCCTTCTCTGTGTTACCTTGAATTTGAGTTTCCTCAACACAGCTACTTTGTCTCTTTAAATCTATTTTCTATCTTTATGTACTCTTCTTTCTTCCCTGGAAGGATAATAGTATGGGCTTTCATACCCTCCGGCTCCTTACCTCTCTCTGTCCTCTTTCCTTTGGGCCCAGGGATGGCGCCAGCTACACTGCTGCCAGCCTCAGGCTCCTGCACTATCTGTCCCTTTTTGGTTCTGTCACACTCTATCCACCATAAGTTGTTCCTTTGTAAATAAACCTTCCTCTAATTATTCTAATTTAATTGTGCCAACTGTTTTATATTGAGTCCTTGACTGATACAGGAAAACTGGTAGAATATGAATCTCCTAGTCCATCACTGAAGTGTAGAATACTGAAATAAAGTTATTATGGAAGAGTTCTGAGATCTTAGCAGTATACAGCGTTGCACTTCCAGTCTTCTTCCTCCGTTACAGAGAAGACATCTAGATGTGTATAAGAGACAGGTGGAAGAGTTCTGAGATCTTAGCAGTATACAGCGTTGCACTTCCAGTCTTCTTCCTCCGTTACAGAGAAGAGGGGGCTGTTTGGCATGTATTTTCTGAATTTGGGAGCATATTTTAATATAGCAACTCATGTCTGCTACTGTTTGAACGAAGACACTTCACTGAGCATTTTTTAATGAGACACTGGTGAAGAGTGCCAAGCCTGACATAATCATAACGTATTGTGCCTTAGCAGAAGATACAAGCATTTTCAACTCATTTTACTTCTCTGCAGCCCTTAAAGGGTAAACAAGAGGGTGTCAGGGATTCCTGCAGCCCCACACGGAGGGTCGTGGAGACTAGCAGAAGGGCAGAAACCATCAGACTGCAGTGGTTCCAGGCTAAACAAAGGAACATCCAACCTGAAAAATGACGTTGGGATAGTGTCCTGATGAAACACGGATTCCATTCTAGAAGGAGTTCTTTTGGTACCAAATATAGGCATGAAGCTGAACATTGCTCCAAGAAAACCAAACATTGCTTATAAGAACCATCATGTTCACACAGGTAGCCAGTAGCAGATGGCAGAGATACCTTTGACCACTTACTTACGTGGTTTCTTCATCCTTTCTCTGCTTCCTTCATAGGGGATGTATGAGAATACAAAACTCAGAGAGAAAAAAGGGAAAGTCCATTAAAGAAAGATAATCCCTCTCCTTTACTGTGAGCCTCTAGGTTCAAAAACAGGTTTAGCTTGAGTTAGGACAGGTGGAGAGGAACATAGTTTAGGAAAGGAGGCTGGAGCAAGGGCATGAGCCTAGAATGGACTTTAAGATGGAAGTTATAAAATAAGCAATCTTGAATATTGAAACAAGATTATACTATTAAACAAGAATGATTGGAAAAATGTGGACTCGGCCAAGAAACTGTTAGCAAACCACTAAGGAGAGAGGAAGAGTTACTAGAAAAGGAACACAGGTGCATGTTTATATTTCAACTCTTGAGACTCATTGCTACTCGGTTTCATAATTTCTTTCTATGCATCTGTAACTTGAATTCACTTCTGACAGGATATTTTTGTCTTATATATGGTAGAGTTAATTGTTCTAGAAACTTACTTCAAGCTAACTTAAGCAACAAAGGGGGATTTATTGGAAAGCCGCTTGGGTATCTCACAGAACCCAAGGAAGATAATTGCACTGGATTTCCACAGGACCTGGAAAATCCTCAGAAACTCAAGTGTTCTTTCTTCTCTTTCCAGTTATAACCTTCAGGAAGGGGAGAGTGGCTCATGGGCTGAGTGGATAAACCACAAAATGGGTAATATACTGTCGGTGAGTTTTAAGTGACAAATGAAGTCTAAGCTGTGATTGCACTGGTTGGTGACTGAAACTTAAAATGGGACTTAGAGGTTAAGTGGAGGGAATATGTTGCCAAAATGTTAGAAGGATCTTCTTCAAAGAGAAGTTGAGGCTCTAGAGGATAATGGTAGGGCACAGAGTGGAGGTGAAGCTTCTCAGGGGTGGGGGTCAGTGGGGAGGATAGGAGAGTGTTCCTGATTTTGAGGAGGAAGGATAGAGGGTTTTACTGGTGAATGACCTAAGTGTCATGACCACTCGTGTTCTCAGGATTCTTGAGTATTGGGAGATGTGGCTGCAGTGGACAGGGCAGTGTCAGAGAGACTAGATTTTACGATAGAAGCTTTCAAATTACCTACCCATAACCAACTTACCAGGAGACTGATACTGTCCATCTCCTCCAAAAAATAAAACTGACATGTCCACAGCATGCCAAATTCATACAGCCAGTAGGCTAATTTCTGACATGCCTGGCACTTTGATATCTACCAGTTGAGCTTTATGTTTATCAAGAATAGTTGTATAAACTTCCAAAACTGTTTATGGACAGGCACGGTGGCTCACGCCTGTAATCCCAGCACTTTGGGAGGCCAATGTGGGTGGATCGCTTGAGGTCAGGAGTTTGAGACCAGCCTGGCCAACATGGTGAAACCCTGTCTCTACTAAAAATACAAAAATTAGCCAGGCATGATGGCAGGCACCTGTCATCCCAGCTACTGGGGAGGCTGAGGCAGGAGAATTGCTTGAACCCGCGAGGCGGAGGTTGCAGTGAGCCGAGATCGTGCCACTGCACTCCAGCCTGGGAGACAATAAAGGGCCAACGTGTTTTGGTTATTTTATGACTACATAAACAATAATCTTTTAAAAAAAGGTTTTGCGAAAACTGTAAAGATCTAAATAGAGTCTGCATTTAGTATTTTTCCCCACAAGAACCTTTAGGTTCTAGCTGTTTTAAATGTCAACTCATCTGGATGTGGCTTATGCTAGAAAGACCTAGAAGAGCTCTTATTATGGATCCCCATTCAATGAAGACACGTTGGCCCTTTATTAAAAATTCATGAATGGCTCGACATTTATGATTTCAGTTTAAAACAAAATGTTAAGGTACATATATCTGTATACTTTTTCACTTTAGCCAACTATTTTGAGTCTTTCAACATGAGGAGATGGAAGGGCTGTTCAAGCCCTTTTTTTTTTTTGGCAATAGCACAGGAGGTCCAGGAGAGAGGCCAGCTGTGGGTGAGCAGGAGTGTCTGGGGAGTGTCAACTTTCCACTGAAAAATACCCCTGCGCTTCAAGCCATTCCACTTCTGTTATCTCCAAAGCTGTGGCAATCGTATTTATATATTCACCAAAACTGGTTGGGCGCTAGTGTTTAGCTGTCACCGTCTGTAGGCTGGTGTGTTCGGCTCATGGCAGAGTGTGAACCTGGCATCGGGGAGTGTTTGTCGAGTGAATAAGGGTGGGGCTGTACTTTCCAGAGCCGCCGGGAGAAACTGGATACAGAGACCCTAGCCTGGCGGCCAGTCTCAACGTTCCTCCCAGTGGGGGAGGAATCTGTGGGTGGGAGGTGGGGAGCCTGAAACCCAAATATAACAGGCAGTCTGGACTGGGCGTGGTTCCCTGGGAGCTGGGTCTCAGATCCTCGTAGAGCTGATTTCTCCCCAGATCCCCCTGGAGGTCCGGGCAAGATGGGCAAGTACTCGGTCCGTGTAGCCACCGGGGATTTGTTCCTGGCAGGCTCTCCCAACCAGGTGCAGCTGTGGCTGGTGGGTAAGCACGGGGAGGCAGACCTAGGGACGCAGCTGCGACCCGTGTGGGGAAAGGTGAGAGCTGGGGCCCTGGGACTCTGAGGTGTCACTGGGGGTTGGGGCCAGTCAGAGGGTGCTGGAGAAACCCCGGAAGCCAGGTAGAGGCTGAGGTCGGGTGCACTTGGTGTGCCTGATAGGAAAAGGAAAAGCAAGAGGAACAGGAGAAATGAGAGGCAATTTCCTGCTTGAGCAGAGACCATGAGATGCCCGCTGGGGTGTGCATGGCAGGTCTGGGGGAAGCCGGCGCCCCACAGTACCAGCTGCTCACCACCACCACCTCTCCCGGGGTATGCTCCAGTGGGGAAACAGAGCCAGGATTCTCTGAAGGTTCACCGACCCCGCCACCCTCCCTGAAGACCCCAACCCTGCCACTGAGCTGTGTCCTGTTGCACAGGAGGAGTTTGAGATCGACGTCCCCCTGCACCTGGGGCGCCTCCTGATGGTGAAGCTGCGCAAGCACAACGTGCTGTTGAGTGTCGACTGGTTCTGCAAGTGGATCTCAGTGCAGGGCCCGGGAACCCAAGGCGAGGCCTTTTTCCCCTGCTACCGCTGGGTGCAGGGCCACAGGATTATCTGCCTGCCCGAGGGCACTGGTGAGCTCAGTGGAGAAGGGGCGCGGCCCCTGGCAGGCTGGAGGAAGAAGCGGGTTGGGGGAGGCTACTGTAAAAGAGGGAAAGATGAGGGAGACGGGGAAGAAGTGAAGGAGGATGGGGCAGAGGATGGTGGCTGATGGAGAGACCCAGGCGCGAGTGCAGCGCAGAGGGGTGACCAGGGAGGGTGTGTGCTCTTGTCCCCCTCCCCCAGCCCGGACCCTGAGTGATGACCCCCAGAACCTGTTTAAGAAGTACCGGGAACAGGAGCTCGAAGAAAGAAAGAAGGTGTACCGGTGAGCCCCAGAAAGTCTTTGATCCCCCTACCAGATCCCAAGAAACCCGCTGCCCACCCCCTTATGCCTACCTCCGTGTTCTTCCTTCAGGTGGGGCTCCTGGAAAGATGGGTTAATCCTGCCTATAGCAGGGAATAGGCAACCGGACCTTCCCAGGGACGAGCGATTCCTCGAGGATAAGGATTTAGACTTTAGTGTCTCCCTAGCAAAAGCGTGAGTGACAGCTAGAGGCTGGGGACTTGCTTCCCAGGGCGCAAGGTGGGATCCTTCGTTGATCATATTGTACTCCATTCTTTCCACAGGTTGAAGGACATGGCCATTAAGGGGACACTGGATTTCATAAATTGTGTGAAAAGGCTGGAAGATTTCAAAAAAATATTCCCACGTGGAAAGACTGCCCTGGCTGGTCCGTTTCCACAACCTCCCAAAACCAATCTACAGATTTCCAGCCCAGGGAATTTGAAAAAGGAAGGGGATAGAGGATGGAAGAGTAATAGGTCAGCGGGATTAGGAGCTCACAGGCTGCTCCCCAATTGATGTTCCTAGAGCGGGTTCATGATTCTTGGAAGAGTGATGCCTTCTTTGGGTACCAGTTTCTCAATGGTGCAAACCCCATGCTCCTGAGGCGTTCTTCAAGGCTCCCCGCCCGCCTGGTGCTGCCTCCAGGGATGGAAGACTTGAAGACCCAGCTGGAGAAAGAACTCCAGGTGCTGCCGTTATCCCCACCTCGCTTCTCTTTGCCTCCTCCTCCTCCTTCATCTGCACTTAAGGCTTCTCAGCTTTGGCACTATTAACATTCTGTGCCACATAATTCTCTGTTTGGCGGGGGGGCTTTCCTGTGGATCGTAGTGTGTTTAGTAGCATCTTTGGCCTCATCCCCCCGGTTGTGACAACCAAAAATGTCTCTAGATATTGCTGAATGTCCTGGGGTTAGGGAGTGGGGAGAGGAGGAGTCGCCCCTGATTGAGAACGTTGATCTACAACATCTCCTCCTGTATCTTCTTTTCTTTCTCTTCCGTCTCTACTTTCCTCTCTTCCTTCTTCACTGAACATATATCAGCCTTAGGGAAGAGCTCAAGCTTCTGGAGAGAAATAGCAAGAAAAACTAAACAAAGCCTTGGAGAGCTAAAAGCTGAATCTATTTTGGGGGGAGGTGGGTAGATAAAGGAAGTATTTTTGCTACCTTGGCTAAAGCTGGCAGAAGAAGGGTTATGTGAAGAGTGCAATGGCCTTATGTGGTGGAAAACCAGAAACTTCACTGCAGGGAGCTCCAAGTCTGAAGGAAGACATCCGTCATGAAAACTATGTGTTCAGTTTTTTGGTTCTGGGGAAAGTGATTGGTGTTTAAAGTAAAATAGACTTGGATGGGTAGAGGAAGGATCCACCCTGGAAAATGAGAGAAGGGCTCCAGAAAACGACTCCAACTCTATTTTCTATTCCTGCCTCTGGCCCTGCAGGCTGGATCTCTGTTTGAAGTGGATTTCTCCTTGCTGGACGGAGTCAAGCCTAATGTCATCATTTTTAAGCCGCAATATGTGGCCGCCCCTTTGGTCATGCTGAAGCTGCAGCCTGATGGAAGACTCTTGCCCATGGTCATCCAGGTAAGAGGGCCCAGGTGTTTTTCTACCAGACACTGATCTCCTTTAGGGACTTAGATACACAGGTCCTCAGCCCCCATTCTCTCTCCTGCTGTAGCTCCAGCCACCTCGATACGGATGTCCCCCACCTCTGCTCTTTCTGCCCTCGGATCCCCCCATGGCCTGGCTCCTGGCCAAGACCTGGGTCCGGAGCTCTGATTTCCAGCTGCACCAGTTACAGTCACATCTGCTGAGGGGACACTTAATTGCTGAGGTTATTGCTGTGGCTACAATGAGAAGCTTGCCTAGCCTCCATCCTATTTACAAGGTACTTCAGTATCTCTGTCATTCTGTATTTGACTGTCCTTCATATTTCAGACTCCTACACGGAGTCTCACCTTATACATTTCAGTCTAGCAGCAATCAATTTATATGTGGAGACACATACACAGTACTATGGAAACACCCAGGCACACACTTACTATGAGGTGGGGGGAAAAGTGAGAATAGGTTTTGCAAAGGAGTTGAAATTTGGGCTGAGGAGGTTTCCAGGTGGGCAAGTGAGGGGTAGAACATTATAGCCAGAAAGATCAGTAGAGGCAAGGAAAGAAAGGAACATGGATAATGGGTGAGATTAAAGTGTAGGGCATGAGTTGGGGTGAAAAGAAGAGGTGGAAGGAGATGAGAAGAAGCCATGTTACTTAGTGGGGAGAAGAATCAAGTTATTTTCTGACTATGTGAGGCTTCCAGTGCCTATAAAGACCCATTTGTGCATGTCAGGAGGGCAACTGGATATGTGAGTCTGGAGTTCTTAGAAGAGGTGTAGGTTGCAAATACAGATTTTAGAGTCATTAGAAAATGAAAGTATCTAAAGTCATTGTACTGGATGAAGTTCTCTAGGGTTTGTAGAGACACTAGAGAATTTGATCCAGATATAACTCTAGGGTGATCCAACATTTACAAATTGAGAGGAGGGAGCAGAGTGAGAAAAGAGAACGAACCTCATTGAGGTAGGAGGAAAACCAAAAAGTGCAATGCATGGCATCCAGGAGAAGAAAGTGTTTCAAAAGGGACGCGTGATTATCTGTCTCAAATGCTGCTGAGAGATCAAGAAAGTTACAGAGAAGTGACATTTGGATTTCTCAGTATGGAAGTCGTTGGTTAATAAATGGACATGCGCTATCTCAGGGAAGTGGAGGAAGCCTGATTCATGATTCATGGGGGAGAGCAGCAAATGTCAGGTGAGTAAGCAAAGACAATACTGGGTGAAGATTTGCTGTGAAAGGGAAAGCAAGAAACAAGGTGATGGCAAGACAAGGATGTGGGGGTCAAGCACAGGTTTTCTTTAGGGTATCCAATATTGCACATGTTTGTATGACAGAGAAGGAATATCATTATAGGAGGGTGAAGGTCTGGGTGAAGGCAAAAAGGGATGGGCTTATCTGTGGGTACCTGCCAGGATATGAGACTGTGGAAATAAGCAAGCTAAAACTTTCACCATGGGAAGCTCTGAGAAGACACTTTCCCATCTCTATATTCCCAAATGTTACCCTGACCCCATCCAATTTAATGAGAAGGCTGTTTCATAAAGACCCATCCTCTCCCTTCTTTTCTGTCACTTCAACATCCTCTTCCCTCATGGATGCTGGGACCTCTCTTATTTGACCGTGTCCCATTTCTTTCTTCCATAATCAGCTCCTGATCCCCCACTTCCGCTACACCATGGCGATCAACACCCTGGCCCGTAGTCGTCTTGTCTCTGAAGGGGGAATTTTTGACCTGGTACGGAAATGGATGGGTGAAGGGGAGGTGGGTTCAATATTGGAAGAATCCTAGGGGTTGTTTCCCTTTCCCACTCCTCCCCCAAGCTCTCCTTCCTCCATGGAAGGCCTCTCCCAAACCTGCCTCATGCCTGAATAGCTTCCTGCTTAAAAGGGCTAGAGTAGGACCACAGGCCTGGAGTCTCTGATGCTCGTCTTCCTCCCTCCGCAACTTGGCATGGCTGTGGGTTATCCTCAGGTGGTGAGCACTGGTAGTGGGGGCCACGTGGACATTCTTCAGAGAGCCACAGCTTGTTTGACCTATCGTTCCCTCTGTCCTCCTGATGACCTGGCTGACCGTGGACTCCTGGGTGTGAAATCTTCTCTTTATGGCCAAGATGCCATCAGGCTGTGGGGAATCATCAGCCGGTAGGTGAAGGTGGCACAGAGAGGCAGTGAATGGAGGGGCAGGGGACTGTAGGTCCAGAAGGTCCTGCATCGGCCCCTGAGACTGAGTATCTTCTTCCCTGGGGAGCAGGTACGTGGAGGGGATGGTTGGGCTTTTCTACAAGAGCGACCAAGCCGTGAAGGATGATCTAGAGCTCCAGGCCTGGTGCAGAGAGATGACTGAGACTGGACTGCAGATGGCCCAAGACCGGGGGTGAGACAGGGATCCCTCCCCACTGACCCCTGTCAACACCCACTCCTCTGCAAACAATCTGCTGCTTCTCACATCATGAGACACCCCGCCTGCCCGAGGGACCTGAGAATTCTCCAGGGTGTGTCCAGAAATGCTAACGAGCACTCCTGATCTCCCCAGCCCTCTTCCCACACAGTGTTCTCTCTCCTCATGCACTGAGAGCTTCCTTTGGAACCAGTTACAAAACTTCTCTTAGGTATTTCCCCTCACTCTTCCCTCCCCTCTCCCCATAGCTCAGGATTCATCCCAAGCGCATTAACCTTGGAGCACACACAAGGTGGGAGTCCTAGGGTGTGCAGGCCAGGACCACAGAAAAATAACTTTTCTGTATCTCCACATAGCTCTCCCTGCCTGAGACCTGTTTCGTGTTCTGGTTTCAAGGTCTCCGATTCTCCTCATTTCACCAGGTTCCCCATCTCCTTAGAGTCCCGGGCTCAGCTCTGCCACTTTGTCACCATGTGCATCTTCACATGCACGGGTCAGCATGCTTCTAACCACCTGGGTCAGGTAACCTATGTGATCATCCCCCAAGGGCTCCTGGGATGGAGAAGTGGGGGATCAAATGCCCAAGTCATCAGCCTAGGTTTCTGTGGGCTCTCCTCCCTGCAGCTGGACTGGTACTCCTGGATCCCTAATGGCCCATGCACCATGCGGAAGCCCCCACCCATCTCCAAGGATGTGACAGAGAAGGACATAGTGGACTCACTGCCCAATCTCCACCAGGCACATATGCAAAAGACCGTCACAGACTTCCTTGGCAGACGTCAGCCTGTCATGGTGAGAAGCAAATGCCCGGGTCCTGGGAAGGAGGCAGCTCAAAGGAGGGGAAGTATTCTGGGTTGAGAGCCCCAAGGGGCTGAGCCACCTTGTTTTCCACCTCTCAGGTGGCCCTGGGGCAGCATGAGGAGAAATATTTCTCTGGCCCTGAGCCCCAAGCTGTGCTGAGACAATTCCGGGAGGAGCTGGCTGCCATGGACAAGGAGATTGACGTCCGGAATGCAGTCCTGGACCTGCCCTATGAGTACCTTCGACCCAGCATGGTAGAGAACAGCGTGACCATCTGAGAGGGCTTGCCCGCCTCCGCTCCAAAGCTCCACCATCCCTGAGTGCCTTTTAGTATTCCGTCCTCCTCACATCCTCTGGTGAACAAATTGTCCTCAAAGCTTTGTGGTCAGGGTACCCAGAGCTGCCCACCACACAACTATGGGGAATACACGGTGATGGTCCCCACTGCATTTGGAAGCGGCATCCCCCAAAGCTGCCCTACCTTAAATGTCCATCCAGTCCTGCACTTCCTCACCCCTGATCCCTGGCACACCTCCTCATTGCCAAAGGACCTGGCTTAGATACAAGTAAAAATACACGATTAAATAACAAAACTGATTATGGTGGTGGAAGGTGGGAGGAGAGACCTTGCTCTGTCTCCTGCCCCTTTACTCAGATTCCAAAGGAAGAAAGAAAATTTTTTCCAGCAATCAATGCTTTTTTTCCAAGGGTATCTTGGAACCTCTCTGTCAGGCCTTTGAGCCCAAGCCAAGCCATCGCATCCCCTGTGACTTGCACGTATATATTTGCCCAGATGGCCTGAAGTAACTAAAGAATCACAAAAGTGAAAATGCCCTGCCCCTGCCTTAACTGATGACTTTACCTTGTGAAATACTCCCCGACTGAGCACCGTGTGACCCCCACTCCTGCCCACCAGAGAACAACCCCCGCTTTGACTGTAATTTTCCTTTACCTACCCAAATCCTATAAAATGGCCCCACCCTTATCTCTGTTCGTTGACTCTCTCTTCAGACTCAGCCCGCCTGCACCCAGGTGATTAAAAAGCTTTATTGCTCACACAAAGCGTGTTTGGTGGTCTCTTCACACGGACACACATCACACTCTCAAGTTAAATGACAAATGTTCTGGATGACCGAGCCCACTGGGGCACAGAAACCTGGCTCTTGACAAGGGTTTTTGGCTTGAGGCCTCTGCGAATCCCCAACAAGCCGTCCCTTAGGCTACCTGCACCAACGCCTCCGGTGTGACTCCCGGCACAGCCCTCCTGGCACAGTCCCTGCCCGGCTGCGTCCCAGTCTTCCTCTCAGTCCTGCCCCAGGACTCTTGATAAACCCTCTTCTCATCAAGCTCTATCCTACCATCCTTAAAACATACCATCTATCCCAGAGTCCTAGATATTGGAGATAAATGGATAAAGAAGGAACTAGTAGGCCAGGCTCTATGTTAGAAATTTTAAATATATCATATCAATTTATCGCACCAGGCGCAGTGGCTCATGCCTGTAATCCCAGCACTTTGGGAGACCCAGGCAGGCAGATCATCTGAGGTTGGGAGTTTGAGACCAGCCTGACCGACATGGGGAAACCCCTTCTCTACTAAAAATACAAAATTAGCCAGGCGTGGTGGCGGGTGCCTGTAATCCCAAATCCCAGCTACTTGGGAGGCTGAGGCAGGAGAATCACTTGAACCCAGGAGGCGGAGGTTACAGTGAGCCGAGATCGCGCCACTGCACTCCAGTCTAGACAATAAAGAGGGAAACTCGGTCTCAAAAAAAAATTTTTTTTATCCTCACAACTTCTCTGAGGTTGGTATCACTGTCACCATCTTATAACAGGAAAATGAAGGTTGGAGAGATAAGGACAGAAATGACCTGGCACCAAAATGCAGCAGAGTCAGATTCCATTTGCTAGAAGGAAGCAAAGCCCAGGATTGTGGTCATAGCAATAGCAGTTAAAAGACTGATTATAAAATCTAGAGGCCAATGAAAGCTTTGGATGGATCTGATGTAATGGGGGGGAAAAAAGGAGAGAGAAAGATTCTTTGAGTCTTTCAAAGAATCTTACACATTCAAATTACTTATGTGCCATATATTTTAAAAAGGAACATAGACAATATGGTTAATATGGTAGAAATAGACATGTGTGAGCCATCCAAATTCACCTACTGATGCCCTCAACCTTCTAATGTCCCGTCCTGTTCTGTGTATTGCTTCCATCCATCATATGGCTCTTTTCAGTAGATGACAAAAGAATTTTAAGATAGCCACAGACCATAGACTCACAGAATCTTTGACTTGGTTGCTAGAAGCTTTTGTGGTTGCATGGAATGGTAGCAAGGAGACTCAGAAGAGAGGGAGGGGATGAGGAAGAGGCAGAGGTCACGCTGAGATTTTCAGTTTCGGCATGATTGGCGAGAAATACAAAGATTCAGAAGGAAGGTTGTTTTAAGTTTGATGTAATAGCGGGGTCCTTCTGGGAAGAAATTAAACAGGTAATTGGAGAGGCTGAATTGAAAAAAGAAAGGAGGTGAGTTCTACAGTTTGGATGATATTATGAACAAGGGAAAAAGAAGAGTCAGGGGCCAAGGACACCTTGGGATATACTCAAGAGTTAGGGATATAAAAGAGAACATGAGGCCAGGTGCAGTGGCTCATGCCTGTAATCCCAGCACTTTGGGAAGCCAAGGTAGGTGGATCACCTGAGGTCAGGAGTTCAAGACCAGCCTGACCAACAAGGTGAAACCCATCTCTACCAAAAATTAGCTGGGCAGGGTGGCATGAGCCTCTAGTCCAAGCTACTCAGGAGGCTGAGAGGAGAATTGCTTGAACCTAGGAGTCAGAGGTTGCAGTGAGCTGAGATCGCACCACTGCACTCCAGCCTGGGTGATGGAGCGAAACTTGTCTCAAAAAAAAAAAAAAAAACATGAAGCCAGGAAGTGAGAATGATCCTAGTTTGAAAAGTAAGAAGAGAAGCTGGATGACGCAGGTCACAGAAGCCAAGAAAAAAGAGAAGTTCAAGGCTACAGGGGGCAGGAAATTAGGTCTTCCCACACCCCCCGTCATCACTCCCTATGACCGAGTTGTCTCCCTGAGCGCTCTCATTTTTTAAGATGGAGTTTCACTCTTGTTGTCCAGGCTGGAGTGCAATGGTGCGATCTCAGCTTACCGCAACCTCTGCCTCCCAGGTTCAAGCGATTCTCCTGCCTTAGCCTCCCGAGTAGCCAGGATTACAGACATATGCCACCACCCACAGCTAATTTTTGTGTTTTTAGTAGGGATGAGGTTTCATCATATTGGTCAGGCTGTTCTCAAGCTCCTGACCTCAGGCGATCCACCTGTCTCAAAGCCTCCCACAGTGCTGGGATTACGAGTATGAGCCACCGCGCCCAGCAGCTCTCCCATTTTCTAGGTGTGTCACCTCACTCCCATTTTCCTCCCCAGTCTGCTCCCCATCCTCCCATGTTTCCTCAGCAAGTGTCCTCATCTCTTCTGCACAGCACAGTCATATCCTCAGTCCAGCTTTCAGATTCTCCCACCTCATCTCTCAAGAGGGTCTGATATAACGACTCTTTTACCGAGGTAATCTGTTCAGGCACCTGTGCCTATGAGAGGCTTACTGTGATCTCTGAATCTTTGTTTGTGATAATCCTACATGGACTGCTCACCTCTAGATTTCTTACGAAATCACCTCTCATTTCTACAACAAGCGCAAATTGCCTTAAAGCTCAGTGTCCTGGCTTTGATCGATCCTTCGCTCCCTAGTCTGCCTGCACTCATGAAGGGTCACGCTATTGAAAAACTCCACGTGGTGCCATGTATGTTGCATTCCATGTGGAAGGTGCCCTCTGGAGTCTGCCAGAGACAATGAATAAACATTAGCTGCCAGAGACAATGAATAATCTTGGAAGTGTTGAAAGAAAATACCGGCCAGACTAAAGACTTTCTACAAATCAATGAGAAGAAATAGGCAGCTCAATTAAAAAATGGACAAAAGGCCGGGCACGGTGGCTCACGCCTATAATCCCAGCACTTTGGGAGGCTGAGGCAGGCAGATCATGAGGTCAAGAGATCAATATAGCAGCTGTATGTAAAAAATGATATTGAAAGTATCCTGAGTTCTGGAGTTGCACCGATTCTATTAGGCTGAGAACCCCAGTTTCAAGTTCATCTCTTCATTTTTGTCTCATCCCATTTCACAGCAGCTTAACAGCAGGTCCTTTGTGTTCGTTTCTGGCCCATAGAGGGATCTTTATTCAAAATCACGGGGTTGTCTCTAAATTTCTGCTAAGCTAATGAATGGTGTTAGTATGTTCTCTCCAGGGCAGAGGCAGAGATTATTATTATTATTTTTTTGATTAGCCAAAAGCAACATTACACAATAAATCACGTATCATTTTAAAAGAAGAGTTAACTATTATAACGAAAAGATAAAATGCCATGGCGTTCAGGCAATGGTGGATTAAAAGTGCTTCGCACCTATCAGTTCTGTAAAACCTAGCTTAAGTCTGTTGGTCTAACTTTTTAACTAGACTTACCTTCCTTTAGAAAATATTTGATGTGCAGAGAGCTAGATTGAGGGTCTAGCAGTCACAGATCACCTTAATCCAATCAGGAACTAAGATTATTTGATGCTGGGTTTTAATCACTTTAAGGCCTGAATTTCCACCCCACCTGTACCACTAGGGTGCAGCTCTTTGAGGTCCTACCCCAAAGTGGGTGAGAAAGAGAGAGATACCGGGATGGCCGAGAGTCCTTCAAAGACATCATCGCCACAGATTAAAGAGAAATCTTAAATGTAGAGAAAAATCTCATTACTTTCACATGGGCATCAATAATACAGATAGCATTTTCTCAAATGAAACATTAGCTGCCAGAGACAATGAATAATCTTGGAAGTGTTGAAAGAAAATACCGGCCAGACTAAAGACTTTCTACAAATCAATGAGAAGAAAT
>NW_012104920.1:2108703-2109914 GCF_000951045.1 Mandrillus leucophaeus | reverse complement strand
ATGGCTGCATGGCTCAATTCATTGGTTGAATCTCTAGCTTTGGTTACTGCTCTGGAGAATTGCCTGATTGCATACTGCATGAAGTTTTAAGAGATTTGAATAGCCAGAGAAATCTCCAAACCTAGCAAAAGGGTCCTGTATTATATAAATCTTACAGAAATCCCCAAGGCCTCTCATCACATCTCCAGATCTTCATCTGTGTCTCTCTTATAGGTGGCCAAAGAGGCTGTCCTTGACTAACTCTGGGTCACTGGGATGCCCATTTTCCCCCTCCCACCTTATTATTTGGATACTTTACCAGAATGGGTAGGAAGTCTGCTGGTCAGATACAGATCATAGTCATCACAGTCAACAGCAATCTATGTGGATTCTTGGTAGCATTTGACACAGCCACTTTCACTTTGCTTAAATACTTTTATCTCTTACTTTCTATGACACCATAGTCTCCTGGTTGTCCACTTTCCTCAATGGCTCTCTGCCACGCTGGTACCCATTCCAGGGAGTCCCTGGTTCCCAGTTGTCCTGATTTTCACTCACAAGCTACCATTCAAATTTAAACAAATAGGCCGGAAACTCCATCTCTAGGCTTTTGGGAAGGGCCCATAGGAGAATGACTGGGTTTCTCATTAATTGATTAGAAGGTACATTGTTAAGGTAACAGCTGCTGTAACAAATCAGCCCAAATGAATAATGGTTCAAAGATAATAGACATTCTCTTTCTTCTCACTCCTGACAAATTTAAAACAATGGTTCCTGATTGGCGTGTAGTTCTCCTTCACTAAGTTAGGGACTCAGGCTCCATCATGTGGCTCTGCATATTTAACATGTGGCCACCATGCTTGAGAACATCAAGGTAGCAAAATAAGAGAACATAAAAGATGACCTGTATGTTGTTTTTACGGGACACACACATAGCAATCAGAATCCCTGGCAGGAAACAGTTGGCATAATCAAAGTCAGTGTTTGTAAATCTCTTATATTTTCTCTACCACAAAAATTGCTATTGTTATTTGATGCATTGATATTATTGTTATATTTTTATTGTGAATTATTCCCTCTAGTCTTCAAAAGGCTTGGCATGGAGGCTTACGCCTGTGCTCCCAGCACTTTGGAGCCCGAGGCGGGCAGATCACAAGATCAAGAGATCGAGACCATCCTGGCCAAGTGAAACCCCGTCTCTACTAAAAATAATAATACAAAAATTAGCTGGG
>NW_012104920.1:2102364-2105548 GCF_000951045.1 Mandrillus leucophaeus | reverse complement strand
CCAAACTGCTGGGATTACAGGTATGAGCCATGGTGCCCGGCCTATAATATCTAATTTTAAGATTATGAATGATGCTTTTGTTTTCATTTGTCTGTTATACATTTGCCCATCCTTTTATTTTCAACTTCCAGAATCAGTTTATTTTAAATGTACCTTTTGTGTAGAGAGTTGGGTTTTTCTTTGTAATCTAATATAAAAGTATTTTTCTTGTAATACATGCTATGTTCATTTACATCATTTACATCTATTGATATGCTATATTTTTTAGTTTTTCATGTGATTTTTTTAGATTTATAAATTATAATATTTTACTCTGTGGTTTCTTATTGCAGTTAGACTGTTCAAGCAGGTTTATGATTTTGATCTAGCAATAATCTTTATAATTTCTTTGATACAAAGACCTTAATCTCATTTAAAATACCTATTTCTTAGTATGAGCAATGATGAAATTGGCTTGTAGATATTTCCTCCCTCTCATCACCAAATTTTTGTTGATATCTTTTTAAAATTTATTCTTAAATGTATGTATACTTCCACTACTTGAATTGTCATCATTAAACAGGCAATAGTTGTGTATTAGAGTTCTCCAGAGAGACCCAATAGGAGAGATATACACATACACATATACACATACATATACACATACACATACATATACATATACGTATACGTATACGAGGGGGTTTATTATGGGAATTGGCTCATGTGATTATGGAGGCTGAGAAGTCCCACAACAGGCCATTGGTGAACTAGAGACCCTAGGATGCTGGTAGTATGGCTCAATCCAAGTCTGAAGGCCTCAGGACCAGGGAAGCTGATTGTGTAATTCTTGGTCTGAGGCCACGGTCCTCAGAACCTGCGAAGCTGCTGGTATAAGTCCTGGAATCCAGGTTGGGAGACCTGGAGTTCTGGTGTCTAAGGGAGGAGATGAGTATATCCCAGCTCTAGGACACATGTCTGCCCTTGTGTTGGTTTATCTTAAGTATTTTTAACTCATATGGAACTGTTTGGATACATGTTTTATTTGCTCCCTAGGAATATATTTCTGGTGAGCTTTTTGTTGTTTTTTGTTTGTTTGGTTGGTTTTTTGAGACACAGTTTCACTCTGTTGCCCAGGCTGCAGTACAGTGGTGCAATCTGAGCTCACTGCAACCTCCACCTCCTGGGTTCAGGCGATTCTTGTGCCTCAGCCTCCCAAGTAGCTGGGATTACAGGCACACGCTACCACACCCAGCTAATTTTTGTATTTTTAGTAGAGACAGGGTCTCTCCTGGATTGACCAGGATGGCCTCGATCTCCTGACCTCGTGATCCGCCCATCTTGGCCTCCCAAAGTGCTAGGATTACAGGCATGAGCCACTGCGCCCGGCGGAGATTTCTTTTTATGTAGGTGATTTTTGTGTTCTCACATGTGTCTTCTGAATGGAGGCAGGTAGAGAGAAATAAGAACCACTAACTAGTTAGGAATTTAACTTGCCGACACATAATTGATACAGCCTTAACTACTATAAAACAACTGTTGACTATATGGTCAGGTCTATAACTTTCTAGGGTAGGCACAGATCAATCATTTATGAAATAATAAACATAATAATGTATTTCTTAAAAGGTATTTTACATTTACTTTCATTTCAACCGTTTCTAAAGATTTTTATTTCTTTGTAGAGATCTAAGTTTTTGTCTGGTGTCATAATGTTTTTCCCTGAGGAACTTATTTTAGCAGTAGTTGTAGTACAACTTTGTTGGTAATGAAGTTTCTTAGTTATTGTTTGTCGGAAAAAGTTTTAATTTACTCTGAATTTTTTTTCTTTTTTTTTTTGAAACAGAGTCTTGCTTTGTCATCCAGGCTGGAGTGCAGTGGTGCAATCGTGGCTCACTGTCCCAGATGAGAAGTTTGAAATGGATCTCATGGGGCTAAAATCAAGGTGTCGGCAGACCTTTATTGCTGCTGAAGTCTCTGGGGGAGAATTTGTTCCTTGCCTTTTCTCCCTTCTAGAGTCCACCTGCATTTCTTGGCCCATGGCCACATCTCCCTGACTTCTGCTTCTGTCTTCACATCTCCTTTTCTGACTCTCCTGCTTCCTTCTTTTCCTTAAAATGATTCTTATATTATTGGATTCACTTGGATAACATAGCCTCATCTCCCCATGGCAAGGTTGTTAATCATACGTGCAAAGTCCCTTCAACATGTAAGAAAACATATTCATAAATGCTGGAAACATATTCATAAATGTTGGGGATTAGGGCATGGACATTTTCTACCTACCGCAGTATCCATCAACTCTGAAAGTGTCCCTGTGCCCTTTTAGAGCCCCTTCCTATAGTTCCTTCCTCCCTACATTCTACACCCATGTCCCTGGGCAACCACTATCTACTTTTTGTCACTATAAATGAGTTTGCATTTCCTCATATTTTATATAAATTGAATTATAAAATATGCAGGGTTATTTGGTTTTCACTCAGCAAAATGATTTTGAGATTTATCTTTGTTGTGGCCTGTGTCCACAGTTCGCTATCCTTTTCTGTTGAGTAGTGTTCCACTACATGTATATACTGCAACTTAAGAAAAATCTGCCACTTGCTGATGGACATTTGAGTTGTTTACAGTTTTTGACTCTTGTAATAGTCAAATATTGACATATATAAAGTATAATACAGCTGCTATGGACATTTGTGAACAAGTCTTTGTATTGGCATATGATTTTCTTTCTCTTGAGTAAATATCTATAAGGGAAATATTTCGCTTGGGGATGGCTGGTTCACACGGTATATGCATGCTTAACTTTTGTAGAAACTGCCAAAATGTTTCCCAAAGTGTCTGTATCTGTTTACGTTCCTACTAGAGTTCCAGTTACTCCACATTTTCACCAACAGTTGGTTTTATGGTTATTTTTAATTTTTAGCCTTTTAATAGGTATACAGGCCGGGCATGGTGGCTGTCACCTGTAATCCCAGCACTTTGGGAGGCCGAGGTGGGTGGATCACAAGGTCAGGGGTTTGAGACCAGCCTGTCCAAATGATGAAACCCTGTCTCTACTAAAAATACAAAAATTAGCCAGGCATTATAGCACACACCTATAACGCCTATAACCCCAGCTACTCACTGATTGCTCCTGTATCTGGTGCATATATATTTAAGGTAGGCATTCTTGTTGAATTAAATCCTTTGACATTATGTAATGCCC
>NW_012104920.1:2098510-2101619 GCF_000951045.1 Mandrillus leucophaeus | reverse complement strand
TTACAGGCATGAGCCACTGCGCCCGGCGGAGATTTCTTTTTATGTAGGTGATTTTTGTGTTCTCACATGTGTCTTCTGAATGGAGGCAGGTAGAGAGAAATAAGAACCACTAACTAGTTAGGAATTTAACTTGCCGACACATAATTGATACAGCCTTAACTACTATAAAACACCTGTTGACTATATGGTCAGGTCTATAACTTTCTAGGGTAGGCACAGACCAATCATTTATGAAATAATAAACATAATAATGTATTTCTTAAAAGGTATTTTACATTTACTTTCATTTCAACCGTTTCTAAAGATTTTTATTTCTTTGTAGAGATCTAAGTTTTTGTCTGGTGTCATAATGTTTTTCCCTGAGGAACTTATTTTAGCAGTAGTTGTAGTACAACTTTGTTGGTAATGAAGTTTCTTAGTTATTGTTTGTCGGAAAAAGTTTTAATTTACTCTGAATTTTTTTTCTTTTTTTTTTTGAAACAGAGTCTTGCTTTGTCATCCAGGCTGGAGTGCAGTGGTGCAATCGTGGCTCACTGTCCCAGATGAGAAGTTTGAAATGGATCTCATGGGGCTAAAATCAAGGTGTCGGCAGACCTTTATTGCTGCTGAAGTCTCTGGGGGAGAATTTGTTCCTTGCCTTTTCTCCCTTCTAGAGTCCACCTGCATTTCTTGGCCCATGGCCACATCTCCCTGACTTCTGCTTCTGTCTTCACATCTCCTTTTCTGACTCTCCTGCTTCCTTCTTTTCCTTAAAATGATTCTTATATTATTGGATTCACTTGGATAACATAGCCTCATCTCCCCATGGCAAGGTTGTTAATCATACGTGCAAAGTCCCTTCAACATGTAAGAAAACATATTCATAAATGCTGGAAACATATTCATAAATGTTGGGGATTAGGGCATGGACATTTTCTACCTACCGCAGTATCCATCAACTCTGAAAGTGTCCCTGTGCCCTTTTAGAGCCCCTTCCTATAGTTCCTTCCTCCCTACATTCTACACCCATGTCCCTGGGCAACCACTATCTACTTTTTGTCACTATAAATGAGTTTGCATTTCCTCATATTTTATATAAATTGAATTATAAAATATGCAGGGTTATTTGGTTTTCACTCAGCAAAATGATTTTGAGATTTATCTTTGTTGTGGCCTGTGTCCACAGTTCGCTATCCTTTTCTGTTGAGTAGTGTTCCACTACATGTATATACTGCAACTTAAGAAAAATCTGCCACTTGCTGATGGACATTTGAGTTGTTTACAGTTTTTGACTCTTGTAATAGTCAAATATTGACATATATAAAGTATAATACAGCTGCTATGGACATTTGTGAACAAGTCTTTGTATTGGCATATGATTTTCTTTCTCTTGAGTAAATATCTATAAGGGAAATATTTCGCTTGGGGATGGCTGGTTCACACGGTATATGCATGCTTAACTTTTGTAGAAACTGCCAAAATGTTTCCCAAAGTGTCTGTATCTGTTTACGTTCCTACTAGAGTTCCAGTTACTCCACATTTTCACCAACAGTTGGTTTTATGGTTATTTTTAATTTTTAGCCTTTTAATAGGTATACAGGCCGGGCATGGTGGCTGTCACCTGTAATCCCAGCACTTTGGGAGGCCGAGGTGGGTGGATCACAAGGTCAGGGGTTTGAGACCAGCCTGTCCAAATGATGAAACCCTGTCTCTACTAAAAATACAAAAATTAGCCAGGCATTATAGCACACACCTATAACGCCTATAACCCCAGCTACTCACTGATTGCTCCTGTATCTGGTGCATATATATTTAAGGTAGGCATTCTTGTTGAATTAAATCCTTTGACATTATGTAATGCCCTTCTTTGTCTTTTTTAATCTTTATTGGTTTAAAGTCTGTTCTGTCTGAAATTGGCATTGCCTATAACCCCAGCTACTCAGGAGGCTGAGGCAGGAGAATCACTTGAACCTGGGAGGCAGAGGTTGCAGTGAGCAGAGATCGCACCACTGCACTCCAGCCCGGGCAACAGACTGAGACTCCATCTCAAAAAAAAAAAGGTATACAATGATATCGCATTATGGTTTTAATTTGCATTTGCTTAATGTCTGATGATGAATATCTTTTCATATGCTTATTAGTCATCCAGATATCTCCTTTCATGAAATGTTTGTTCAAATATTTTGCCCAGTTTTTTTGTTTTATTTTGTTTTGTTTTGTTTTTTAGTCACAGTCTTGCTCTGTCACTGGGGCTGGAGTCCAGTGGAGTGATTTTCTATCTAATTGCAGATTCTAACTCCTAGTCTCAGGTGATCCTCTCACCTCAGCCTCCTGAGTAGGTGAGATTAGAGGTGTGCACCACCATATCTGGCTAATTAAAACAAATTTTTTTTTGGAGATTCAGGGTCTCGCTACATTGCCCAGGGCTGGACTCAAACTCCTGGGTGCAAGTGATCCTTCCACCTCATCTGCCTCCCAAAATGCTGGGATTACAGACATAAGCCACTACACCTGGCCTAATTTTGCCTAGTTTTAATTACATCATTTGTGTTCTTATTGAGCTTTGAAAATTCTTTATATATTCTGGATACAATTAATTTATCAGATATGATTGCAAATATTTTCTTCCAGTCTGTAGCTTGTCTTTTCATTAACAGTGTGTTTCAAAAAGCAGAAGCTTTAATTTTGTGAAGTCCAATGCTTCAATGTTTTTTCTTTTTATGAGTCATGCTTTGGTGTCATACCTAACAACTCTTTGCCTAACTGATTGCTCCTGTATCTGGTGCATATATATTTAAGGTAGGCATTCTTGTTGAATTAAATCCTTTACCATTATGTAATGCCCTTCTTTGTCTTTTTTAATCTTTGTTGGTTTAAAGTCTGTTTTGTCTGAAATTAGGATTGCAACCCCTGCTTTTTTCTGTTTTCCATTTGCTTGGTAGATTTTTTCTTCCTCTGTTTATTTTGAGCCTGTGGGTGTCATTTCATGTGGGCTGGGTCCCTTGAAGACAGCATACCATTGATTCTTGCTCCTTTATCCAGCTCGCCACCCTGTGCCTTTTAATTGGGGCATTTAACCCATTTATATTCAAGGTTAGTATTGATATGTGTGGATGTGATTCTGTCCTTA
>NW_012104920.1:2088760-2097510 GCF_000951045.1 Mandrillus leucophaeus | reverse complement strand
GCAGAAACTCTACAAGCCAGAAGAGAGTGGGAGCCAATATTCAACATTCTTAAAGAAAAGAATTTTAAACCCAGAATTTCATATCTGACCTGTCCTTTTTCTGTAGCTACCTTTAACATCTTTTCTTTCATTTTAACCTTGGAGAAGCTGATGATTATGTGTCTTGGGTGATGATATTCTTGTGAAGTATTTTGTGGGGGTTCTCTGCGTTTTCTGAATTTAAAAGTTGGCCTCTTTAGCTAGGTTGGGGAAGTTCTCACGGATGATACCCTGAAATATATTTTCCAAGTTGCTTCCATTCTCTCCATCTCTTTCAGGGATACCAATAACTCATATATTTGGTCTCTTTACATAACCCCATATTTCCTGAAGATTTTGTTTATTCCTTTACACTCTTTTTTCTTTATTCTTGCCTGCCTTATTTCAGAAAGCCAGTCTTCAAGCTCTGAGATTCTTTCCTGAACTTGGTCTTGCATTGTGATTGCATTATGAAATTCTTGTAGTGTGCTTTTCAGCTCTATCAGGTTATTTATGTTCTTTTCTATACTGGCTATTTAGTCTGTCCACTCTATCATTTTTATGATGATTCATGGCTTCCTTAGACTGAGTTTCAATCTTCTTCTGAATCTCAATGATTTTCATTCCTATTTATATTCTGAATTCTATTTCCATCATTTCAGCCATCTCCTCCAGCAAAGGTTCTTAACTGAGATAAGTAGTGCAGTTGTTTGGAGGAAAGAAAGCATTCTCGCTTTTTAAGCTGTCAGAGTTTTTGTGCTTGTTCTATCTCATCTTTGTGGGCTGATGTTTCTTCAGTCTTTGAAGTTGCTGTCCTTTGGATGAGGTTTTTTAAAATTTAGTTCTTTTTGATGACCTTGGGGGTTTGATTGTGGCATAAGGTGGTTTCAGTCAACTGGCTTCATTTCTGGAAGATTTTAGGGAGCTGTCTCATCTCAGCATTCCTGGACTGAGTGCTCTAACCCTGAGGGACTGGTATCAGGCCCAAGCTTTGTTCTCTGGCTCAAAGTTAGGAACCTACTGTGCTGGAGGGACCAAGGTGCTCCTGGACCACTGGTCACATTACTCCAATGGGTGGTACCAGCCAAAGCACTTCATAGGGCAGTGGCCACTGGATTAGTTTTCATTTGCACATACCAGCAGCAACAGCAGTGGCACCATGGTAAGGTGAATGCTCGTGGGCTGCAGCAGGATGCTAGTGGTGCTGGGGTGCCAGCCTCCATGCAGGCATTCACAGCAGCAAAAGAGGTAGCATAACTTGGGTGGTGCAAGGGTCTTCCGCCAGTGACCATGTGTATGTTTGTGGTGGTGGTGGTGGTGGTGGTGGTGGTGGTGGTGGTGGTGGTGTTAGCAAGGATACAGGGTAGTGTTGGGAGCAGGACTGTGTGTGCAGCTCTGTGTGCGCTCACATGAGTGGTGGCGGCTGCTCAGGGAAGGGTGGGATTCACTGTTCTCCATGCCTAGTTTTGTGCCAGTTGCAGTTTTGGCACAGGGTCAGGGCACTGTTGGTAGCAGAGCTGGTGTGTTCCACGCCCACCAACACGGACAAGTATGGCAAGGGACAGGAGAATGGGGTGTACTCGTGCCAGCAACAGTGGCATGGCAGGATGTGCATACACGTGCACTGGTGGGGAAGGGAAGGCAAAGTTTGCTTGCAAACACATGCAGTGGCAAAGCAATATGGGTGGCCACAGGTGAGTGTATACAGAGAAAGCTGCATGGGGGAGGCTATAGTTAAGGCAGGGCAAGGGAAGCCTGGTGCGTATCTGTGAAGGTTGCTCTGCTGGATCCATATAGTGGTCAGACATGGTCCACCAGCACACGAGCTATGATGTGGGCCCCCCAGGAGGTATCTGGGAGCTGCACTGCAGGCAGGTGCAGCCAGGCTGGGGCTCTGTGAGACGCCAGCAGACCAAGGGATGCTCAGGTCAAACTGGTCCTGTCTCATGGGCAAGACCACCCTGCAGAGTTCAGGTCTGACTGTGCTGCTAGGGCTAAAGTGTCCTATGGGAGCAAGTCAAGCCTAGGGACATGGGTGTTCCTGGCTGTACTCCAGTACAGACACTGTTGCACCAAACTCTCTGGGCTCTGCACCAGCTGGATTTCTGCCCCTACCCCTTCTCTAGACATCTCTTCCTGACAACTCAAGTATCTCTGGTGGTTGAGAGCTCTCTTCTTGTTGGGATTCTGGAGGCCCATGGTGAGAGTAGGCTGCTTCTTGCCTGTTAAACTCACCCTTTCCACAGGAATCAGTGGGGGCCAGAATGAGTCCTGGTGTGCAGTATCCCTGTTCAGGGTTCCCAGCTTCCTCCCCTTCAGCCCAGCCTCTGTGTCTTCCCTCTGTCCACTCTCAATGCCTTCCCTCAGAGGATGTGCTAGGAGTGCACCAGTCCTCCTGATGTCTTGGTCCCTCATTGGGAGATGTTTCTACTGGCTGCATCTAGTAGGCCATCTTGGAACAGCAATTTGCATGTTAAAGCTCAGACAGTTTGTTTGAATGCACACAGAAAAGAAAAAAGAATGAAAAGGAATTAAAAACACCTACTGGATCTAGGGAAAAGCCTCAAAAGAGCAAATGTAAGAGTCACTGGAATTTGAGAGGGAGTTGAGAAATAGCAAGGTGTAGAAAGTTATTCAAAGAAATAATAGCAGAAAACTTTCTAAACCTAGAGAAAGATATTACAGGTACAGGAAGGTCAGATATCACCAAATAGATTCAAATCCAAATAAGACCACCCCAAAGCATACAATAATCACACTCTCAAGGGTCAAGAACAAAGAAAGGGCCGGGTGCGGTGGCTCACACCTGTAATCCCAGCACTTTGGGAGGCCAAGGCGGGCGGATCACAAGGTCAGGAGTTCGGGACCAACCTGACCAACATGGTGAAACCCCATCTTTACTAAAAATACAAAAAAAGTTAGCTGGGGATGGTGGCACATGCCTGTAATCTCAGCTACTCAGGAGGCTGAGGCAGAAGAATTGCTTGAACCCAGGAGGTGGAAGTTGCAGTGAGCCGAGATAGTGCCATTACACTCCAGCCTGGGCAACAGAGTCAGACTCCATCTCAAATCAAAACAAAACAAACAAACAAACAAACAAACAAAAACAAAGGATCCTAAAAGCAACAAGAGAAAAGAAAATAACATGTAAAGGAGCTCTGATTTGTCTGGCAACAGACTTTTCAGCAGAAGCCATACAGGCCAAGGGGAAGTGGGAAACATACTCAAAATGCAAAGAAAAAAACTTTTTTCTTTTTTTTGAGACAGAGTCTCACTTTGTCACCCAGGCTGGAGTGCAGTGGCACAATCATGGGTCACTGCAGCCTCGATTTTCCTGAAGCCCAAGTGCTCCTCCCACTTCAGCCTCTCGAGTAGGTGGGACTACAGGTATGAGCTACCAAGCCTGGTTTATTTTCAAATTTTTGTAGAGACAAGGTCTCCCAATATTGCCCAAGCTAGTCTTGAACTCCTGAGCTTAAGTTTTCCTCCTGCCTTGGCCTTCCAAAGTGCTGGGATTACAGGCATGAGCCACCACAACTGGCTGGAAAAAAAACTTTCAGTCATGAATACTATATCCAAGAAACTATCCATGAAACATGAAGGAGATAGACTTTCCCAAATGAAAACTGACAAGGTGTGATCATCACCAGCTCTATCCTATAAGAAACGCTAGAGGGAGCTCTTCACTCTGAAAGAAAAGGATCCTAATATGTAACAAGAAAACATCTAAATGTTTAAAACTCACTGGTAAAAGTAAGTACATAGACAAATAGACAAATACTCTAATACTGTAATAGTGATATGCAAGCTACTCATGTCTCTAGTTTGAAAATTAAAAGGAAAATCTATCAAAAATTGTAATAACCACAGTAATTTGTTAAGAGATAGGCATTATAAAAAATGTGAGTTGAGACAATGAAAAGTCAAAATGTAAGGAGATGGAGTTAAAGTGTAAAGTTTTCTTCAGTTTTTCTCCTTTTCTTTGTGATTAAAGTTAATTTTCATCTTAAATGACAACTGGTTAAGTTTAAAATAATTTGTTATATCTATAAGATGTTTTCTGTAAGCCTCACAATAGCCACAAAGCAAACACCTATAACAGATACACTAAAAATAAAAAACAAGGAAATTAAAACATACTACCAGAGAAAATCACTTACGCACAAAGGTAGACAGTAAAAAAGAAAGTAAGGGAGAGAGGAGTTGCAAAATGACCAGAAAACAACTAACGTAATGTCAACAGTAAGTGCTTACCTATCAATAATAACATTAAAGTAAATTGACTAAATTCTCCAAATTAAAGACAGAGTGGCTGAATGGATTAAAATAAAACAAGATGCAACTATATTTTGCCTACAAGAAAGTCACTTCCTAAAGATTCACACAGACTGAAACTAAAGGAAAAACATGTTCTATGCAAATGGAAACCAAAAAGGAGTAAGAGAAGTTATACTTAGATAAAAATAAACTTCAAGTCAAAAACTGTAAAAAAGACACAAAGAAGGTGGATTAGGCCGTTTTTGCATTGCTACAGAGAAATACTTGAGGCTGGATAATTTATAAAGAAAAGAGGATTAACTGATACACAATTCTGCAGGCTTCACATCAAACCCCACAGACTGGTATATCCCAAGCAGAAAAAAATGAACATAAATCCATAACTAGACACATCAGAGTGAAACTTCAGAACACCATAGATAAAAAGACAATCTGGAATATAGGCAAAAAGGAAGGAAGGATCACCTACAAAGGAACCAGAATTAGTACAACAACAAAAGTCTCAACAACAATGGAAGCCAGAAAATAACAGAATCAGGTCTTTGGTATATTGAGAAAAATTACTGGTCAACCAAGAAATGTACAGTCAGCAGAACTCTAAGAAAAAAATGGTTTCCATCTTTTTTTAATGAGAAAATTTACTTCTAAAGACCTGCCTTACAAAAACTTTTGGTAATGTGCTCAGAAAGAAAAGGAAAAATAATACTATAAAAGTTATCTGAGATGCCAAGAACGTGGTAATATGTAAAGAAACCAAAAGCAACAGTGTCGGGTTAAAATAAGCATGCTTTATAATTTGTAGTATTTTTTTTAAAGGCAGATGTGCTGGTTCCTCTCTGCCACTGAATGCAACAATGAAGACCTGGGCAAAATGCATGAAGCAGCAGTATCAGGTGGGTTGGAGTAAAAGAGCAGAAAGAAAACTAGTTGTCACCTTACTATATTTTCCCTGCAGTAACTCCTAGACTGACTTCAAGGCAGCCTAAAACCCAGAGGTGCAAGTCAGCATGGACAGATAAAGCTTTAGGGAAAGCCCTCAGTTCTGGCGTAAGGAGTGATAAAGGGGTCTCCTGGAAATGACAACAGCAGCGGGGCGATAAGCACGTGCAATCTGAAGAACGGGAATCTTCCTCTCCAATCAGAAGAACTGTGGTCCCAAGAGCGTGGGGAAAACCTCCGTGGCTTTTTTTCCTCTCTCTTTTCTCTTACCACTTGACCCCGGATGAGGGCACAGATGCAAGACGTGTACAGCAAGGTAGGGTACATTAAGCCCTAAATTTCTGGCTGAACGACCAAAAAGGAAAATGCCAGGAAACTGAAAAGCACTGAGGAGATGACAGAAAGAGAGGAGCTAAGGAAGGAAACCCCAAAATATTGTTTATAAGCTCAGGGGCTGATTCCTAAACTGCAGAGAGAGAGATCAGATCACAGACCGGACTACCAAAGACTGAGAGCTGAACTCAGAGGTCGGGTCCCATCGAGGTTCCTAACTGGGTGGCACATGCATGGGCTAGATCCAAATAGCATTGTAAGGGCCTGGAAAACAGAGCTCGAATAGCAAACACCTCAGAAGACTGATTCAAACTTGTGGGCTGAACTCAACCAGGTCAAAGCTTGAGAAAAAATACCAGCATTCTCCACAGGACATAAACAAGATTGTCTCATAACATAGTATTCAAAATATTAGGATACAATCCAAAATTGCTCATCATAAGAAGACAGGAAAATCTCAGTTCACATGGGAAGAGACATAGATGACTATGAAGAGAAGTTATAAAATATTCCAAATCGGGGCAAACACTGTTGAAAAGGTAGAAAATCTCAGGAACTAAATAGAAAATATAAAGAAGAGCCAAATGAACATTTTAGAACTGAAAAATGCAATAAGGTTTTTTAACTCTTTTTGTCAAGGTGGCGGATTAGAGGCATTGCTAACACGCCTCTCCCACGTGGAAGGACAAAATAGGGTAGAGAGATTCACGTTGTGAACTTTTCTCAAGAAGCGATGCAGTCATTGAACAGGAACACGCGAGGAACCTTTGAAGGACGCAGGAGGCTGCAGTCTACACTGTGAATCAGGTGAAGGACTGTGAGTCCCAGAGTGTGAGAGGGGAAGAGTTTGCCTCTGGGATGCACACCCCCACCAGGGATCTTGAAAATACAGGACACGGGGAAAGGGCCCTAACCCCACCCAGCAAAGGAACCAACTTGGGGAGGGTGGTGGAATCTGAATATAAAAATAGGAGCAGTGGCAGAAGACACTTGTGTACATTCCCAGATCCCAGCACAGGAGGGCAGCCGTCCCTTACTGTTCTCACAGGGGACCCCGTGGAGGACAGGCAAAAAGTTTAGACGGCGGTCGCGGGTTGAAAGCAGCTCCCAATGGGGTTTCACGATATATATAACCTTGGGCGGGGATCAACTCCCTTGGCCAGTGGGGGAGAGTGACGAGTGGGCTGCGAGAGTGAAGAGTGGGCTGCGAGAGCAGTGGGCCGTGAGTGCACAAGCAGCGGGTGCAGGAGCCTCAGATGCCGGCTTTGCAGGACAGGGAAGGGTGTGGCGTGAAAGCCACAATGGCAATCTCCCGTGGGGAAAGCTTATAACTGTGGCAAGTTCCAATTACAGACTGATTGGAATTCAGCTCGCCGCTGCCAGTGGAAGCTGTGGTAATACATCTGCCTCACTAAGTGCATGGGAAATGCGGGGCTTACCGCTCCCTGCTGTTCCCCACTCTGCACAAACTCTTCTGCGCAGCAGAGGCAGCAGAGCATCAACCCAGTGGCCTGAGACCTACTCCATCCCCCAACATTCACAGGAGCTGCTGCCTGCCCCGCACACCGAGAATCAGAGCACAAACCTGACCGACCCGGCCCCCAGCTGGCTTTGTCCTGCCGCCTGCTCTGGTAGCTTAACACAAAGCACAGAATCTCTTGAGAGCTACGTGGCCCCACCCATTGCCTGTGAAACCAGAGTATTCCTCCACGCCGCCGCTGCCACCACCACCACCTCCCGCCGCCGCCACCACACTCACACACACACACACACACACACACACCCCCTCCTGGCAACAGAAGGCAAGCAAAAATCCCACTGTTACTACCGCAGCTGGTGTTCATTTGCAAGCACCACCTCCCAGTTGGAGGTCAACCAGCACAGTCCATCACAGCATCTGCTGGTAGAATAACACTGCACCCAGGAAAGAAGAGACTATATGATCTCAGCTCTCACCACTGCCTGCACCACTCCAGCTAACCAGGAGGTCCTGAGTCCACATGACCAGCTCATTACTACTCTAACTAGCATTCAAGAAAGCTAACATGCTACGGCTACCAATAACCAAGGAATTTCAGAGTCCACATCACGACCCTGCTACCCCCATTAGAGCTGCTGTTGTTACCCACTTCTGGGAAACTTGAAAATGGGTCACATCACCAGATCCCTTGCAGGCATTCCCTAACACCAGCCTAGAGGGTGGCAACGTCACGGGGCAGCTAGACCCAGAGGAGCAACAACATTCACAGTAGCGTGGCTCACAGGGACTCCCACTCATAGGGAAAGGGGGAGTGCACCCCATCAAGAGAACACTGTGTGGGACCAAAGAATCTGGATGGCAGGCCTTGAGCGTCAGATCCTTACGCTGATGGAAAGCTTCCTTGAGCAGAGGCACAGCTGAAGTGCTGGGCTCAGCAGGGAAAGTCTTCAGCTCTATCGCAACAGTCAGACATCTTTGGTGCATGGGAAGGATCTTGGAGAAGAGGAAGTCTTTCCCCCCTTGTTCGCCACCATATGCACAGCTGGGACTTCTCCCACAGGAGCGCGACATGGGTGCAACTACAGACGGCCATTCTGGAACACATCAAGGTGACTACATCCCCACAAGAGAAGCACCCTCCAGGTTCAGGCTGGCACAAGAAACAGTCACAATGCCTCTCTATTGGAAACACCAACAATCCTACAGATGAAGAGAGGTGCCTGTCTGATCTGAATAGCCAGAACACTGGGACCGGAGCATATCTAAGAGGTGGAAAATGTTCCTGCTGACCTTGCAGGGGAGCTAAGGTGGCTCCAACCCTTCTGCCTGATAAGACCTCCCTGTGACTGACTCACTGAGGGCTCCTCCAGCCACCTCTGTCAAGCCTGGGACTTCATTTATCCACTTGCTTTAGCCACAGCCGATCCCTACTCAGGGACACCTCCCCTACTGGCCTGAAACCTGAATCATCAAGCCAGTAAATAAAATACTGGAGGGAAAAAAATAAATAAATAAAAGTAAATTAAAAATAAATAAATAAATACTGGAGGAAAAATAAATAAATAAATAAATACTGGAGGAAACCTGAACCATCAAGTCAGTAAATAAAATACTGGAGGAAAATTAAAAAATGAGATGAGAGAAGGAGATAAGCTTTAAGAAAAACCTCTACCATTCCAACCCCCTAGGAGATAATGGAATG
>NW_012104920.1:2084512-2087695 GCF_000951045.1 Mandrillus leucophaeus | reverse complement strand
GATCCAGCAATCCCATTACTGGGCATCTATGCAGAGGAAAAGAAGTCATACAAAAAAGGTACTTGCACACGCATGTTTATAGAAACAAAACTCATGATTGCAAAAATGTGCAACCAACCAAAATGCCCATCAATTGACAAGTGGATAAAGAAACTGTGATATACACATGCACATACATACAATGGAATACTACTCAGCCAAAAAAGGAATGAATGGCAGCAACCTGGATGTAATTGGAGACTATTATTTTAAGTGAAGTAACTCGGGAACGGAAAACCAAACATCCTATGTTCTCATAAGTGGGAGCTAAGCTATGAAGATGCAGAGGCATAAGAATGATACAATGGAATTTAGGGACTCAGGGGGAAAGGGTGGGAAGAGGGTGAGGGATAAAATAATACAAATTGGGTGCAGTGTTTACTGCTTGGGTGATGGGTGCACCAAAATCTCATAAATCACCACTAAAGAACTTATTCATGTAACCAAACACCACCTGTTCCCCAATAACCTATGGAAATAAAATTTTTTTAAAAAAGAAAGTAGAATATTTTTAAAGTGCTGAAAGAAAAGACCTATCAACTCAGAATTCTACATCCAGAAAAAAAGTATCTTTGAGAAATGAAGGTGAAATGACATTCTCAGATGAAAACAAAACAAAAAAAAAACTAAGATAATCAATTTCCAGCATATATAATCTAAAAGAATTGCTTAAAGTTTTTCAGATAGAAGGGAAGTGATGTGAGAAGGAAACCTGGGACACCGGGAATCAAGCAAGAACAACAGAAACGTTAAATATCTGGCTAAATATAATAGACTATCCCTCTTCTAATGAGTTCTTTAAAATATATTTGATGGTTGGAAGCAAATATTTTAACATGACTAATAGGTTTTTAATATACATAGATGTGATTAGTGGGCTGACCGTCTTGAGTTCATCTGCTCTCAGCCAAAAAACCACGGCTTCTCCCTCTGCTCAGCATGTCTCTTCTCTACCATGAAGTTCTATGTAACTTCTGTTCCCCATGGCTATCTTGGCCCCTCTGGCTTCTCTCCATCTTTGTTCCTATTGCTAACTGCCTGATTCTCTCTGTATTTTCCAAATCAACACACACCCCCCCCCATAGTGAAAAACTGACTCTGCCCTTTTGTTTGGGGAGTGGTCCCATCCAAGTACACCTCTGACTGCAGATGAGGCAGATTTCCTTCTAAGGGGATGGCAGGCATTATGATCGCCATGTGGAATTCAGATGCATTAAACATTTTGTTATTCTGAGAACCATGCCATACATTTGTACCCCCTCTAAGCCTTGATATGGTCTATTCCTTCTTCCTAGAATTTCTTTTCCTCTTTGCCTAGAAAACTTGTACATATCCTTAAAAATCCAACACAAGGGCTAAGTCACTCCTTCTTTCTCTTCAGTCCCCATCGCCCTTACACCCAACCTCTATTCAAGTATTTAATATGCTCTTTGGACACTGGTTGTCCATACATTTGTCTCCCCTACCAGACAGCTTGCTCACAAAAGGAGGGATCAGGAGATTCTCATTACTATATTCCCATTATCCATTAACCGTTATATTCATTCATGTCTTGTCATCCATTCAACAAATATTAATTGAATGGCCACTGTGTGTCAACCTCTGTATGAGGCACTGGAATGCAAACGTGAACAAGTCAGAGTCCCTGCCCCCTCAGAGATTAGCGTGGACCACACTGTGTCTGGCACATAGCACACAGTGAATATCCAGTAAGTTATTTTAAGTTGGATTGTACTTGCTTATAGTTCTCTACCAAGGATCCCTTTGACCTTTCTTAGACATGAGAGCTTTCACAGATACAAAGGAGTAGAAAGCTAAGTGGGCCCTGATTCCCAAAAGCACCGCAGCCTTGGTTGTTAAAAACTAAGCAACTCTTCTAGTCCTTATGTGTCCCACATCTCAGCAAATACACACACAAACACACATCATATACCTAGTTGCCCCAGCCAAGAACCAGGGAGTAACAATGACCAATCTTTCCTTCTCTTCTGCTCTCTCACACAGTCTACTCTTTCTCTCCCTTCCTGTCGTCACCAATTACACAATGGAGTCCTGACCATTCCACTTCCTTAGCAAGTCTTCCACCCTGCTCATCTCCATTCCTGCTTCCTCTACTTGCTGCAGGCCTTTATTATCTCTCCCCAGCACACCAAAGACGTCTCCTCATGGGTCTCCTGTTTTCTGTGCAACCACATCACTTATCTCTTCCTGACCCCACCTTCGTGAATTTCCCTGAAATTTCATCAGCTCCCTGCAACTCTTGCTGTCTGTTTGCCCAGAATGCCCACCCCCTCCCCAACTGTCCTTTATTCCCATCAACCTGGTAGATATCTACTCAGATTTATACTCAGCTCAAGTTGCCTCCCTGAGAAGCCTTTTTTATGTCCTCCAGGTGAACCTATACCTTCCTGCTTTGTGCCCCCATAATACCCCACACACAGGATTCTTTCTCCATTGTAACACTGTTGCATTTCTTTTATGTCTTTGTTTCCCCCCCAACTAGACTAGGAACTCCTTGAGGGAAAACAAAATCTCTATGTTCTCAACGCCTGGTGCATAATATATGCTCAATAAATACTTTTCTGAATGAATCCAGTAAACAAAATACTTCCCTGTCTTTGGCCTTTTGTGAAACAAGCAGCTAGGCCTTCCAGGAGGGGCTTCTTTGAGCCTCTATAAGAGTCAAATTAAGTAAGTAATTCACTGGGTTGTCTGCCTTGGTAGATCTGAGGAGGCCAACTGTACCTAATTTTTCCTAGCCTGAGGCCCAACTGGTTCTCACCCAACAACCTCATGACCACATCCAGATGGTCCCTCTAACCCAAGCACTGCCAATGACATGTAGGACAGTCTCACACAATCTCATACTCCTCTCTCTTCTGCAATCTTAATCCCCAAACCCAATTTTGCCTCTCCTTTAACCCTTTGTCCCCACCAGTTTTATCCTTCATCCATTCCTATAACATCTTCTTGCCTTCAAACCTTCAACCTATGCATAAGCATAATCGTTGCACATAAAAGCTACTGAGGCTAGGCATGGTGGCTCATGCCTGTCATCCTAGCATTTTGAGAGGACATGGCAGGAGGAGTGCTTGAGGCCAGGAGTTCAAGACCAGCTTGGGCAACATAGTCAAACCCCCATCT
>NW_012104920.1:2082996-2084306 GCF_000951045.1 Mandrillus leucophaeus | reverse complement strand
TGTGTGTGTGTGTGTGTGTGTGTGTGTGTGTGTGTGTGTGTGTGGAGATGGGGTCCCACTATGTTGCCTAGGCTGGTCTCAACTCCAGGGCTCAAGCAATCCTCCCACCTCAGACTCCCAAAGTGCTGAGATTACAAGTATGAGCCACCATGCCCAGCTAAAAAAAAAATGCTTCTTGAAAGAGGCAGGGCTTGACTGGGATTTGAGCTGGGAAAAAACTTCTTGAACAAGTTCAAAAAAAAAAGAGATCAAAATTTCAGATTGAAGTTAGTGGCTCAAGGAAAGACCCAGGAGTCAGCAAATGTGAAGTGTTTTAAGAGAACAGTAACTAAATGATTTGGGCTGGAGTGGAACACGGGTGTGGGAAAAGCACGGAGGTGAGTCTGGGAAGACAGTTTGGTGCTAGACAGTGGGAGGTATAATTACCAGGATTAGAAATTGGGACAGTGGCAGGTAAGCAAGAACGTGAGGAATTCTGTGTTCATGAGGAAGACAGGATTAACTTGTAAATAGCATTTTATAAAGGTTCACGTGGCAGCTGTAAGGAGACAGGCTGGAGTGGGGACAGATTCACGGCAGGAAGTCTGTCATGATCTAGGTGGTAAAAATAGAATGAAACAATGGGACGGAGGAGAAAGATATTACAGGAGAAGAACCAGTTAGAGCTGGATGTTAATGAGAAAAGCCAAGGATAAGGGCAATGTTTTGAGCCCATGACTTTGGGTACACATAAATGCCAGCGATAAAAAATGGAAAGCTTAAAGCAGGAAACTAAGACAAATGACTGACTTTGGTTATCGACAAATCTTTATGAGCAGTGGTGGGTATGAGATAAAAGAAAAGATGTCCAGCAAGTCATGGCAAATCCAGACTTGCGACTTTTGAGAGAATTCAGATATTGAAGAGGAGATCAGGGAGCCATCTGCACGGAAGAGGAGACCTGCAAGAGCAAAGGATGTGCAGGTAAGAGCAGGACTGAGCCTTGAGATCCACCTTCTTTTCAGGAGGAGGAAGGGGGCCGGGCGTGGTGGCTCATGCCTGTAATCCCAGCACTTTGGGAGGCCGAGGCGGATGGATCATCTGAGGTCGGGAGTTTGAGACCAGCCTGGCCAACATGGTAAAATCCCATCTCTACTAAAAATACAAAAATTAGCCAGGTGTGGTGGCGCGCACCTGTGGTCCCAGCTACTCGGGAGGCTGAGGCATAAGAGTCGCTTGAACCTGGGAGGCGGAGGTTGCAGTGAGCCGAGATCATACCACTGCACTCCAGCCTGGGCGACAGAGTGAGCCTTTATCTCCATTTAAAAAAA
>NW_012104920.1:2076112-2082491 GCF_000951045.1 Mandrillus leucophaeus | reverse complement strand
TCCATGAATTTTTACAATTAGTAGGCATTATTTTAATAAGTAGCCCCACTGCCACTCCAGCCAAAAAGCAGTGGTGACAAGTCACTTTGCTCTCCCACATCTCTGTATCTCTCTCTCCAGCCATCCCTCTTAGCTCCTTCTCAGCCAGCGCCCCATCTCTCCTCCAGCACACCCCTAATCTTCCCACTCCAGGCTTTAAACTCTCTGCCATAGTTTCCTCCAAGTGTTGGTCAGCTACTCTTTGTAGGGGAGAAGAGTAAACTGTCCCAGGGGCCAACATAAAAAGAGAGCTTGGTTCTGCCTCTAATGTTTTGTTTATGGTGGTTCCCATAATACCTGTTACTTTCCCTCCAGCTGTTGTTTCCAGTTTTTTGTTTGTTTGTTTTGAGACAGAGTCTTGCTCTGTCACCAGGCTGGAGTGCAGTAGTGTGATCTCAGCTCACTGCAACCTCCGCCTCCCGGGTTCAAGCGATTCTTCTGCCTCAGCCTCCCAAGTAGCTGGGACTACAGGCGCATGCTACCGCGTCCATTTAATTTTTGTATTTTTAGTAGAGACAGGGTTTCACCACGTTGGCCAGGCTGGTCTCAAACTCCTGACCCCATGATCCGCCCACCTTGGTCTCCCAAAGTGCTGGGATTACAGGCGTGAGAAACTGTGCCTCGCCTTGTTTCCACCTTTAATGACACCTTGTTTAGGAAAACCTCCAAGATCATAACTGTGTGGCTTTGATTGAAGTTTTGCTCTGACCCTCTGCATCTTGACATTTACTAGGCAAAATATAACAAACCTATAGTGATATCTTCCCTCTGTATGGTACAAGGTGGCTTATAATGCATTCTCACTTGCATTATTTTATCTGAGCTTCTCCTGGGAGGTACGTATGACAGCTATTTTTCCCATTGAACAAAGAAACTAAGGCTCAGATAAGCTGCAGGCTGCAGAGCTTGCAAATGGTAGAACAGGAACTGGAACCTAGAATTTCCAGTTTCCAGTTCAGTGCTTTTTGTACAATGTCTCATGTGTTTATACAGTTACTTCTTCAACATCGTCACGTCTTCTTTTGGATATGCACGTTCCTCTTCTTCTCAAATTATAAATAAGAATGAAATGACCTTATCTCAAGATCAGCACATCTGATCCAGCACCATTTGGCTGAAAGATTTATCTTCAGTGTCACCCTCATTTTTATTATAACTTTAGGCCCCCCTTTAGTTCTCATAATTCACACACACACACACACACACACACACCCCATATGCAATTGCCAGATCCTACTCCTTGTTCCTGTTGCAGTATCTCTTCAAATCACTCCTCCTCCCTTCTCACTACCAAATCCTCCTCGCCTTTCCTGGGTTATCACATTTCTGAGAGCAAGATAAAAAATTTTCCCAGATATGTATAATAGAAAAAAATTACAAAGAAAATAACGTATAAAAAGCTGAATGTTTGGTAACTACTGTGGAACTTGCCTTTCTGCCATTAAAAAACAAAAAGCAAAAAAAAAAAAAATAATAAAGTTGGGAAAATATGTGAAACAACTGTTTTCAAAGAGAAAACAGATAGTGCTGGACTATGAACAAATAAGACGAATCCTATATTGCACAGGCGTTCTGCCTGGGGCAAATCCTCGATTACAGAACCAGAAGCCTCTCACATAGAACCGCACTGGACTGAGAAAACAGAGATCAGAGTGCAGAGAGGTTGAGGCAGAATTTAGGGGGAAAAATACCAGACAGGAGGAAGCTACAAGGAGAAAGAGCTCCAGAAATCTGCATAGAGGTCTCCTGAGTGTTTGGCTGAATAGCAATCTGATAAAGGGTAAATTCCATTAGGCTAGGCAAACACCTGCCAGAGAACAATTACTTGAAATCTGTAGGTCAAAACATGTTGAGCTCACACAGGGCTAGAAATTCTTCCAGTTCCCACCGGTCAGGGTGGAGAGACCTCATTAAATATATGTGGCATTCAGTAAAGACCCAGGAGGGTTACCCTTAGGAGAGGGGCTAACCTGGCCATGGGTACAGGCCACTCTAGCTCTATCCTTTAGAATGCTTTAAAAACAAACCTCAAAAAGATAAAGGGATCTGCAAGTAAATCAATTATCTAACAGAACAAAGCCCACCACTCTTTAAAGAAATATAACAAAACAAGCACTCGACAACATTAAATTTACAATAGCTGGCATCCAATCAAAAATTACTAGCTATGCAAAGAAGAAAGTGTGGTCCATAATCTGAATAAAATGTATTCAATAGAAGCAAACCAGATATAACAAAAATGATGCAACTGTCAGACAAGGCCTTTAAGATGACTATTATAAATATGCTCAAAGATTTAAAGTAAAATATGCAGCTAGAAAGGAGAGAATGAAAAATATAAAAATAACCAAATGGAACTTGTAGAGATGATCAATACAATATCTGAAATAAACATTTCACCAGATGCAATTAACAGCAGATAAAATACTATTTAAGGTCAATGAACTTGAAGATACAGCCATAGGAATTATCCAAAAGGAAGCATAAAGATAAAGAGGTAAATATTTAATGTATAAAAGTTAAAACTTTCTGAAATATAATAAATATGAAAAGACAAAAACAGACTTGGAAAACTATGTACAATAAATATATGTACCTTGTCTGTATTATATAAGGAACACTTTAAAGTTGGTAAGAAAGTTCTTGAGATCCCAAAGACTAATGTATGCCAAAGTAAGTACAGGCCATTCACCTGGGATGAAATAATATCAGAAAATAAATGCAGAGGAGAACACTTCAGCTCACAAACGATCACATAAATGCAGACAAAAATATCACCAAGGTGCTAATTTATAGCTATTACATTTACAAAAATTTAAAACATTCTAAACCTTATACCATCTGCCAGGATATTTTCTAAAAGAATACAATAATTAAATGTAAAAAACGAAACCATAAAAGCCTTTCCAACTATGACTCAAAATCTAAAAGTCATAAAAGCAAAGATCGATAAGATAAATGGTGAACTGGGAATAAATATTTGGCATTCATATTACAAAAGGCTAATCTCTCTAATATTTAAAGAGATATTATAAAATCTCTGAAATATAAAAATAACCAAATGGAACTTCTAGAGATGATAAATACAATATCTGAAATAAACATGTCACTAGACACAATTAACAACAGTTAAAAAAGAGATCCTTAGCCCAGAAAAATGGTGAAAGACATGCAAAGAGAGGTCACAGAAAAGGAGCTAAAAATGGCTTTGATACACTTGAAAAGAGATTCAGCCTCACTCATAATAAGAGAAAAACAAATTAAAAGATACTGGCCGGGCGCGGTGGCTCAAGCCTGTAATCCCAGCACTTTGGGAGGCCGAGACGGGCGGATCACGAGGTCAGGAGATGGAGACCATCCTGGCTAACACAGTGAAACCCCGTCTCTACTAAAAATACAAAAAATTAGCCGGGCGAGGTGGCGGGCGCCTGTAGTCCCAGCTACTCGGGAGGCTGAGGCCGGAGAGTGGCGTGAACCCGGGAGGCGGAGCTTGCAGTGAGCTGAGATCCGGCCACTGCACTCCAGCCTGGGGGACAGAGCGAGACTCCGTTTCAAAACAAAAAAAAAAAAAAAAAAAAGATACCAAAGTACCATTTTTCACCAGATTGGCAAAAATCCAATAATAACAATGGTAATAAAAGTAATGAACACTCTCTTGCTATATGCCATTCACTGTTCTATGTGGTTTGGACATATTAACTCACATGCTTAACATGTAGAAGATAATGGGGAAATCACCCTCTCATGTTATGAGTGGGTATGTTAGTTAGACATAGCCCACTACAGGCGGGTGATTTCGTGATATCTAACAAGATTGTGAATGTATACATCCTTCAATCCAGCAGTAATGTTTGTGAGAATTCATTATCCATACACTTGCATGCAGGCAAAATAATGTGTAGAAGATTAATCATTGCCTTGCTGTTTGCTTTTAGTAAAAGACAGGAAAAATAATTGTCTATCAGTAGATATATATGTCTATCAGTACATTCATACAATGGAGGATTTTGCAGCTATCAAAAGAATGAGGAAGTTCTCTTGTGCTAATATAGAAAGGTTTCCAGATACAAATAAAAAAGGTAAAATTAGTAAGTGTGTTTAGTATGCTCTTTTGCATGCATTCATTTTTCTGGTTTATTCATAAAGAAACTCTACAAGATATTTAAGAACCAAATACTGTGATCTCCAAGAAAGAGGTGCGTGGGAACTAGAAAGACGGGGACAGAAAGACCCCTTTTCATTGTATACCTTTTTATTTATTCTAAAAATTGAAATAAAACTAGTGTATAAGTTCTTGGAGACATTATATATTAGAACAATATTATGGAGAACAATTTGTCCTCCTCTAGAAACATAAAAATATTCATGACCTTTTTCTCATTAATTCCTCTTCTAGAAATTTCCTCTCCAGAAATAATCTAATCAAAGAGGGAATGTGCAAAATGATTTTTAACTGTGTTACTAGTAAATGTAAAATTCAGAGTGGCTGAATTAATCATTGTAATCCACCAAATGGAATAAACAATTGAAACACATAGTTAGAAAAACCAGGTAGCAACTCCCAACACCCAGATCTTGGTTTGTAAATATCATTCTCCAAAGAAATCAGGGCTCTTTGAGAAAATGGCTAACTCTAGGGGCTGGGGCAGGAAAAATACAAGATGAGCCTGGAGCATTTCATGGTGTCAGAAATAAGAAAGTGCTAAAAAATAATATCATCATAAAAGGATGGGGGCATGTTGCAGGGACATGCGGCTTCTGTGTCATGCACAGAAAGTTTCCAATGGCCAAAGCTAGAACAATTTGGGCAACAAAATAAATATTGCCATATTGGATTGTAATCCAAAATATAAAGCATACATACCCATATAAATAAAAGATTCCGTAAATAATTAAATGGGGAGAAGAAATGAAAGTTCCTTACAGAATTCCAAATCATGTATGAAGATACTACCTCCTCCAGGAAGAGGAGCTCATTTTCCCCACCCCTTTTGAAGGTGGACTGTACTTTGTGACTCACTTCCCAAAACAGAGGCGGCGGAGGGACGAACAGTAGAGAAACCTGGCCAGTACCACCTTAAACGATTGATCCAGGCTCACACTGCCAGCGATGCCACATGGATATCCTGTGCCACTCATACGATGGGATGAGACAGGCATGTCGCCTTTGTCGTATTCTTTTCAGCAACCCATAACCCCATACTAATCATGAGAAAAATATGAGATGAACCCAATTTGAAGGACACTCTTGAAAGTGCCTGATCAGTACTCCCCAAAGCTGTCGAGGTCATGAAAAATAAAGAACTGCGAAACTATCACGGAGACGAAGGAGACATGACAGCTACGTGCACTGTGGTGTCCTGGCCTGGATCCTGAAATTTTAAAAGGATATTTGTGGAAAATCTGGCAAAATCCAAATAAATTCCAGAGTTTAGTTAATGGTAACGTATCATTTAGGTCAGGCACAGTGGCTCATGCCTGTAATCCAAGCACTTTGGGAGGCCGACATGGGTAGATCACTTGTGCCCAGGATCAACAAACTTGATTTGAGACCAGCCTGGGCAACAGAATGAGACCTTGTCTCTACCACACACACAAAAAAAATACAGCTGTGTGCAGTGGCTTACATGTGCAATCGCAGCACTTCGGGAGGCTGAGGTGGGTGGATCACCTGAGGCCAGGAGTTTGAGACCAACCTGGCCAACATGGTGAAACCCGGTCTCTACTAAAAATACAAAAATTAGTCAGGTGTGGTGGCACGCACCTGTAGTCCCCATTACTTGGGAGGCTGAGACAGGAGAATCACTTGAGCCCAGCAGGTGGAGGCTGCAGTGATCAGGGAGTGCTGCTGGTGCCACTGCACTCCAGCCTGGGAAACAGAGTGAGACTCTGTCTCAAAAAACCAAACCAAAACAAAAATACAAACGTCAGCAAGGTGTGATGCATGCCTACAGTCCTGGCCACTCAGGAGGCTGAAGTGGGAGGATCGCTTGAGCCTGGGAGGGGGAGGCTGCAGTGAGCCAAAATTGTGCCACTGCACTCCAGCCTGGGTGACAGAGTGAGACCCTGTCTCAAAAACAAAAATAGTAACATACCAAGAGTGGTTTCTTAGTTATGACAATTGACCACAGTCATGTGAGATGAGAACATCAGGAGAAGCAAACAAAAACTCTCTGTTCTGTTTTCATTAATTCTCTGTAAATCTAAAATTATTCCAAAATAAAAAGTGTATTAAGAAAATACATTAGCGGCCGGGCGCGGTGGCTCAAGCCTGTAATCCCAGCACTTTGGGAGGCCGAGACGGGCAGATCACGAGGTCAGGAGATCGAGACCATCCTGG